>NC_090933.1:1217628025-1217953858 GCF_040938575.1 Ambystoma mexicanum | reverse complement strand
AAGAATAATCCTGCTAAAACTCTCTAATGCTCCGCATACCCACCACCCAACCCAGGACTAACCCTGCGAAAACTCACTAATGCTCTGCATACCCACCACCCAACCCAGAACTAACCATGCTAAAACTCTGTAAAGCTCTGCATACCCACCACCCAACCCAGGACTAACCCTGCTAAAACTCTCTAACGCTCTGCATACCCACCACCCAACCCAGGACTAACCCTGCTAAAACTCTCTAATGCTCCACATACCCACCACCCAACCCAGGACTAACCCAGCTAAAACTCTCTAACGCTCTGCATACCCACGACCCAACCCAGGACTAACCCAGCTAAAACTCTCTAACGCTCTGCATACCCACCACTCAACCCAGGACGAACTCTGCTAAAACTCTCTAACGCTCTGCACACACACCACCCAACCCAGGACTAACCCTGCAAAAACTCTCTAACGCTCTGCATACCCACCACGCAACCCAGGACTAACACTGCTAAAACTCTCTTACGCCCTGCATACCCACCACCCAACCCAGGACTAACCCGGCTAAAACTCTCTAACGCTCTGCATACCCACCACCCAACCCGGGACTAACTCTGCTAAAACTCTGTAACGCTCTGCATACCCACCACCCAACCCAGGACTAACCCTGCTAAAACTCTCTAACGCTCTGCACACACACCACCCAACCCAGGACTAACCCTGCTAAAACTCTCTAATGCTCCGCATACCCATCAACCAACCCAGGACTAATCCTGCTAAAACTCTTTAACGCTCTGCACACACACCACCCAACCCAGGACTAACCCTGCTAAAACTCTCTAACGCTCTGCACACACACCACCCAACCCAGGACTAACCCTGCTAAACCTCTCTAACGCTCTGCACACACACCACCCAACCCAGGACTAACCCTGCTAAAACTCTCTAATGCTCCGCATACCCACCACCCCACCCAGGACTAACCCTGCTAAAACTCTCTAACGCTCTGCACACACACCACCCAAGCCGGCACAAACCCTGCTAAAACTCTTTAACACTCTGCATACCCACCACCAAACCCAGGACTAACCCTGCTAAAACTCTTTAACTCTCTGCATAGCCACAACCCAACCCTGGGCTAACCCTTCTAAAACTCTCTAACGCTCTGCACACCCACTACCCAACCCCGGACTAACCCTGCTAAAACTCTTTAACACTCTGCATACCCACCACCAAACCCAGGACTAACCCTGCTAAAACTCTTTAACTCTCTGCATAGCCACAACCCAACCCTGGGCTAACCCTGCTAAAACTCTCTAACGCTCTGCACACCCACTACCCAACCCCGGACTAACCCTGCTAAAAGTCTTCAACGCTCTGCATAACCACCACCCAACCCAGGACTAACCCTGCTAAACCTCTCTAACGCTCTGCATACCCACCACCCAACCCAGGACTAACCCTGCTAAAACTCTCTAATGCTCTGCATACCCACCACCCAACCCAGGACTAACCCTGCTAGAACTTTCTAATGCTCTGCATACCCACCAGCCAAACCAGGACTAGCCCTGCTAAAACTCTCTAATGCTCTGTACACACAACACCGAACCCAGGACTAACCCTGCTAAAACTCTCTAATGCTGCGCATACCCATCAACCAACCCAGGACGAACCCTGCTAAAACTCTCTAAGCTCTACATACCCACCACCCAACCCAGGACGAACCCTGCTAAAACTCTCTAATGCTCTGCACACACACCACCCAACCCAGGACTAACCCTGCTAAAACTCTCTAACGCTCCACATACTCATCAACCAACCCAGGACTAACCCTGCTAACACTCTGCACACACACCACACAACCCAGGACTAACCCTGTTAAAACTCTCTAATGCTCTGCACACACACCACCCAACCCAGGCCTAACCCTACTAAAACTCTCTAACGCTCTGCACACACACCACCGAACCCTAGACTAACTCTGCTAAAACTCTCAAATGATCTGCATACCCACCACCCAACCCGGGACTAACCCTCCTAAAACTCTCCAACGCCCTGCATACCCATAACCCAACCCAGGACTAACCCTGCTAAAACTCTCTAACGCTCTGCACACACACCACCCAACCCAGGCCTAACCCTGCTAAAACTCTCTAACGCTCTGCACACACACCACCCAACCCAGGACTAACCCTGCTAAAACTCTATAATGCTCTGCACACACGACACAACCCAAGAATAATCCTGCTAAAACTCTCTAATGCTCCGCATACCCACCACCCAACCCAGGACTAACCCTGCGAAAACTCACTAACGCTCTGCATACCCACCATCCAACCCCGGACTAACCCGGCTAAAACTCTCTAACACTCTGCATACCCACAACCCAACCCGGGACTAACACTGCTAAAACTCTCTAATGCTCTGCACAGACACCACCCAACCCAGGACTAACCATGCTAAAACTCTGTAACGCTCCACATACCCACCACCCATCCCAGGAATAACCCTGCTAAAACTCTCTAACGCGCCGCATACCCACCACCCAACCCAGGACTAACCCTGCTAAAACTCACTAATGCTCTGCATACCCACCACCCAACCCAGAACTAACCATGCTAAAACTCTGTAAAGCTCCGCATACCCACCACCCAACCCAGGACTAACCCTGCTAAAACTCTCTAACGCTCTGCATACCCACCACCCAACCCAGGACTAACCCTGCTAAAACTCTCTAATGCTCCACATACCCACCACCCAACCCAGGACTAACCCAGCTAAAACTCTCTAACGCTCTGCATACCCACCACTCAACCCAGGACGAACTCTGCTAAAACTCTCTAACGCTCTGCACACACACCACCCAACCCAGGACTAACCCTGCAAAAACTCTCTAACGCTCTGCATACCCACCACGCAACCCAGGACTAACACTGCTAAAACTCTCTTACGCCCTGCATACCCACCACCCAACCCAGGACTAACCCGGCTAAAACTCTCTAACGCTCTGCATACCCACCACCCAACCCAGGACTAACCCTGCTAAAACTCTCTAATGCTCCGCACACCCATCAACCAACCCAGGACTAATCCTGCTAAAACTCTTTAACGCTCTGCACACACACCACCCAACCCAGGACTAACCCTGCTAAAACTCTCTAACGCTCTGCACACACACCACCCAACCCAGGACTAACCCTGCTGAAACTCTCTAACACTCTGCACACACACCACCCAACCCAAGACTAACCCTGCTAAAACTCTCTAATGCTCTGCATACCACCACCCAACCCGGGACTAACCCTGCTAAAACTCTTTAACACTCTGCATACCCACCACCCAACCTGGGACTCACCCTGCTAAAACTCGTTAACGCTCTGCATAGCCACAACCCAACCCAGGGCTAAAGCTGCTAAAACTCTCTAACGCTCTGCACACCCACTACCCAACCCCGGATTAAACCTGCTAAATGTCTTCAACGCTCTGCATATCCACCACCCAACCCAGGACTAACATTACTAAAACTCTCTAACACTCTGCATAACCACCACCTTACCCAGGTCTAACCCTGATAAAACTCTCTAATGCTTTGCATACCCACCACCCAATCTGGGACTAACCCTGCTAAAACTGTCTAACGCTCTGCATACCCAACACCCAATCCAGGACTAACCCTGCTAAAACTCTCTAATGCTCTGCACACACACCACCCAACCCAGGACTAACCCTGCTAAACCTCTCTAATGCTCTGCATACCCACCACCCAACACAGGACTAACCCTGCTAAAACTTCCTAATGCTCTGCACAAACACCACCCAACCCAGGACTAACCCTTCTAAAACTATCTAACGCTCTGCACACACACCACCCAACCCAGGACTAACCCTGGTAAAACTCTCTAATGCTCTGCACACACACCACCCAACCCAGGATTAACCCTGCAAAAACTCTCTAATGCTCCGCATACCCACCACCCATCTCGGACTAACCCTCCTAAAACTCTCTAACGCCCTGCATACCCACCACCCAACCCAGGACTAACCCTTCTAAAACTCTCTAACGCTCTGCACACACACCACCCAACCCAGGACTAACCCTGCTAAAACTCTCTAATGCTCCTCATACCCATCAACCAACCCAGGACTAATCCTGCTAAAACTCTGTAACGCTCTGCACACACACCACCCAACCCAGGACTAACCCTGCTAAAACTCTCTAACGCTCTGCACACACACCACCCAACCCAGGACTAACCCTGCTAAAACTCTCTAACACTCTGCACACACACCACCCAACCCAAGACTAACCCTGCTAAAACTCTCTAATGCCCTGCATACCCACCACCCAACCCGGGACTAACCCTGCTAAAACTTTTTAACACTCTGCATACCCATCATCCAACCCAGGACTAACCCTGCTAAAACTCTTTAACGCTCTGCAAACACACCACCCAATCCAGGACTAACCCTGCTAAAACTCTCTAACGCTCCGCATACCCATCACCCAACCCAGGACTAACCCTGCTAAAACTCTCTAACGCTCTGCACACACACCACCCAACCCAGGACTAACCCTGCTAAACCTCTCTAACGCTCTGCACACACACCACCCAACCCAGGACTAACCCTGCTAAAACTCTCTAATGCTCCGCATACCCACCACCCCACTCAGGACTAACCCTGCTAAAACTCTCTAACGCTCTGCACACACACCACCCAAGCCGGCACAAACCCTGCTAAAACTCTTTAACACTCTGCATACCCACCACCAAACCCAGGACTAACCCTGCTAAAACTCTTTAACTCTCTGCATAGCCACAACCCAACCCTGGGCTAACCCTGCTAAAACTCTCTAACGCTCTGCACACCCACTACCCAACCCCGGACTAACCCTGCTAAAAGTCTTCAACGCTCTGCATAACCACCACCCAACCCAGGACTAACCCTGCTAAACCTCTCTAACGCTCTGCATACCCACCACCCAACCCAGGACTAACCCTGCTAAAACTCTCTAATGCTCTGCATACCCACCACCCAACCCAGGACTAACCCTGCTAAAACTTTCTAATGCTCTGCATACCCACCAGCCAAACCAGGACTAGCCCTGCTAAAACTCTCTAATGCTCTGTACACACAACACCCAACCCAGGACTAACCCTGCTAAAACTCTCTAATGCTGCGCATACCCATCAACCAACCCAGGACGAACCCTGCTAAAACTCTCTAAGCTCTACATACCCACCACCCAACCCAGGACGAACCCTGCTAAAACTCTCTAATGCTCTGCACACACACCACCCAACCCAGGACTAACCCTGCTAAAACTCTCTAATGCTCTGCATACCCACCACCCAACCCAGCACTAACCCTGCTAAAACTATCTAACACTCTGCACACACAACACCCAACCCAGGACTAACCCTGCTAAAACTCTCTAACGCTCCACATACTCATCAACCAACCCAGGACTAACCCTGCTAACACTCTGCACACACACCACACAACCCAGGACTAACCCTGTTAAAACTCTCTAATGCTCTGCACACACACCACCCAACCCAGGCCTAACCCTACTAAAACTCTCTAACGCTCTGCACACACACCACCGAACCCTAGACTAACTCTGCTAAAACTCTCAAATGCTCTGCATACCCACCACCCAACCCAGGACTAACCCTGCTAAAACTCACTAATGCTCTGCATACCCACCATCCAACCCGGGACTAACCCGGCTGAAACTCTCTAACACTCTGCATACCCAACACCAAACCTTGGACTAACCCTGCTAAAACTCCCTAATGCTCTTGACAAACACCACCCAACCCAGGACTAACCCTTCTAAAACTATCTAACGCTCTGCACACACACCACCCAACCCAGGACTAACCCTGCAAAAACTCTCTAATGCTCCGCATACCCACCACCCATCTCGGGACTAACCCTCCTAAAACTCTCAACGCCCTGCATACCCACCACCCAACCCAGGACTTACCCTGCTAAAACTCTGTAACGCTCTGCACACACACCACCCAACCCAGGACTAATCCTGCTAAAACTTTTTAACGCTCTGCACACACACCACCCAAAACAGGACTAACCCTGCTAAAACTCTCTAACGCTCTGCACACACACCACCCAACCCAGGACTAACCCTGCTGAAGCTCTCTAACACTCTGCACACACACCACCCAACCCAAGACTAACCCTGCTAAAACTCTCTAATGCTCTGCATACCCACCACCCAACCCGGGACTAACCCTGCTAAAACTCTTTAACACTCTGCATACCCACCACCCAACCTGGGACTCACCCTGCTAAAATTCTTTAACGCTCTGCATAGCCACAACCCAACCCAGGGCTAAAGCTGCTAAAACTCTCTAACGCTCTGCACACCCACTACCCAACCCCGGATTAAACCTGCTAAATGTCTTCAACGCTCTTCATACCCACCACCCAACCCAGGACTAACATTACTAAAACTCTCTAACACTCTGCATAACCACCACCTTACCCAGGTCTAACCCTGCTAAAACTCTCTAATGCTTTGCATACCCACCACCCAATCTGGGACTAACCCTGCTAAAACTGTCTAACGCTCTGCATACCCAACACCCAATCCAGGACTAACCCTTCTAAAACTCTCTAACGCTCTGCACACACACCACCCAACCCAGGACTAACCCTGCTAAACCTCTCTAATGCTCTGCATACCCACCACCCAACACGCGACTAACCCTGCTAAAACTTCCTAATGCTCTGCACAAACACCACCCAACCCAGGACTAACCCTTCTAAAACTCTCTAATGCTTTGCATACCCACCACCCAATCTGGCACTAACCCTGCTAAAACTATCTAACGCTCTGCACACACACCACCCAATCCAGGACTAACCCTGCTAAAACTCTCTAATGCTCTGCACACACACCACCCAACCCAGGATTAACCCTGCAAAAACTCTCTAATGCTCCGCATACCCACCACCCATCTCGGACTAACACTCCTAAAACTCTCTAACGCCCTGCATACCCACCACCCAACCCAAGACTAACCCTTCTAAAACTCTCTAACGCTCTGCACACACACCACCCAACCCAGGACTAACCCTGCTAAAACTCTCTAACGCTCCTCATACCGATCAACCAACGCAGGACTAATCCTGCTAAAACTCTCTAACGCTCTGCACACACACCACCCAACCCAGGACTAACCCTGCTAAAACTCTCTAACGCTCTGCACACACACCACCCAACCCAGGACTAACCCTGCTAAAACTCTCTAACACTCTGCACACACACCACCCAACCAAAGACTAACCCTGCTAAAACTCTCTAATGCCCTGCATACCCACCACCCAACCCGGGACTAACCCTGCTAAAACTTTTCAACACTCTGCATACCCACCACCCAACCCAGGACTAACCGTGCTAAAACTCTCTAACGCTCTGCATACCCATCACCCAACCCAGGACTAACCCTGCTAAAACTCTCTAACGCTCCGCATACCCATCAGCCAACCCAGGACTAACCCTGCTAAAACTCTCTAATGCTCTGCACACACACCACCCAACCCAGGACTAACCCTGCTAAACCTCTCTAACACTCTGCACACACACCACCCAAGCCGGCACTAACCCTGCTAAAACTCTTTAACACTCTGCATACCCACCACCCAACCCAGGACTAACCCTGCTAAAACTCTTTAACTCTCTGCATAGCCACAACCCAACCCTGGGCTAACCCTGCTAAAACTCTCTAACGCTCTGCACACCCACTACCCAACCCCGGACTAACCCTGCTAAAAGTCTTCAACGCTCTGCATAACCACCACCCAACCCAGGACTAACCCTGCTAAACGTCTCTAACGCTCTGCATACCCACCACCCAACCCAGGACTAACCCTGCTAAAACTCTCTAATGCTCTGCATACCCACCACCCAACCCAGGACTAACCCTGCTAAAACTTTCTAATGCTCTGCATACCCACCAGCCAAACCAGGACTAGCCCTGCTAAAACTCTCTAATGCTCTGCATACCCACCACTCAACCCGGGCTAACCCTGCTAAAACTATCTAATGTTCTGCATACCCACCACCCAACCCAGGACTAACCCTGCTAAAGCGCTCTAACGCTCTGCATACCTACCACCCAACCCAGGACTAACCCTGCTAAAGGTCTCTAACGCTCTCCATATCCACCACCCAACCTGGGATTAACCCTGCTAAAACTCTTTAATACTCTGCATTGCCACAACCCAACCCAGGACTAACCCTGCTAAAACGCTCTAACGCTCTGCACACCCACCAACCAACCCAGGACTAATCCTGCTAAAACTCTTCAATGCTCTGCATACCCACAACCCAAACCAGGACTAACCCTGCTAAAACTCTCTAACGCTCTGCATACCCACCACCCAACCCAGGACTAACCCTGCTAAAACTCTCTAACACTCTGCTTATCCACCACACAACCCAGGACTAACCCTGCTAAAACTCTCTAATGCTCTTCATACCCACCACCCAATCCGGGACTAACCCTGCTAAAACTATCTAATGCCCTGCATACCCACCACCCAACCCAGGACTAACCCTACTAAAACTCTCTAATGCTCTGCATACCCACCACCCAACCCGGGACTAACCCTTCTAAAACTCTCTAACGCTCTGCATACCCACTACCCAACCCCGGATTAAACCTGCTAAATGTCTTCAACGCTCTTCATACCCACCACCCAACCCAGGACTAACATTACTAAAACTCTCTAACACTCTGCATAACCACCACCTTACCCAGGTCTAACCCTTCTAAAACTCTCTAACGCTCTGCACACACACCACCCAACCCAGGACTAACCCTGCTAAACCTCTCTAATGCTCTGCATACCCACCACCCAACACGCGACTAACCCTGCTAAAACTTCCTAATGCTCTGCACAAACACCACCCAACCCAGGACTAACCCTTCTAAAACTATCTAACGCTCTGCACACACACCACCCAATCCAGGACTAACCCTGCTAAAACTCTCTAATGCTCTGCACACACACCACCCAACCCAGGATTAACCCTGCAAAAACTCTCTAATGCTCCGCATACCCACCACCCATCTCGGACTAACCCTCCTAAAACTCTCTAAAGCCCTGCATACCCACCACCCAACCCAGGACTAATCCTGCTAAAACTCTCTAACGCTCTGCACACACACCACCCAACCCAGGACTAACCCTGCTAAAACTCTCTAACGCTCTGCACACACACCACCCAACCCAGGACTAACCCTGCTAAAACTCTCTAACACTCTGCACACACACCACCCAACCAAAGACTAACCCTGCTAAAACTCTCTAATGCCCTACATACCCACCACCCAACCCGGGACTAACCCTGCTAAAACTTTTTAACACTCTGCATACCCACCACCCAACCCAGGACTAACCCTGCTAAAACTCTCTAACGCTCTGCATACCCATCACCCAACCGAGGACTAACCCTGCTAAAACTCTTTAACGCTCTGCAAACACACCACCCAATCCAGGACTAACCCTGCTAAAACTCTCTAACGCTCCGCATACCCATCAGCCAACCCAGGACTAACCCTGCTAAAACTCTCTAACGCTCTGCACACACACCACCCAACCCAGGACTAACCCTGCTAAACCTCTCTAACGCTCTGCACACACACCACCCAACCCAGGACTAACCCTGCTAAAACTCTCTAATGTTCCGCATACCCACCACCCCACCCAGGATTAACCCTGCTAAAACTCTCTAACGCTCTGCACACACACCACCCAAGCCGGCACTAACCCTGCTAAAACTCTTTAACACTCTGCATACCCACCACCCAACCCAGGACTAACCCTGCTAAAACTCTTTAACTCTCTGCATAGCCACAACCCAACCCTGGGCTAACCCTGCTAAAACTCTCTAACGCTCTGCACACCCACTACCCAACCCCGGACTAACCCTGCTAAAAGTCTTCAACGCTCTGCATAACCACCACCCAACCCAGGACTAACCCTGCTAAACCTCTCTAACGCTCTGCATACCCACCACCCAACCCAGGACTAACCCTGCTAAAACTCTCTAATGCTCTGCATACCCACCACCCAACCCAGGACTAACCCTGCTAAAACTTTCTAATGCTCTGCATACCCACCAGCCAAACCAGGACTAGCCCTGCTAAAACTCTCTAATGCTCTGCATACCCACCACTCAACCCGGGCTAACCCTGCTAAAACTATCTAATGTTCTGCATACCCACCACCCAACCCAGGACTAACCCTGCTAAAGCGCTCTAACGCTCTGCACACCCACCAACCAACCCAGGACTAATCCTGCTAAAACTCTTCAATGCTCTGCATACCCACAACCCAAACCAGGACTAACCCTGCTAAAACTCTCTAACGCTCTGCACACACACCACCCAACCCAGGACTAACCCTGCTAAAACTCTCTAACACTCTGCACACACACCACCCAACCAAAGACTAACCCTGCTAAAACTCTCTAATGCCCTGCATACCCACCACCCAACCCGGGACTAACCCTGCTAAAACTTTTTAACACTCTGCATACCCACCACCCAACCCAGGACTAACCCTGCTAAAACTCTCTAACGCTCTGCATACCCATCACCCAACCCAGGACTAACCCTGCTAAAACTCTTTAACGCTCTGCAAACACACCACCCAATCCAGGACTAACCCTGCTAAAACTCTCTAACGCTCCGCATACCCATCAGCCAACCCAGGACTAACCCTGCTAAAACTCTCTAACGCTCTGCACACACACCACCCAACCCAGGACTAACCCTGCTAAACCTCTCTAACGCTCTGCACACACACCACCCAACCCAGGACTAACCCTGCTAAAACTCTCTAATGCTCCGCATACCCACCACCCCACCCAGGACTAACCCTGCTAAAACTCTCTAACGCTCTGCACACACACCACCCAACCCAGGACTAACCCTGCTAAAACTCTCTAACACTCTGCACACACACCACCCAACCAAAGACTAACCCTGCTAAAACTCTCTAATGCCCTGCATACCCACCACCCAACCCGGGACTAACCCTGCTAAAACTTTTTAACACTCTGCATACCCACCACCCAACCCAGGACTAACCCTGCTTAAACTCTCTAACGCTCTGCATACCCATCAACCAACCCAGGACTAATCCTGCTAAAACTCTCTAACGCTCTGCACACACACCACCCAACCCAGGACTAACCGTGCTAAAACTCTCTAACGCTCTGCACACACACCACCCAAACCAGGACTAACCCTGCTAAAACTCTCTAACACTCTGCACACACACCACCCAACCAAAGACTAACCCTGCTAAAACTCTCTAATGCCCTGCATACCCACCACCCAACCCGGGACTAACCCTGCTAAAACTTTTTAACACTCTGCATACCCACCACCCAACCCAGGACTAACCCTGCTAAAACTCTCTAACGCTCTGCATACCCATCACCCAACCCAGGACTAACCCTGCTAAAACTCTTTAACGCTCTGCAAACACACCACCCAATCCAGAACTAACCCTGGTAAAACTCTCTAACGCTCCGCATACCCATCAGCCAACCCAGGACTAACCCTGCTAAAACTCTCTAACGCTCTGCACACACACCACCCAACCCAGGACTAACCCTGCTAAACCTCTCTAACGCTCTGCACACACACCACCCAACCCAGGACTAACCCTGCTAAAACTCTCTAATGCTCCGCATACCCACCACCCCACCCAGGACTAACCCTGCTAAAACTCTCTAACGCTCTGCACACACACCACCCAACCCAGGACTAACCCTGCTAAAACTCTTTAACTCTCTGCATAGCCACAACCCAACCCTGGGCTAACCCTGCTAAAACTCTCTAACGCTCTGCACACCCACTACCCAACCCCGGACTAACCCTGCTAAAAGTCTTCAACGCTCTGCATAACCACCACCCAACCCAGGACTAACCCTGCTAAACCTCTCTAACGCTCTGCATACCCACCACCCAACCCAGGACTAACCCTGCTAAAACTCTCTAATGCTCTGCATACCCACCACCCAACCCAGGACTAACCCTGCTAAAACTTTCTAATGCTCTGCATACCCACCAGCCAAACCAGGACTAGCCCTGCTAAAACTCTCTGATGCTCTGCATACCCACCACTCAACCCGGGCTAACCCTGCTAAAACTATCTAATGTTCTGCATACCCACCACCCAACCCAGGACTAACCCTGCTAAAGCGCTCTAACGCTCTGCATACCCACCACCCAACCCAGGACTAACCCTGCTAAAGCTCTCTAACGCTCTGCATATCCACCACCCAACCTGGGATTAACCCTGCTAAAACTCTTTAATACTCTGCATTGCCACAACCCAACCCAGGACTAACCCTGCTAAAACGCTCTAACGCTCTGCACACCCACCAACCAACCCAGGACTAATCCTGCTAAAACTCTTCAATGCTCTGCATACCCACAACCCAAACCAGGACTAACCCTGCTAAAACTCTCTAACGCTCTGCATACCCACCACCCAACCCAGGACTAGCCCTGCTAAAACTCTATAACACTCTGCATATCCACCACACAACCCAGGACTAACCCTGCTAAAACTCTCTAATGCTCTTCATACCCACCACCCAATCCGGGACTAACCCTGCTAAAACTATCTAATGCCCTGCATACCCACCACCCAACCCAGGACTAACCCTTCTAAAACTCTCTAACGCTCTGCATACCCACCACCCAACCCTGGGACTAACCCTGCTAAAACTCTTTAACGCTCTGCATAGCCACATCCCAACCCTTGACTAACCCTGCTAAAACTCTCTAACGCTCTGCACACCCACTACCCAACCCAGGGCTAACCCTGCTAAAAGTCTTCAACGCTCTGCATACCCACCACCCAACTCAGGACTTACACTGGTAAAACTCTCTAACGCTCTGCATACCCACCACCCAACCCATAACTAACCCTGCTAAAACTCTCTAATGCTCTGCATACCCACCACCCAACCCAGAACTAACCCTGCTAAAACTCTCTAATGCTCTGCATACCCACCACCCAACACGGGACTAACCCTGCTAAAACTCTCTAATGCTCTGCACACCCACTACCCAACCCAGGACTAACCCTGCTAAAAGTCTTCAAAGCTCTGCATACCCACCACCCAACTCAGGACTAACACTGGTAAAACTCTGTATTGCTCTGCATACCCACCACCCAACCCAGAACTAACCCAGCTAAAACTCTCTAATGCTCTGCATACCCACCACCCAACCCACAACTAACCCTGCTAAAACTCTCTAATGCTCTGCATACCCACCACCCAACCCAGGACTAAACCTGCTAAAACTCTCTAATGCTCTGCATACCCACCACCCAAGCCAGGACTAAACCTGCTAAAACTCTGTATCGCTCTGCATACCCACCACCCAACCCAGAACTAACCCAGCTAAAACTCTCTAATGCTCTGCATACCCACCACCCAAGCCAGGACTAACCCAGCTAAAACTCTCTAATGCTCTGCATACCCACCACCCAACCCAGAACTAACCCAGCTAAAACTCTCTAATGCTCTGCATACCCACCACCCAACCCAGGACTAAACCTGCTAAAACTCTCTAATGCTCTGCATACCCACCACCCAAGCCAGGACTAAACCTGCTAAAACTCTGTATCGCTCTGCATACCCACCACCCAACCCAGAACTAACCCAGCTAAAACTCTCTAATGCTCTGCATACCCACCACCCAACCCAGGACTAAACCTGCTAAAACTCTCTAATGCTCTGCATACCCACCACCCAACCCAGGACTAAACCTGCTAAAACTCTCTAATGCTCTGCATACCCACCACCCAAGCCAGGACTAAACCTGCTAAAACTCTTTAAGGCTCTGCATACCCACCACCCAACCCAGACCTTTGTCACAAAACACCCAACTACAGACACTCGACTAACTCTCCACAACACGCACATGAAACACCTAAATATAACCACCCACAAAATATCACACCAATGCAAACCAACTGAAATCAAACCAGCACACAGTGACCGTTTTTTCCGAATTAAAGTTACCAACAGCAACTCAAAGCTCTCTTGTGTTATTCCCTTCCAACCCAACTAACCTTCCCAACCCCCTTCCCTTTCAGATCCACCTGGAGTGCCTGCAGACCATGAAAAATATCCACGGTGCGCGGTACAAGTCAGAATAACATAACATAAATGTGTGAGTGAATAATTGAGTGACTATGTGAGTGGGTGAATAGTTGAGTGAGTTACTTGGAGCGAATGAGTGGTTAAGTGTGTGAGGGAGATACATGAGTGAGTGAGAGAATGGGTAAGTCTGAGAATGAGTTAACGTGTGCAAGCGTGTGAGCAATCGAGTATTTAGTTTTGTACCAGGTAACTCATCATTTGCTTTTCACAGAGCGCTCCTCATCAGCGTGAGCTCGAGATGCCTCTTAAATTGGAGCCGCTTGACTATTGCTATAATGGGCATAAACCAGTTTCACACTTGACGAGATGCAGTCAATATGTGGCAGCCATATCAAGAGTTGCACTTATGAGTGGTTTGGATGTCTGACTTTGCCTCGAGATTTCAATGGTCTGGAAGAGAGGGTCACTTTGAAAGATGTTTTGACTGATATGTGGGTCCTAAAGCAGAATGTGTATTCGGTAATGCAGATATGCACATCTGGAGAACCAGTCAAAATGGCTGCCATGGTTTGTTGCAATGCCGCTTATAGTCATACCGTTTTTCCTGCTCATTGTGCTGTGCTTCATGTTCTGTCTTTTGTCTTTTTGTGGGCACTGATGCCCGCGGACTGCGGCGAAGAAAGAAAGAAAGAAAAAAAGAAAGAAAGAAAGAAAGAAAGAAAGAAAGAAAGAAAGAAAGAAAGAAAGAAAGAAAGAAAGAAAGAAAGAAAGAAAGAGGAAAGGAGAACATCGGTACTTTGGATGGTCTGCAGACACTGAATGTATAATTTTCTTGTTCTAAAACAAACCAGTTGGTGTCATTGAGTCAAGAGCTCTTTCCAGTGTTATGTTATGTTGACTGATACTACGCACCGCAACCACCCAGGGGAAGTCTCCAGGCGCTCCAGTGTCACAGTGCAGCTTTTCTTTTCCAGACATGGTGTTCCCCTGAGGAATCAGAATTTAATTCATATTTCTCTGCTGCATTTTTGTACAGTCCAGCCGGTCCAGCGAACCTACACCGAGCAGAATAGCAAGCAAACAGAGCAAAGTCAGCCTTAGCGGGGGGCGAGCCGGGCAACCACCCGGGGCGCCACGCCCCTCAGGGCGCCATTAGCCCCCGCTCGGGGGAGCGTCTTTAAAGCGCTCCCACGAGCTGGCGTAGTGGGAGAAGGCGTGGCAGGCAGGCTTTTGCTGTTAAATGTTCCCACAGCGGCGGGCGTATTTAATGACAATGGGGTGCTGTTGTCAGCACCCTATTGTCATTGGGTGCGCCCCTCCGCCGGGGGCACTTTTAATGACAAAAGGCGCCACCACACCAGCTCAGGGGAGTCTTTCAAAGGCTCCCTCGAGCTGGCGTGATGGCATAAGGCGTGGCATGCGCCTCATTATCATTGAATGCACCCGCGGAGGCAGGCTCTTTCAAGGACAATGGGGTGCTGACCATTTTAAGTGTAAAAATGGCAGCGGCACCAGCTTCCCCTTCATAGCCCAAGACAATGGAATGCTCTCCCAACTACTGTAAGGAATGAGACTTTGCACCTGACCGTCTGCAAAGCCCTCAAAACGAGGCTCTTCAACTAGCCCACACCTCACACTTGGCTCTCCCCCTCTATACCTGTGTTTCATGAATGTATTAGCTGTAGCCGGTTCACCCTTAACCCACTAAACCGTAGAGCCCGCCCATCCTCTGTAACATTATACGTTTACCGCTACCTGTCTGGGTTTAGGTTCCCTGTAGCCACGAACCACAGACAGCTGTCATTCTATTGTAACTGAGTAAGCCAATCACAGGTGTCTAAAAATTAAAGTGGGGGGACTCATCAACAAATGCAGTTCTATGTGAGGTCGCCAGAAATTAGCATATAAAGGTGAAATATGCACATTTCATCAAATTGGCTTTGTATAACCAAACAAATTGCACAGGAGGAATGGCATTTGCCTTTTACAAAATCAACACACACACAAAACCAAGAGAGGATATTTTCTTCTTATAGTGTTTATGAAACGTTAAAAGGTGTGCATGTTTTAAACTCCAAGAACCAATACGAATGTTTTCTCTGGGACTTGCAGTACCGAAACGGGACATTTGACCTCAAGTTGTTTATTTGTCATTAGGTTATATAGTTCAGTGGTGAAGTGTCTGGCCTACAAACCTGACGACAGTGGTTCAATCCCCCGTGGTTGGCTTTAATGCATACATTCAAAGAAGACATTCAATGTTTGCCATTTTAGCTGAGGGAGGACTGAGTCCACCCTCTGAAAAAAGTGTGTGGTCTCCGTCCCCCTGCGTGTACCCTCCACTTGAGCCCTGGCAATTCATGTAACAGCACCACAATGCCCAAGGGCAGCTTTGTTCAAATGTAAAAAATAATAAAAAATAAAGTGTCCTCATAGCTTCAGAATTGGTAGGCACATGCCTGTCAGCCCAAAGAAGCTTGCCTCCGTACCATGTGTCTTTAGTATGCATAAAAACAAAGTCATTATCTATTTTGCATTTAGCTGTTTTGGGAAATACGTAGCTGAAAAAATAAAAGATGTTTTAGCTTAATTCACATTGGTTTTCAATGGACTTTCATGCCTCAAGACAGATTCACAACCTCCCAAAAATTGGCAGCTAGATTGACATGACTATGAAGCTATATCCAACAAGAGGTGGCTATAGTGGTCGAAGGTAAATTCAGTTTATATAGAATTTTGAGGGAAGAGAATTGTCTATTTTTGCCCTCCACTTTCCTCAATGCCTTTGCCTTTCTAGTGGTAACGGCAAACATATGGTCCAATTATCCAGGAAATCCTTTCCATTCTCAAGTGAGAATCTGACCCTTCGCTCCACTCAAAGAGTCGATTTCCTGAACAATGATACCCCATGTGTACCTCAAAGGCTACTTATCCTTAAGTGGGTATACCTCTGTGAGGAATTGGACCATCCGCTTGGTGGGCATGCACTCGCCTGGGCTTTTTGAAATTTGGCATTAAATGGAATGATGGTAGACCAACCTCAGGAAAAAGCGTGCAGTTAATCGACACCCATTTTCCTATGCTCACATCACAACAAACGCATAGACCTGTGTAATCGTGGTGGACACTGCCTAAAGGCACAGTTTGCCCTGTCATATTTAGTTGCAATGTAATATCCAGGAGTACACCCTGTCATTTCCAGGAAGGGGGAGGACCAAGCTCCCACCTGCCATGGCCAGCCTGATTAACTAATAAAGGATCCATGAATCTGCCATTGTCTTTTGTTTGGCCCTGCAACTGGTGGCAGAGATTAATATACCAATAGGGGGTACTTCAAACAAGACCACACATGGCCGTGCTGCAGAGGTTAACAAAGAAGACAGGAAACACAACTACCGTTGATATGTAGCTTTGTCAACCTGAAGCCAGCTCCTGTCCTCAGTATCAATGACAGTGAGCTGTCATGTTTGGGACTGCTCTGTACAGTAAGCCACCCCGCTACAGGGGGCCCCATTCATAAGGTACAAGAATGTGGTTTGCAGGCACCAGCGAGTCTGGTCTCCCTGCATCTTCAAGGGAGACCTGCCACTTTAAGCAGGAACCAGAGACAGATCCATTAGCCAGAGAGACTCTTTGATCAACAACAGACAGGAAGATGAGTGTGATTCAGTATTACAAAGGAGTGTTGCCAGAGATATTTCTGATGAGAGAATTTTGCCGCCATTTTAGTTCTTGATCACACCTTGTTCATGTTTTCACCCACTTACCTTTTCCTGTTGCAAAGCACTCTGGTAATGTCCTCACGCATATAGAATATTGTTGGTTGGACCCCAGGATTGGTTCACTAAGGTAGACTTAGCCTACACCAATCACTGTAGCTCACCTTCAAAAGAGGACTGTAGCCCCTCTTTACGTAGATCATCTGAAGACTTAACTTGAAGTAACAAAGAAGAAATTAACCTTGCACCCTGGCTGAAGGTACAGTCTTCCTTACATCTTCTGCCAGTGAAGGAAGTGCAGGATATCCAATGAGGGAAGTAAGATCCTCCATTATTCTTCTCCCAGGGAACATAACCAGACTTAGAACTCTGGGTATGACTGCAAGAGAGAGAAAACACTTAATTAAATGGGAGGACAGGGGGTGTGTTTGCTAATGGTGGGATGGGTGTTTGAGCAGTTCCAAAGAGGATTTAGGGATGAAACACACTGATCTCGACACAATATCGCCAATTGAAGGGCACACCAAGTTGGGCTAAATAAACCTACCTCAGGCTAATGAACCTGCTTTAGAGACTGAGGTAGTGAACATGCTGACTAACTAGGTGCCCCAATTCCAATACATTCTTAGGTACCCTAAGCATCTGGACTTTACATTTGACTGCTGAGACTGGTTAAGTCCACTTTTCCTACCTTACCCACAGCCTTTTTGTTTTGTATTTTCACGCTTTATTCATTTTTACCTGTCTTTTTCTCTCCTACATTATAATACCAAACGTGTACGCTTTTAAATCTTTAGTCTGCATTATTTGTGTCTTTACCTTGCATATGTGGGTTTTTTCTTTTTATTAGTTACCTTTGTTCAAGTAAAGTACTTACCTTTTGTAGACCCTTGCTTGGCCATGACCTTTATTTTGATACTTACCGACCTAAGAGCCCCTGGAGACTACCCCTGGGTGGTAGTGGTGTGCAGTATAAATCAACATAACAGAACTGTTGATGTTTGGACATTTCCACTGCTGATTCTCATCTCATCTCTGAAGAGTTTAAACTGCCTGCGGCCAACATTACCAAAATGCAGGTGAAGGGGGTATGCAGTCTTTTTTCTGCTTTATCTTTATGACTAAAATACCAATCAGCCAAGTACAAATGTTACAAGTTTGGGCAAAGCGCATAGAAGCCTTTCCTCTCTCTTGTACTTCTTCTGGCCAGTTTTGGCTTTCATCACAATACCTAAGTGGGCTGGCATTCTACAGCAGCAGATGTGAAGTCAGTGGACTGCAGTACACCGATGAACTGAGAAACAGAGATGGAAGCATTGATAATAACAGCTAGGAGTGTATTGGAATGCTCTGAATTGAGAAGATTGTTTTCATAACAGTAGATTCATTAAGCAATAAGCCCCAAGCTGGGGCGGCATTACCGCTTCAAGTAATGCTAGGGGCCCATAGTTACAGGCCTGAGCCAAGTAGTCCCTTCTCCCCGTTACATGGCTGTCATTAAAAAGAGGAAAAAAAAGAAAACAAGGAAGATGGCAGCCATGGAATGGGAGAAGTGACTACACATAGTCCCTTCTCGCTTTCCATGGTGGCCGGAACATCGAGGGACGCAGCAGCGGCCAGTGCCTTGTCAGGCTGGTAAGGACCCAGTGAGGGGCAATCATATTGCTTGTTGCCAACTGATTGACCCTCGACGGGTACTAATCAGGTTTATGAAAAGAAGACATGCACACATGTATTTCTGACCACATACACCTAGCCCAGGAACTCTACAGAGGCGGTTTATTAGAACAGAAAGACAGTTGTTCTCAAGGGCAATGGTTTTGTAAGCATTCCTATCAGAATGCCAAGTTCACTGTGATTTGGTATTGGGCTGCCTGTACAGTGCCTGCTATGAAGTACCAGATGATAAGTGCCCCTGTTAGGATAGTGCTGGGCCAACAGAGAAAGAAAGGGGAAAAAGCATTGAAACGTCAGGGGCACTGCATGACCCATTGTTGGACGAAGAGGAGAAGGGTCCCTCTGGTGCGGTCCTAGGCACGCAGTTTTCAGCAGTTACGTGCTGTCTGGTGCGATGAGGAAAATGGTGAGATTTGGAACATTGGTAAGTCTATGAAAAACACCACTCCTTGAGGAATCCCAGTGGATTCACGTCAAAGTAAGGGCAGTCTGTTTCCTTAAAATGGGGTATTTCTCCAGAATGTTTGTGTCACATACTTAGGTTTCCCCATTTGTCCACTGCAGCCAACCGCGGCCCACTGAAGAGAGTGATGGACCAATATACCAGCGGATGAGCCCAATGTCTATGCAGTATTCACTCAGATTTCTGTGGCCAGAAAATGTAATGTGGGTCTCGCATTTCTTTTTTTTGGGGGGGACATATTTGGTTCCAGTGCTGCTTGGAAAAATGTAATGATAGTGCCGCCCCGGCCCCATAATGGGCATCTGGCAGATGCCTGCATGCCTCTGCACTCATGCAAAATATGAGTAGAGCTGCTTCCTTAATGTACTTCAGGGAAAGTATGTTCTCCTCTCTGTTGGCTTTTGGGGTTAAGGAAGAAGTCCACCCTCATATGAGGGAGTGGCATGGGACTAGGGGGGCAGACTCTACTGGTTGTGGTTTGGATGCTCCACTGAATCCCATTTGGTGTCATGTTACTTTTAGCCTGTCAAATCTATTGCAGGTGATCAGGGGCTGTGTTTATGGTGCCTGCTATGTATGGTGACACAGCCCCTGGTGTCGTCCTTGGTGGGGTTCCTGTGATTTTAGGTAGTCGAGTTGGCAGTGGTGGCCTAGCCTACAAGGAAATCTGGAGATTTCCTGGTAGGCCTCTGCACCATGAGCCTGTTTTGTGTGGCCAGTATATGTACATATGGGACCTCTTTGAAAAACATTTCCAGGGCCACTTTTTGATTAGCAGTCCAGCCCTGCTAGTTGGCTTGAAACACTGCTATTGCTGTTATTGTACCATTAGGAATTGTATCTAGTTGTCACAGATCTTCATCTTGTGTGATAGATTGTATGTTCTCTATAGTGACCTCTCAGGTCGCATGTAGGCTCAGGAAAGTTTACTCTGTAACTGTAATTTCATAGATACCGCAGGGAATGACTATAAGTATAACTACGGGCCAAGGTTTGGTTATAAGTAGGCAATGTCCTGACATATAATACAGATGTAGGTTTTAGTATTTCAATCCATGGGTTCTTTAAGTTAACTGTTTAAGGTTATATGAACTGCTCCAGGCCAGGAGGTATCGCTTTTCCTTTAGCATCTATATGTTATGGCAATGGTGCGTGTGTTGAGTGACACAAATGTGCATGGTGATGTTGTGTGTCTGATGACAGAATTGGGCACGTCTGGTGGCACAGAATGTGTCCAGTGTCATTAATGTGTGCATCTGGTGGCACAGTATGGGTGCATATGGTTGTGCTATGTGTCAAGTGACCCAAATGGGTTACTCTGGTATTTTGGTATGTGCATGAGTGTGTGGCATGATCAATAGGTGTGTATTCCGTCACCTTGCACTAGTCAGATTGGAATTGATGTCTGAGTGGAAGACTGCCCAGGAGACTATGCCTTGTGCTGCTCTGTGTGTGGTAGCAATATCACAATGTAGGGTAGTAGAGCTCAGTGGCAACACGCTCATCTTGGAAGGAAGACGACGCAGAGCAACACAGGTTTGAATCCCGGGTCTGTGCTTAGAAACCTCTTTGGTATTAAGCTTGTTATAAAAAAAACAATTATAATAATGGGATATGCATAGTTTGCTGGAGCATACGGTTGTCTAAGCTGGTATGTCCAGGTTCAGTACCCATGGGGGTGGTTCATCATAACGAAGAGTTTGTTGAGAGATGTGACCTCAGATTCTCCCAGGTCTCCCACGCTTACTGTGTCATCTTCCAGAGAGGCGAAGACAAAGGCTTCCTAGAAAGGAGCAAGCCCTGTCCCTGAAACATCCAAGAGAAACATTTTGGCCAGTTTCCTAACAGGACAATGACTATTTTACGCTGAGACCACTGGTATACAGGAGCCTGCAAGTGCTCTTTGGAAACCCTCCCAGCTGGGAAGTGCAGAACAAGAATTATCCTTGCCATGGAGACAATGGATGGAGTCGCCCAGCAAGCAGAAGTCAAAAACCCACTCTGGCACTGTTTCCCCATCTTTATCTGTTTTTGTACCAGCTCGCTTTAGCCTCTCTGACCGTTGACCTTTGACACGCTTCACTTATTGATCTTTCTGAAGCTGCTGACACGACCCATCAACTGCCTGCACTCCAGCCATTTCTGAGCGGAGTGCAGGCAGAGCATCGTTGGACCTCTTTGAGATGACTCCACTGATTTTAGTCCCTCACCTGACCATTGCCTGCCTGTTCTTCACCTGATTTGAGCCGATCGCTACTACAGGAATGCACCGCATCACTGGACAGCCTTTAGCTGACCCAACTGTCTTGACGTCCACAATCCAATTGGAACAGTCATCATGAAACATCTCAATGCGTATTCAACCCATTGTAAAGCACTTGGAAGCCCTGGCGTGATGCTGTTGAGTTCCAAGCACACAACATTAATGTATTTCAAGTGTTTATGCCCCCCTGGCCTGCCTTAATGGGACATGGTGACTAGTAAGACCCCACTGGCTATCTTTCTAAAAGACATGTTCGATAACCTTGGTTTTGCTGATCAAAATATGTTCAGTATCTATTTGGTTTTAGACCCAAAATGCCCCTTTTGATTACAAAGACTAAACATTGTGCGTCTCCTCTTACAGGGGTGGGATTTAATGGTTTAAAGTAAAGTTTGTATGTGTAGTTTATTTTTTACACCACCTTGTTTGAACATTATCTATTTTGAATACTAAATGCTGTTTGGCTGCTTCTGTACTAGCTCACATCCCTCCTGAAGTGGTATCACCTGTTTACTGCACATACCATTACTGCGTGGCCAAAAATGTTGCATTGATAACAAGGAATCTATGCAAAAATATAGAGTGGGGGCTAATGGTATTTATTAAAGTATTGATATTGATATTGATATTTTGTTTATATAGCGCCTATACACAATGTGTTTCAAAGTGCTTCAAGGCGGGGAAGGGAGCAAGAGAAAAAATACAATGAACATTCTTACAAGGCCTTGAGACATTAAGAATCAGCAAATAAAACGATCATACTAGGCCTGAGAACATTGCAGATAGTTCAAGAGCAATGAGCACAAAATGAGGGGAGAAATGAGGGGGGCGGGGGAGAGGAACAAGCAATAGACTAACGAAGAGACGGCGAGAGAAGCGACGGGAAGCTGACCTCTGCATGTGTTTGGTGATCCTAGAAGTCAGTATGTCCAGGCTATTAAGGAACAGTGCAGACTCCGCACACACAAAAAAGGTGTACCATGGGGGCTCTTGGACCCGGCCAGGCAACGGACAGAGAACAAACAGGGGCCTACAACGTGGGCCTTGGAAGCATGCCAGCTCGCCTGATTGGTCTAGAAGAAAAGTGGAATTGGACCAATCCAAGGCGAGTAGGCTAGGGGCAGGCGAATCGGCACTGCGTAGACAAAGGCATTGGCAATGATGGAAGGCCTGCTTAGGGTGTATGAGTTGTGGAACCATGCACACAATGCATAGAGAAACAGCCTTGCAGTAGAACGTGGATGCAATTCAATAAACATTTCCTCAATTCTCGTGCTCATCGCGGTAAAAAAGCAAATAGCGTGCAGCAAACTGTGCACATTGTGTGCTGGCCCAAAATTAGCCCAGAGAGCTTACCTTTGATCAGGTGGCAGGGGGGTGTTCAAGGCCTCCAGGCCCCAGTATGGAGCCCATCCGGCATTATGAGACGGGAGAAGTGAGGGGCAGGGGCGTTGCTAGGGGGGGCTGAGGGGGCTATAGCCCCTGATCTTTTGGTTGTAGCCCCGGATAGAATCTCAGGATCTACAGCCAAAAGACTAGCTAGCCCCCAGTCCCAACAGTTCCGACATCAGCGTAGCCCCGGGTCTTTTCGAGACCTAGCAACTCCCCTGGTGAGGGGGAAAGCCAGGCACCAGGGGCCTACAACGTGGACCTTTGAGGCAGGCCGGCATTCGCCTGCCGGTTCACCTGATTAGTCTAGAAGTAGAGTGTAATTGGACCAATCCCAGGTGAGCAGGCGAGGGGCAGGCGAACCGGCACTGCGTCGACAAAGGCATCGGCCATGATGGAAGGCCTGCTTAGGGTAGATGAGTTGTGGAACCATCCACACAATGTGCAGGGAAACAGCATTTCAGTAGAACATCATTGCAATTCAATAAACATGTCCTCAATTCTCGTGCTCATCACGGCAAAAAAGCAAATAACGTTCAGCACACTGAGCCTACAATTGGCCAAGATGGCTTACTTTTGATCTGGTGGAAGGGGGGGGGGATTGTCCAAGGCCTACAGGCCCCGGAATGGAGCCCATCCGGGATCAAATAGGGGAAGTGGTGGGGCTGTGGGGGTTGCATTTATTTTCACATCGTTTTGGTGTAATGGATGCGACATTTTTGGCCGTGCAGCAATGGGTGCGCGGTATTCACATAGATCCCTGAAGTGTACAGCCTGCCCTCTGCGGACGTCACCACAAAAGGCGA
Organism: Ambystoma mexicanum; assembly: GCF_040938575.1. Lineage (NCBI taxonomy): Eukaryota > Metazoa > Chordata > Amphibia > Caudata > Ambystomatidae > Ambystoma > Ambystoma mexicanum. Next base: position 1,217,929,392 of record NC_090933.1, on the reverse strand, counting down.
AGGAGGTGAACCTGTCAGGCCGTACCTGATTTATCTTTATGATCAAGATCATTGATGGTTTAGTAGTAGTATGGGGCTGAGCAGCACTGTTATCGACTACTCATCCCTCCTCCTTGTACTCCTGTGGAGCAGTGGTTGTTTCATCGCATTGCCAGCTGAGGAGAATGTTGGTTCCATGTATTGAGTAAGTGGTGTGAGGCTGTCAGTTTCGCCTTAACTGGTGTGCAGGAGGAAGGAGGGTGGGTGGACATAATGTACATTCTGACAAGAGTAACTGGAACCTGTATATTGTGGAAAATGAAGTACCTGGACTTTCTTACATGAGGCTCCTGGCTGATCCGTGACAGAGGAACATCACTCCTCTCTGTGATAGACTACCCTTTAGCTGGAAGAGCAGAGCATGCGCTGAATTGCTGAGCAGGTCGGCAGGTCTTAACCCACACAGCAGGATAGCAATGCATAGCACAACAATTGCAAAGAATTGGCATCCTGAGTTGTGAAGACACCACTCTTCTAACAGACAGCACCAACTGCTAGTCTTCCAAAGTGCAGCAAATGAAAATGAGCCCAGCGCCCATGCCTTTAGGCCACTATCCCATGCTTCTAAGGTAAGAGGGAAGAAACTTCCTAATAATTATGGTGTCACCATGCAACATGTTGCTGTGCAATTTTGATACCCAGGTCTTACAGGAAAGTTCTGCCTGTATCTTCAGTTAAAGACAACTAACGGGGCACTCTTTGCACATGAGATCAAAAGGTCACGTGGCATTAATTACAAGTAAGGTGTTCCCTCTAGTTTTATACTTTTTAGTTTGGGCTATTGTGTGTTGCTTGCGACCCCTATAAGCCAAAACGAATGCATTAGAGTACATATAGAGACAACGGGCATATGAGGAGGGACACACAGCTTCTAGGTGTTGTTTGATTATTTGCCCACCCATTGACTGCCCAATGCCATGCTAATTGCTATGGCCATTCCCACCCAGTTCCTGCCCCTCCACATGGAAATCACCTCCTCATGGGAACTCTTTCAGCTCGCTTTAATCAAACCTTACCGCTTTACTCAAACCTTACCGCCAAACTTTGCACTCGAAGGGCCTGCCAGTGTTTTTTTCAAAGCAGTCTTCTGAGAGGTAATGACTTAATAGGAGTTGTAAAAGCCCTACTGATGTAATAAAAATGTCTTAACCAGGTCTGCTGTCAGCCACTCGATTTATGAGCACTATACGCGCCCTTCACTGAAATCCTGTTAAAAACATATTTTGGCAAAGCCAGCAGTAATTCTGGCTTGTGTTTTGTAGTTTTGGCTTGTGTATACGTATTAGGCATGTGTCAGGTCTGCTATTATATCCCCAGGTGCTTGCACCAGTTTGCAGCTGCTACCAATGATGGCCAGTTAATACCACTCCTGCAGTGTCTGGCAAGTGTCGTTCCCATTACTAGACAAAAGCCCAAACTGTTTCCATTGCCAGTGCTTGTTTACTCCCTCTCTTCCAGTGTGGGAGCCTTACACCTTTTCCTTGTTGAGCTCCTTTTCTTCGAAACACCTTCCCATCCTCTGGAGGCACCAGGCCATATGAGAAAAAAGACACATGTGGGAGAGCAGTGAACACCACTGGAGCCTGTTTTATCCAAGTCAGTAACTGCTGTGTTGGCACCAGAGCAAGGTTTAATAACCAAGCTTGCGGAGTTGACCCATGTTTTGTAGAATTACTTAGTCATCCCAGCTTGGTTGTGTGGTCTGTGCCATGTATTCCGAATAGGACGTGAAACACGTAATATAGTGCGATAAATTCACTTCGGAAAACACGAAACGGGACAGTACGGGTGTTCCAGCGAGCTGGAGGTAAGGCAGATGATTGATGGAGAGGACGACGAAGAGGAGTGGAGGCACAGAGGACGTGCTGTGTGTTGCGGAGGTTCCCCCATAATAGGTGGGGTGGGGGAGGAGCTCGAGAAAATGATGGGTGTTCCAGGGGTGTCCTCTAGAAAGGCAGGGGAGGGACGGGGAGGTGTGCGGGCGACATGCTGGGAAGATCTGTCGTTTTCGCAAATTGATTGATTTACACGTTGTGTCATTGTTTCCCAAGTAGAGAAAAATGGCAATTTATTTTAAAGAAATCATTGAAGTTAACAACTGCACACTTCCTACATTCGTTTCATTTTTTAAACAACTCTTAAATAACTTTTTCAACTATTCATTTATTTTGTTTTGATAAAGATACATATTAGTAGGTTCAGTGCTCAAAGTGGAAACCACACCGTTTCAGCCCACCGTTTATAAGAGAATACATGTTCAATGTATACATTCCCTGTTTCTTTTTACCTTGATTATTTTTTTAGCTGTGATCATACAGGCTAAACTGATATTCTCACCAAAGCTTTTTCTGGAAAAAGAGAAAAGTATTTCTTTATTCATTTAGAACAATTTGCAGGGTATGATTTTTTTGAGAGGGTCTATGTTATGTAAATGGCAGGAAGTTCTGGGATCAACGTAGTTACAATTGACAATAGTAGTCTCAGCCCCCCACCCGACCCATTTAATTTAAATAGCTCTACTTTATATGGTGGTCAATCAGTATGACTTTATTCTTTGGTAAATTACACTGTGAGCATTACCTTTCAGAGTTAGTCTTGTGTTGTCATTGATCTGCCTCGGGCTCCGTGTAACTCACAGCAGTAAACTATAAATGTGTTTTTTTTCTTTTCCCAAACCTATTCATTAACTATAGTTTTGTAAAGTATAATGGCAGCATATCAACCTTTTCAGCCAGTCTCTCTGAAATAATTGAGAAATAAAACAACTGCCATCATGTTTTCCACTCGATGCAAGAGATATCTGCAGCTATAGCAGAGGATATGGGAAACTGAAACACAGTAAAAAAGCTATTTGCAGGTCAAAAGACATGCAAATGCCATCGGGCTAGAGGGCACCAAGTGAAATTTGGGATTTGGAGGTGGTCTAGGGACTGAATTAGCAACACAAAGCTTTCTGTAGTCTCGGCAATAGCCGACATCTCAAATCAAACTGCGTCATAGAAACAGTGTGTGTTTTGGGAGAAAAGGAAGAGGGCAGGGGAGGTGAGGAGGTCATTTGGGATGTGGTGGGAGCTGGCACAGATGAGGGGGGGAACTTGGTGAGGGCCTGAAAGAAGTTTGGATACTCAAGACTATAAAGGACTACGGATAGCTGAGGGTATGAGTAGTTCAGTACCTGCAGTTACTTTTTTTGTTACTTGAAAATATATTTTTACAGCTATAGTGACCACTGGTCAGGGACATGTTTGCCACCCAGGTCTACCATCCAAGCAGTAACCAGGACAGAGCCTTCATAGTTTCAAAGTGAGGAAGGGGCCAACCTCCTCAGTCCATGTTGCCCGATAAACAAATCAAACTTACAAGGCTAATTAGAGAAATGGACAGGCCCTTTGCTTGGATTGAAACTAAGCTGGGTCAGTTCCAGTTACTGCATGGATGGGCGACTGAATGGGCATCCGAAAGATTATTTTTTTAAAACTATGCTACTGTCAGTCCTTGAAAGTTTTGCACCCAGAGACAATTTTTTGCCTTTTTATGAATTGCATTCTGGTAGTTGTAATCTCCCAGTCAATCAAAAAATAAATGTTTACAGCAACAGTGGGCTTCCCATCCCATCAGTAACTGAGACGAACCCTACTTAGCTTAAAAGCAAGGAAGTGGTCAACCCCCTAAAGCCATGTTGCCTAATGAATGGGCTCACATTAAAATAACACTTAGAGAAACATGGACTAAGGGGGCAGCAACCTTCCTCGCTTTGAAACTAAGCAGGGTTGGCCCCGATTACTGCATGGATTTAAGACAGTACACACTCCCGAATGCCATGTGTTTTCTTAGTTTTAAATAACCTACGGCATCCACATTTTTTAAACAGTGCTACTGTCATACCTTGAAAGCTTTGCACTCAGAAACAATTTTTTGCCTTTTGCTGAATTGCTTTCTGGCAGTTGTAGTCTCACAGTCAAGATGAGGGAATAAAGCCACAATTGTACACATTTTGCCTAACATAGTTCTGTAAGAATTTATATATTTGAGTGACACTATGATATGTGTAATTTTCAAGTTAGCTTTATAAAGCAGCGTATTTTTGAAAGCGTGCCATGGGGATGAGGTGCGGAAATGATGAGAGGGAAAGTAAGTCATGAGTATTTGCCCACCATTTAGCAAGGGAGTGTGCAATCATGGACACTGCAGTTATTTTCTCCTGATTCTGGCTGTTTTTCATGGCACCAGTAAAGGACACATGTGGGTGGAGAGTGTAACTTTTTTTCAAAGGGCAGACGCAACCTCTTGGCTTTTTTTGAGGTTGGCAAGCTTGCTCAAATATTTGGCTACCAGGATTATACTCAGGTTGTCATGTTACCAGTGCAGGCGCTTACTCACAAGACCACAAGCACTTGTTTCGTATTGGGATTTAGTTTTCCGGGGAATATTTCACAACAGATTGCTGGATTTAAAAGGTGAGCACCTTCTATGCTTTGCCAGCATATTTATTGGAAAATGCCCTCTCTCAGGTTATTTTTCTGGTGGTCATTTTTATTTAATATTCACTCACACAAAACATTGTTAAAGGGACGTTATGGTTAAGTTGCACTACTACAAACCTATCCTTTTACTGAAAAAACTATGCTAAAGAGAGGATCTGGTTAGAATGGCCTACTAAAAACCTATCAACTTCAGTGCAAACAGGTTGGTGAAGGGACGTTATGCTTCAGTTGCCCTAAGAACAACTTAGCAACGTGAGTGCAAGAACTTGTGTTACAGGAACGTTACAGCTACTTTGCACTAACAACAACCTATCCATACTATGTTTACAAGTAAAACCGAAAACCCCAGAAATGTGCCAATTATGGTAAGCTAAGCAACCATAACTCGCGCCACCACTCTGCACTGCTAAGGCTAACACCCATGACATCATAGATGACATCACAAATCTCTTCAAATAGACTTCTCGCAATGTACTGCGCTTTCTCCATTTGCGGACCAAATGAAAAATAACTCAGCCACATCAGTGTCTGTGTAATGCGATAAAATGTTATGCAGGAGATCGGAAACAGACGCATGACTTGGGCAAGTGCCTCGTTCATCGCAAACAGCACTGTAACTCATGTAATATGCTGTGCAATTTTCCCTCCACAATGAACAACAATAATGTCGGCATGATTGCACGTCACCACAGTGTCACACAGACAAACCAAAATCAGTCACTCCATTGGAGGTACTCCATAGCACTACACATCTACATGATAGAACCCAAAATGAGCAGCCACGACACAGTGTTTTCCATTCACTTTAGATCAATATATTTCGAACTCCCCCAAAAACCGCACGCTGTGGCTCATGAAACACACAGCCATAACAACACTCTCTGCATTTCTGTTGACAAATACGCTATGTACCAAAGTCTGTGCATACACACCACAGCCAGAAACCTTATTGACCAATCCCGTGGCCTCTACAGGCCCATTTCTATGGCCGTCATCTGCAAAAGGGGCATACCTAACACGTGCCACCCTGCAACTATCACAATGTCTGCAGACTTTTTGTGCTATGCGGGAGTGGGGAAATAACTTTCAACCAGGGAAAGGGACGTCGTTAGTTTTGGCGGCTCTGAAAAAAGCTATTTTTTTTAAAGATGCTTCCATAGAAACACCTTTTTTTGCATTTTTTATAAGTATTTTTGTGTTTTGTACGTCAGCTCACATTCTTACAATAGGGTCTTCAGTGCAGTCTGTAGATTGCGAAACAAAATGTCATTGCCATTTGTCGACAAAGACATGCCATTTGCTTTGAAAAGGTTTATATATCGAGTACAAATGTTCTAATTCTCACAGGAGAACATCTCAGCAGCACTCAAGACGTCAGACATGCTTCTGTGGATGAGACCCCTTCCGAACTCTGGCTGGCAACATGAATCATTGGAATAGTCCGATACTATTCTCGGTGCTATACATGAGAAAAGCACCTTGGCAGTGGGAAAAATGTGCTGCACTGCTTTCATCATCTTCTTCAGTTGACAGTACACACAGGAAAAAGGTATGGAACCCAAAAAGAAGGCTCCAAAGTGCACAACCACAACATGTACAGTTGCGGAAGTGGCCATGCGTCGACATTCTATAAGCACTCTGCCAAAACAGCACGCTTTGATACTGCACCACAAAGCCTGCACTCCCTCCAAACCGAAATTGCCACAAAAGCCTTTTCGGAGGGCATACAGGATCAAATCTTCCACAAAGGCTTTACCCACGACGAAAACTGTGAATCTTGCCATGTTTGCCAGCTGCACTACACAAAGTAATGAAAATAATTATTGCCGCCCTTTCCTGTGACGCACACCCTGAGCACCTGATTGGAAAATCCCCACAGTCCCATTTCCATTGGCCAGCAAGGTGAGGAGCGCAGAATGTGGCACGTGCTCTTCCCCAAGTACCGCAAAGGCTGCTCCCCAGTAAAGCAGGAGGAGTCCTTCTTCCTATTGCTGCCCTTTCCTGTGAGGCACACCCTGATCACCTGATTGGACATTCCCCACAGTGCCATTTCCATTGGCCAGCATGGTGAGAAGGGCAGAATGTGGCACGTGCCCTTTCCCACGTACTGCAAGGGCCGCGCCCCAGTGAAGCAGGAGGAGTCCTTCTCTCTACTGGTGCCCTTGCCTATGACGCACACCCTGAGCACCTGATTGGACAATGCCCACAGTCCCATTTCCATTGGCCAGCATGGTGAGAAGCGCAGAATGTGGCACGTACGCTTTCCCAAGTACCACGAGGGCCGCACCCCAGGAAAGCAGGAGGTCTCCTTCTTCCCTCTGCACTATTTCTTTTTCATCACTACCTCATTGGGGACTATTAAATGGTCACACACGCATCCAATGGCATTCAAGACGTTAGCATCGTACACTGTCACTTCTGTACAACACTTCATATGTACCATTGTACATTAAGCCTCCAAGTGGTGTTTCATTGCAAAGCACGTCTAGTTTAAAGTTCAGTAAAATAATGCACAATTTGTGCATCAACATTCATTCACGTGAGCACCCATCATCACAAACTGGAGGTATGAATATTATTTCTGCCAAATGTGTACAGCTCCGTTATAAGTATCTGTGCGCATGGTATGTGCCACTGAGTGTCCATTACGTTTGTAAAAATGTTACTGTTAATTTCTCCCATCAACTGGCATGAAGTGACACGTCAATTGTATATGCTTGCAACGTTTCCATTTACCCATATCATCCATTGTAATATCGCAACAGGAACTCTCTTCTTTCCATCTGACAAAAGTACACATTTCTTTCACCACTAACCCATGTCTTACAGAAATTGTAAAAATGTGGCTTAAAAACCAGCACTGAATGTATATTAGCAACATAAAGCAAGGTCCAAAATCCTCACTGTCTCCAGAGCTGTGATTCTCTGTAGGCTGCACTATTGCAACAGCTTCGGGCGACATTTGCCTCCGTCCACTCTACACCCTCTGCAACTCATTCAGCAGAGGACTGTGCACCTTGTCCTTGGCCTCAAGCCCAGGGATGGTATCTTTCCGAGACTGGAATGTCTGCACTGGCTCCCAGTATCTGCGAGCAATGAGGTGAAAACCCTCTTCATAATGCACAAGGCATTCTGGGCCCTGGGGCCTCAATACCTGCAAATGTCACTTTGTAAATATGTGCGTGCTCGAGCTCTTCCCTCATCCGCCTCCAACTCCCTCAGGGTCACTCGCTTCTGCAAGCAACCACTTGGTGGTAGATCTCTTTCTTTGGCTGGGGCCTTCCTCTGCAATAGCCTCCCTGCCACCCTGAAACTTGAGGAGAACCATTGCTGGTTCCGGAAGCAACTGAAAATCTTTCTCTTTGCCTCTGCTTTTGCTCCTCCTCACCCCTGCTGACTTACTGCCTGAAACTGATTCTGCACTGGTTACCTGGCCACCCCCTGATGTCGGCCCAGGTCCACCCTCCCCTGCCAGTTGCACTCCAGCACTGCCTTTCTGACAAACCCCTAACTTGGGGACTGTTTGCTGTATCCCTAACAGTTCCACCACCTTCAGACATCTGCACTTATCCTTGCACTTGCCACAATAGGGCCGTATGTTCACTCCTTGTCATTTTTTCTTTTTCCCATGTGCCACACTTTTGCCTCCCTCTCCCCATGCATTTGGACGATCTGAGTGCCAACTGGCCTAGTAGGTTTGTTGTCTCTGTCTCCCCTCTGTTCCCTGTCCCTTGCCTCGTTGCACCCTGCACAGCTAGTGCCACTTACCTTGCACACTTCATACTTTTTTTTCCCACAGTTTTGCACTTATAACAATCGTTAAAAAAAATATTGCACCAAAGCACCACTGAATGCATGTTACCAACTTCAAAAAAGAACATGCACTGCATGCATACAAAAAGGATGCCTGCCCCTTACCTTGCACGCTTCCACCATAGGCTTCTGCACTTCTTTGTACAACATTTTTTTATTTATTATTATTAAAGGGACCTTCTGCCAGAGTTTTTGCTTACACACCACAACCACAAACCTTATTGAGCAATGCCTCGATCTCCACAGTCCTATTTCCATGGCTCCCATCCTGCGAATAGCTGGATGTGGCACATGTAATTCTGAAATTACTGCAAAATGGTAGGATTTGTGCTGGGGGGTGGGGGCAGTTTGGGTGTTTAGTTCTGTGTATGAAAAAATTTTGTTTTCTTTTTTTTTGGTATGTACGTGCTTGCATACAATTTCTTTCATCTCTTTCGATGCATTTCTGTTTGCTTCTCCTCCTGACATTTTTACCAACTGAAGGTGAACGCTTCTCTTACATTTCTACAGGATTCTCTGCAACGCTTCGTGCATAGCGGCAAACAAAACAGCATTGCCAATGGAGGTAAAAAAAAGGCCATTTCCTTGAAACCACTGCAAACCTTGCTTGTTAATGCTGTCATAGTCAGTGCAGAACATCCCAGCACTGCACATAAATTCACACATGCTTCTGTTTATGAAACACCTCCCGACCTCTGGCTGTGGACAAATTACACCAGCATGGTCCCATGCTCCTCTTGGGGGTATGGCTGAGAAAATCAATTTGGCAATTTGGCAGTTGGAAAAATCTGCATCACTGCCGTCAACTTCTTGAGGTGACGGAGCAAACATGAGCACGACATGTATCCCAAATGTAGTCCTCCATAATGCACGATGACTACATCAACAGTACTGATAGAGGCCACACATGGCACCGATACGCCACTCATCGACTATGCCCCAAAAAGCCTACACTCCTTCCAACTGAAAGTTGCAGCAAAGCCTCTTTCCATGGCATACCTGTGCAGATCTTGCACAAAGGTATCACCCATGATGAGCACTCTGCATCTCTCCATATCTATCAACCTCACTGCAACGCCTTTTGGGGAATTATATCACCGCCCCTTCCTGTCAACCACACCCTCGGCACCTGATTGGGTAAATCTCACAGTTCCATGGCCATGCCAACCATCCTTAAAAGGGCAGGATGTGGCACATCGGCATTTCAGCTACAGTGAGTGCCGCTCCCCAGTGAAGCAGGGACAGTCCCTTTTCCCTTTCCACTCCAGCCATGCATGCAAGGCGCTAGGCCCTCACCACAGAAAACACACCATAGTACTCGCTATCTTTAAATGCTCATGTCATGTGCACTGCACTCCCCATCTGCAATTGTGCCTGCCAGCTTTCACCCTGGGCACATATTTGCATGCATGGCTGCATAACGTTGCGTTGGGTATACTGAACGGTATGTAGGAGGCCGTGTACATTAGCCATAGTTTACATGTGTGCTGCTGAGCATGTCCTTTCATGTTGCAATATCTTAAAGCACTCCCTAAAGCAAGGGGTTTATACGGGCCAAACCATAGGAAATGCACATGGTAGCATGTGGCTTCCTATTGTGCACCAGGAGCAATTATGTACACCATATGCTAATGTACGCATACCAGCTCACTTCTGCTGGTATACCAAGTCTACAATGTCCTCCACAACCATTGTGTAAAAGTCACCAACTTCAAATGCATGCAGACACCATAGTACATGCTATGTTTAAATGCTCATGTCATGTGCACTGCACTCCCCATCTGCACTTGACCGTGCCAGCTTTCACCTGGGGCACATATTTGCATGCATTGCTGCATAAAGTTGCGTTGGGTGTGCTGAACGGTATGTAGGAGGCCATGTACATTAGCCATAGTTTACATGTGTGCTGCTGAGCACGTACTTTCATGCTGCAATATCTTAAAGCACTTCCTGAAGCAAGGGTCTTATAAGGGCTTAACCATAGCAAACCCAATGGTGACATGTGGCTCCCTATTGTGCAACAGGGGCAATGATGTGCACCGTATGCTAATGTACGCATAGCAGTCGACTTCTGCTGCTCTACCAAGTCTACAATGTCTTCCACAAGCATTGCATAAAAAAAAACAACCTGACATGCATGCAGAGTGACAAGTGCATGACTGCATTATATTGTGGTGACTGTAATGAAGGCCTAGGCTTTGTCTGCATGCACCCGACAGTCTAGGCCTTACCCACACCCACCACAACATAACAAAGCCATGCAGGCGAACATGTAGGCATGTGCCACAATTCAGAAAGGCACATAGGCACCAGCACTTCTACCCAAACGCCGCACCCCGAAGCAGGGATCTAAGCACACATTGTTCCACTTATCGTAATGCACAAACATACCACCGATTTTGGCATCGCTACCCACTTCCATCCAGAAACCATTGTAACAATGCCAACCATACAACACAAGCTTCACAACATTGGTCCTGCTCTCCACACTCGACTACGTGCATACAAGCAATACTGCATAGTGCACTGCAACACTTACTAATCCGCGCTATGCAGACTACCCAGGCACATATGAGAACCAGTTGACCTGTAACTTCGTCTATATGTACACTATTCCTATAGTGCATCCAGTGGGCACACTGAACTGCAGCATATCCACCGACAAATGTACGATGTGCTAACAATCACCACACCCATGCAACCAACAATGTCTGCAATGCAGCCAAATCACATACACAAAGGAACAATGTGTCACCTACTTGCACCCAGTGGACATAGCTTTTCAACCAGTGGACATATTTGTCTGTGCAAGGACTCCAGCCATGCATCAAAGGAGCTACAGACTTACCACACACAACACACCATAGTACATGCTTTGTTTAAAGGTTCATGTCATGTGGAATGCAGTCCCCTTCTGCAGAGATTGCCGTTGGAGCTGTCATGCCACAACAAAGCCTGCCTGCAATCACCACACAAGGTTGTTGCCTGCTGAGGTAACCGCAAACTGGTGTAGTATGCACAAAGACTGCTGGCACACCACCATCTCCTTCTAATGAGATATATCGCATGAAGCACTTCTCACTCCCCCACCCTTTTCATCCCTTCTTCCCACCACCAGATGCCATAAAGTATGTTTTCCTGGTCATTTCGCCGCTGCATTTTCTTCGACTACAACATGCCGGCGTTATCGACAACTATTGATGCACACCACGTCACTGCACACTTCAGTGCAATCAAAATTTTGGCCACACGGTGAACAGGGAAATGGGAAGCAGGAGCAAAGGCAGATATGACTACTTTTAGTTGCACACTGTTACATACAAGAGGTCCAGCCATGAACACAATGCCTTAGGGGCTTGGCACACACACCACATCACCATACTCTGATACACCATGGCAGCGTTTCCCAAAAAGCTTTGACGCACAGCACGCTTCTCTCCAGTCAACCACTGGCCGAGTCCAAAGTTCGCTGACAGCACAGCGTACTGCAAGCCAATGAGCCTTCTGTCTGTGGAGCGAACAGGGACATGGGTCAGCGGAGCGGAGCCAGATATCACACATGTTTTGAGACGTACATTTCAGTTCTTTGCAACGAAAGTACTGGTCGGATTTCCACCAAACACAAAAAAGTACGAGCATTTGTGTGCATAAATGAATCCATGAGTCAGCGAGGACTAGAATGTGAATATACACCATTGGTGGAGATTGGGGATGGGCCGATCAAAATCATGGTGGATAACAAAGGGTGTCAAGACATTTATTTGGAGGAGAATTCTGCGTTAGGAATGGCAATAGAAAAATTACATTACACTGCAGATTTCAACAATACAGTGATTGGGAACATCCCTGAGAAATATGTGAATGCACAGGGTGAGTTGCCAGAGACTCTGGATTCTCAACCTAAAGGGATATTTAAAATTCAGTCTGTGTATCCTTATGATTCCAATGAGACAGTGTGCTGCCACCAGGAGAATTGCATATTATTTGATTCAAGTGAAAATGAAACAGAAAATCAGCCTATTGAAATGGAGGTTGATGTTCCAAAATATTTAAAAGTGGCAACTCTGCAAAGAGATACAGCAACACGACTGGAAGAAAATACAGAGGTCCCTCCATTGGAGGATTTTCCAGTATTTTCAAAAATGGTAGAGGAACAGATTCTATCAGCAGATGCGTGTAATAGTGAAGAGGACAGGAATGAAATGAGAAAAATATTTATGGAATTTAAGGAGGTTTTTGCCAATGACACATATGATTGCGGCCTAACTGATTTGCATTTTGCCACATTACCAGAGGGATATGGTAGAAATACGGTATCTGTGCGTCAATATCAGTTACCACTGGCATGCTTGGAGTCACTAGCAGAGATAATTAAAAATTTAGCATCCAGAGGAATTATCAGACCTATTCATAGTACCTCAAACACTCACATTTTGGGCGTATTAAAACCAAATGGTCAATGGCGTCTGTGTGCAGACCTGAGGGAATTAAACAAAAGAGTAATAGTGTCCAAATGGATGATCCCATTGATTGATGAAGGCATCGCACAGGTTAATGGATCAAAAGTGTTTACCACATTAGACCTTACATCTGGGTACTGGTGCATGCCATTGGCTGAAGACATTCAAAATGTATTTGCATTTTGATTTGATAAAATGCTATACGCTTGGTCCAGAACACATATTGGGTATGTTAACAGTGGGAGCGAGTTTGGCATATTTTTCAGTAAAAGCACTCCCAGATGCGGCAGAAAGGGGAACCATAGTCGATGCAGATGATGTTCTGATTAAAGATGAAAGCCTGAAAAGTAATTTTGATGAGATTAGACATGTGCTTGGCCAATTACAGAAAGCAGGAGCCAAAGTATCCTTGCATAAGACCCAATGGTGCAAAAAGAAAGTAAACTTCTTAGACCATGAGGTGACTGAGCATGGATTGAATCCACAGAAGAAAAAGGTGGAAGCAATACAGAAATTGAAAAATCCTACTAACATGAAAGGTCTAAAAAGTCTACTAGGGATGACAGGATATAACAGGAAGTTTATTGAGAATAATGCGAAGATCACTCAACCCTTAACTAAATTGTTGAAGCAGAATGTACCTTGGAAATTGGAAAGGCAGTGGAGAAATTGAAAGAATGTCTCATGAAGGTCCATGCTTAGCCTATCCCATAAAGAATCAAGATTTATTTGTAGAAATGGTATTTACTGAACAGTGTATGTCAGCTGTATTATCTCAAAAGCATGATTTAAATCATAAAGCTATTGCCTATGCAAGCAAGGCATTATCTCAAGTTGAAACTAAATTCAGTGAATGTGAAAAGGCTCTTCTCACTGATGTATGGGCATTGCAGCCTTTCCGTCCCATTATTCATGGAGAGAAAGTGATCGTTGAAACAAATCATCAACTTTTGCAATTTTTACAAAGTAAAAGGATTAGATCAGGTAATCTGTCTCAGTCCAGAATCACTTCCTGGACATTGGCATTGCAGGGATTCCTGGTGGAAGTAAGATATGGACAGAATAAAAAGATCCCAATTGCTCAGGGGTTAGCAGACCTGCATGATTGGGCAGCTGAATATACCTCTGATGAAATAGAGGTAGAGCCTAGTTTGAATGAATTTGAAAAATCACCACATAAAGCTTTCAATGAAAATGTATGCAAAGATCTACCAACAGTGTATGTAGATGGATGTGCGTATCATATAGAAAATTATATTGAAAAACAACTGGTGGCCGGGATAGGAAATGTCTGGTTAAGGTGTGAGGACAATACTAGTATAGGAATGAGAATTGGGGCCAGGAGTAGCCAAATAGCAGAGTTAGCTGCCATTTATAAGGCTGTTGCTACTGCAATTGAAAACACATAAAAAAAAATGGTCCGAGTGATTTATTCGGATTATATCCGAAACAATTTTGTTGAGTATTTACCTGGCTGGAAGGTGAAAGGTATGCTCACAGATAACATAAAGCCCCTTAAACACGGGGAAATGATCCAAGCTATAGATAAATTAGTATCAGAGAATGATTTAATAATACACTGGAAGAAAATTTGTGGGCATTTAAAGACACCAGGCGAGGATTAGGAAGGAAATGACAAAGCAGATCAATTATCCAAGATTGGAGCTGTAATGGGGGAATTATTGCCCATTGAAAACCTAATTGGTGAAATACAGGTGGATGTAGTTACACACTCAAAATCTCCAAAATAGGTTGAACAGCCTGTGGTACAATAGAGCTATGATACGCCAGATCAAGACCTGATTAAAGCACAAAAAGAAGACTAAATCTTAGGTATTTTTTACAATTATTTGATAGACCCCGAACAAAATCCCCTATCTGAAAACGAGTGCAAAGGAAAGGAAGAACTGAGAATGTTGTTAAAGAACAAAAAGAGAATTAAACTACAAGATGTCTGATGATTAGAGAATCTGTAACAGGTCAGATACAGTGGGTGGTGCCTCTTTCATTCAGAGGGTTAATGTTTCACCACGCGCATGACGCAATAACTGCAGGACACAAAGGGTTCACAAATAAAATTGAAATATTGAAGGACTATGCTTAAAATTAGAAGTATTGAAGGACTATGCTTACTGGCCACATATATCCCAAGATGTGGAACTGTACACCCAAGGATGTTTGGTATGTGCACAATTTCAACCTGCTTCACCAATGCATAGAGCTTCATTGATGAAAAGAGATTTAACCCTTCCATGGTCAGATTTGCAAATCGACTATGTTGGGCCTGTAAAAAGGTCAGCCAGAGGAAATAAATATTTGTTAACAGTGGTATGTCTAATGTCGAAGTGGGTGGAGTGCATTACTGCACCAGACTGTAGTGCACAAACAGCAGCCACATTATTCGTAAATCACATATTTTCAAGGTTCGGGTTACCTCAAAGGATAGAATCAGATAGGGGAAGTTATTTGACTAGTGCCTTGATGAGCAAGGTGTGGCAGATATTGGGGAAAAAGATGAAATTGCACGTATCCTATAGGTCGTCTTCCTCAGGAATGTAGAGAGAAGCAATAGATCTATAGTAGAGATACTGAAGAAGTTTGTGGCTGTGGCAGGTTCCAGTTGGGATCTACGATTACCTTTAGTATTAATAGCCGTTAGGTAGTCTCCTGCTAAAGCAACAGGCATCGGCTCTCATGAAGTATTGACAGGAAGAAAAATGGTTCTGCCACAACATTTATTGTACAGGACACACGAGCAAACACTTGTGAGTACATCACACAGTTCACGAATATGTGACAGAATTGAGGAAGCACTTGCAACATTTGTACAGCAGAATCTGGAGAGAGCTGCTGATAGTGCAATGACTTATTATGATAAAAAGACATCTGTAAAAGAATATGAAATAGGTGATCAGGTGTACAAATACCATTTTAAGAAGAACAGGCACAACAATTCTAAATTTCTTGCAGCATGGCAAGGACTGTTTGAGATTGTAGATAAGATATCCCCTGTTGTATATAAAATAATCAGGACGGAGGGTGAGGTGGTGACAGAGCAATTTGTTCATGTTAACCAAATTAAGCCCTGCCACCCAAAACATGAAGTGAGAAGACTTGAGCAAGAGGAGAATGATTGAATGTATGGAATGCTATGAAAATAAAGCTGACAGTGTAATTGAAGTAATAATCATGAAAGCACAGTAAGTTTGTTTATGGGCAGATATGTTGAATAGAGACTGTTTCATAACGCGTGTAACCTAATAACATGAGAGCATGTGCAAGGCGGTATATATTTCACTCCATGAGTAATCAGAAATGTGGTCTGGTGAGTAAGCAAAAACAAACAGAAGTGCCAAATGTAACCTTAAAAATGGTGCATTATTTTCATGAAGAGTCGCTGAATCAGACTGAGATATCCTAATATTGTGTGGTAAGATTTTTTTGCATGGGCATCAAATAAACAAAGAAACATGCTGAGGGGGAATGGAGATGTAAATGTTATGGAGGGGTGTGTATTTGATGGGGATTATGTTGATGTATAATGTAAAATGTTGTTTTGTTTTGCTATAATATGTGTTTTATTGCAGGTATTCAAAGTGGCAAATCCTGAGAACCATGGTGTTTTGAGCATCCAGTTTTTCTAGGCCTTGTAGTAAAAAAAAGGGAAAGAAAAGAGTTTTATGATATGTACTTAATCTGTTTCTTTTCTATTCGCTTTAGATTGTACTAACCTGTTTTCCCGGCAGGGCGGGTTCCTTGAGGCGATGGATCATTGGAGGCCACGGCCCCGGAAAGCCCCCGGACCGAAGAGTGGGGGTGAAGATGGAAAACCCAAGGTGCCAAAAATATGACATCCGTGAAAGAAACTCCATGGAGTGCCAGACTGGAGAAATTCGGCTGAGGATGCTGTTATGCGAAGTTGGCATAGAGACTAATGGACAGGACATCCCAGAGGCATGGTTCTGGATACCAGAATTTGAATATATTTAATCTTCATTTTTGCCTGATTCATCTTTAGTACGTTTTGTTTTTCATTTGTTGTGGTAGAGCATGTTACTGTGCTGTGTTCCACCAGTTTGGTCTTGAACTGGAAACGATGGAGGTTGTTTATTTTTTTTTTACTTTTTGTTTTTTTATTTTCTTTTATTATTTTGTGCATACACACTGATATTACATTATATTTAATTAAAAAAATGCTTACTACTCCATAACATATGTACATGGATAGAGACTGTAATTCAAAACCTGTGGTGACATTATGGAGTATGGACTTTCTAAGCATATGTGGACTGTTGGATGTGGACACTTCAATCTGGAATGTGCACATATTTTATTCTGTTACATATGCACATGCATGTGAACTGATGTACACATTTGATTTGTTTATTTCATTTTACTTTACGTTAAGATGACATTTATTCTTTAAGAGGCATGCTGTATCTTCATTACTGTGATATTGTTTTCAACCATTATTCATCTGGTGATTGATGGAAAAGGAGAGGTATCCTGTGACACATGCATTTTAGTTGTTGGTGTGTGGTTCCTCCAGCTATGACATTGCAGGCAGTTGTAGCAGTCAGAAAAGGAAGGCATATTTAGGGATCTATGGCTGTAATTTTAAAAGCAGCCAGCAAAATGGGTGCAGATGACAGTGTTTTCAATAGAAGCAGCCAGTAAAATGGGTGCAAATGGGAGCAGCAGATTAGGGATACAGGTCAGCACTTTTAGTGGGGTTAGTGTAAATGCAGAAAAGAGATGGTAAAGTATGTAAAGCAGGTGAAATGCCACATGGAGTCATTATAACGGTGAATTAGGCCTTCAATGGCAACGCAGAATGTTTGCAAAAAGACAGTGGATTCAAAGTGCATTATACACTTATGAAATTATGAGAATTCCCATCTGTGTTAAGTTGCATTGAGAAAATAACCCATATTAACTAACTAACTTCCCTATCAAATGACACCCCAGTAACTAATGAGTTCTCCTGATTAACATTGCAATGCAATTTCGGTGAACACGGATGGAAATTCTGTCTTGTTTTTTTTTCCCTCTCTCTTTTCGCTCCATGGAAAGGAGAAATATGCACTGTAAAAAAAATTAATGGCTGTCTTTCTGTGTTCTGAGATTTCTTTGTCTGCGCAGGAAATAAGTTGATACACATACATGCTCTCGTGAGTGATTGGATAGTAGAATCAGGAGCCTAAGTGTTGCTGAGACACGTCAGAAAAGAGGCAGCTCTGGTCTTGATTGACAGGCAGCTTAAATAAATAGGGGCGAACTGATGGGCTTGGTCTGCTTTTCCTGCTCTTCTGCTGGGTGCTGTTTTGCGGCCGGTTTACGAGAGGATTCAAAGGCTGCATTCCTGGCATTGAAGTCAGCTTGGGGTCCAAGGCCAGCTTTTGCAAGTGCCAGTGACCATGCAGGGCTTGGGACATTTAATCGCAGACAGGCAGGAATGAAAAAGGAGCCACGCAGATAAGACACAGACACTTTGAACTTTCATGTAAGTCAAGTAGAACTGAGGAGAACGCGGAATGGCTGGAAATTATCTGTGTTCAGTTAGACAGAAATGTATCAGTAGTTTCAATTGAATTATTGCGTGGTTTTCTTTAGCACATTGTGAACTAATAAAAATAAGAAAAATGTTGTGCAATGCATGTTTACCTCTTTGTCTCTTAGGGAATCACAGCAGTGCAATTTATTGGTAAAATGTAACAAATGGTTTGTTGTGAAATGAATTCTGATTTTATTGCAATAATAGCATGACCTTAAAAATACACACACATAAAAGTGGGTGAAAATTGCTTTGATGTAATGTTTCTTTTATGTCTTTGTTCACAGTGGTAAAGAAAAGCATGTAGAGCTGGAGGTAAAATAAGAAGCAAAAGGGAAATATATATATATATATATAAACTAGAAAGCTGCTGTGTTGTATGAATGCATTCAGCCATGCATGCCAGAGCTGAATGGGGCGCTTCAAGGGCGTAGGCTAATGACGTAGGTTAGTCATTAGCACAATTTATACACAATCTATGACATAATTTATGATCTTACCGGGTTACCTCTAAATGTACTAAGCCTGGGTGGATTTCCACAGTAAACCCTAGTACAAGGCAGAGTTATAAAACGGGGAAGGTTTGTCTTATTTTATAGGACAGAGTTATGAAGATGCTCACCACTGATTTACCCCCAAAATAAGATAGTGCCAATTTACCGCCAGTATACCACGAAATTAAAATACAACCAAGTTAGGTAATAGCCCAAAGACAAAACCTCCTACATTTCCCCACAATGATAAATATACTTTGTTATTAGCAGGTTATTATCTAGTTTTATCTAGTTTTAACTGCAGGTCTTGCAGAACTTGGTTTGAGGCACTCAGTAAGCCATCCGCCCATGTTGCCCATGTTGCTGGATAACTCTTCACCATGGCAATTATGTGGTGCAGCTGTAACACCGCCCAGGGCGTTTTGGTCATACCCCAGGAATTTGTGGATCTCATTAATCATGGAATAGGCCTCCCCTGTAGAATGGATTGGATTGTTGATTTTTTTCCCCGGTTTTAACCCCAGGAGCAGAGTCAAGGTCAATAGTACAATCCCTGACCTGTTTCAATGAGCGGGCACCCCATTCCCTCCTCACGACAGTTATCTTGCACTTCATCTTGGACTCAGGATGGTTTTGCATAGTGGACTGGGAGTTGAGCTGTGTGCAGAATAGAAGTGGGGAGAAGGGGACAACTTCAGCACCTCCATTGGGAGAGTTCTGGTGTACCAATGTATCAGATTCCTGGTCTATCAGTCGAGCACTACAACAGCCTCCGACCCAGTCCTAACTCTCTCCTCATGCTCACCTCGATGTAGATTGGCTCTGGCACAGTCCTGCTGTTCCACCCAAAGTTGGGCCAGAAATTCAGTTACCCCTGTAATCTCTGTTCAGAGTTCTCAGAAAATCTTTCCGCTGTGCCTTACTCCTGCCACACCAAACACCACGGCGAACACCTGCAACACCAAACACCACACCCATTCCCTGCCGTAGGCTTCACCACTGCGGGGTCTGAGATTCCATGTTATGCCCCGCAGGGAGGAGTGGCCAATGCAGGAACCAGTGTGTAGAGAGTGAGTCCAGAGCGGGGCCAAACACAGCACCCTTCCCCCGCCACAGCCTTCTTTTTGAGTGCGGCTTGGCAGCTCCATGATAACACATTTCCCCCCACACTGGTCACATATATCATTCTGGCAGTGACCTCATTCTTAAACGATAATGTGGCACCCAAATCACCAATTAATGTGATATGATATGATATGATATGATATATGATATGATATGATATTATAAGTAATTTATAACATGCCTGTACACAAGTGTTACTAGGTGCAATAGGGGCATTTTCCCCATATGCACTGACTTTCACCCTGGCCTCCTTCAATATACTTTTATTTAAACTCTCTTCTCAGGATTTCCTGCTAATCAAGGTGTAGTCAGCAGCACTGTCAACCAGCATCTCAATAGGTGCACCATTTTCTCCAATTAACGCCTAGGGTGTTTTGATCTTCATCTAACATACTGCATTCACTACTTGTATAATACTCAACCCTTCATGCACATCATCACAATCATCACCATCATCTTCAATCATTTCTACATTACCACTCCAGAAAACTACAACATTTGGATAAGTGTCCCCTTTTTCTACATAGCCTTCATTCAACATACTGCGCGGTGCACTCTCTGTTTCTCACAAAATTAGCAGAATTCCCTCATATAGCAGCCTCTAAATGATAGTCTTCCACGACCACCAAACATTTTACTTCTGTTGTTTGGAGAACCTCTTCCTCTCTCTCTTCCTCTGTTTCTGCCTCTGCTCCTGTCTCTCCAATCATTGGGTTTGTAAATGGTCACCTCTCCTTTCACTGCAATTCTACTTCCTGGTTTGTCTCTCCTCAGTACGCTAGATTCAGCTTGCTCGAGTCCATTTTTGGGATTATCTACTCCCAGCTTGTTTTGCTTTACCCGTTCCTTGATGCATGAAGCTGTATGTCCCACTCTATTTCTATGGCTTTGTCAAGCGTGGGATACTTTTCCTTCCAGAGTTCCTCTCTCACCTTATCATCCGCACACTTGATAACCAAATGGACCCTTAGTTGTTCCTCATGGCAGCAATTGTCTGAACTTACACTTTTTAGCCAATCCTCTTAGGACCCTGACAAATTCTTCAATGTTTTCCCCTTTGTTTTGATCACTCGTTGTAGACCTATATCTTGCAAGTATTATGTTTTCTTTTACCTCATAATGTTTATCTAGTTTTAAAATACTTTGATCAAATGAACTCAAAAGTTATACCTCTTCAGTCGTTGGATCAGGTAGTCTTTTCAATACTTCCTGTCCTCCATGTCCCAAACATTATTATAATAAGACACATTTTCTTTCTACACTTGCAGAGTAATTAGGACCATATACTGCCAGAACAAACTTCAGGAAGTCTTCCTTCCAATCCTTCCATCTGCTAATAAGTTCACCACATGATTGAGGGAGAAAAAATCTGTGCCAGGAATATTTGCCATTGTCCAATTAACCTGTGTGGGAATGACTCTTGTTATTTGTCACCTGAGATGTCCCACTCCGATGAATGTTTCGGGAACAGCGTGCTTGGGACACTTTTGTCTCCTTTATTGCTTCCCTCTTTTTCTTTTTTTACTCTAACTTTCAGCTTGTCTGAGAGCACTCCTTTTGGTTTCAGCAAGATAAACATTTTCTTGGTTTGAGATGTAGCTAAGCAGTAATGAATGCGCTCGCTAGGAATCAGTCAATCGAGGTTTCCACTTACAGTCATTGCTCAGAGTCAAAGCAACCAGGGTCTGCCCTGGAATTATACGTTTACGGTCTCAGTCACTTGATGAGCCTGTGCAAAGCAGGTCCACTGCTGTCCTTCCTTGCTGCAGCCCTCAGAAAGTGATCCTCGTCATCAAAATGAAGTAAACACCAACTCTGGACATGAAGGTGTGAGGAAGTCTTTATTGATTTCAGAGCTACATGGCTGCAGCCACTCCTACTCCCCAGCAGCTTCCAACTCTCTCATTTAAAACACAACATTCTTTGAGCTAGTGGCCATTTTGAAGCTCTCTGTGACATCAACAGGTGTTGTAGGATTCTACACATGGGTAAGCAACTGTGCACAAGAATGACTCAAATCAGTTTCAGTTTCACTTCTGAACTGTATTTCTCCTAACAACCAATCACTGGTCTCTGAGTCATACTGCCCCCAGCTAATGACTGACTTCTACCTAAGCTCCTCCTCTGGCAGCCATCTTCAGATTTGGTAGCACGTAAAGTGGCAGTAGGAACAAGAGAAGAGCCGCAGAGGGGTAGGCGGGAGGGTGCGCATGTGAATCCATGTCAGACCCATGCTGGAGAACCACAGCTACAGGTAAGTAACTTGTTCCTTCTCCAGCATGGCGTCTGGCATGGATTCACATGCTCATGAATAACAAATACATAGCAGTACACACAGGCACAAACACGGGAGGTGGCAAGGCTCAACATTAAGCATTTCAACATCTCAACATTAAGCATCTCTTACCTCCTCACCAGGCTCACCTTCAAGCGAACACCATAGGCAAGGGTTGTGGCCATGGGTACAAAGTTATTTCTCAGGGGACGACTCTGACGAAACTGGTAAATCGGAGATATAACTGAGTCGTAAGCAGCGTCGATGATGGAAAGTGCAACAAAATCAAGTTAGGAGACCCATGACTGTGGGGGACAAAGCCTAGGACCTTGCTGACGTACCTAAATCTGTGGCTGCCAATGCACTAAGTAAACGTGCAAAGAAAAATGTTAGTTGGAGGAGGAGGCGCAAGGCCAAAAACTCGGGCACACTAACCAGTTTGTTGTGGATTGTATAAAGAGAGTAAAAGAATCGGCAAATGAATTTGAAGCATCGATCTCAGAACTAGAGACTAGAACTGAAATGGTACTGGAAATATGCTCTATTCCTGAACCCACTACAGAGGTGGTGAGAGGAGGCATTACGACCACCAAACAGAATCCCTCAACGACTATGGCCAGATGCAAGGCAGAACTGCAGATTGACCCAAACATATTCATCATCACCAGCATCTACTCAAACAAAAAGGATAATTTATTAAGCCGATCTGCATTCCTTAACCTGGTACAACAGATTCCTTCTTTAAGAGTCCTCTCTACCAATGACTTTGACTTTATAGAAATATTGGAATCTGAGAACATGAATTCCACTTGTGTGCACTGTATTTCAGCAGTAGTTGCCTACACAATAAAAACTCATGCTATGCAATTCATCAAACTGGGTTTTAGGCTTGACAACAATTTGGTGGTGCAGGGTAATTGCAATTTGGCCAGAAAAGAGCCGGATAGAAAAAGGCCTGTAAATAATAATACTGCGAAAATAGAGGCTACCGACAAACCAATCGACGATCAACAAGGCTGGAATTGGCTGACCAAAATTTTGCCTCAAACCCAAATGCATCAGGTTTGAACCAAACTCATGACATGGAACACTCGAGGATTTCGCCACTTTCTATATCAGTCTAGCTCTTTCTAACTGTTGACATCTCACAGCACAGGAGTGTTAGATGACATCTGATTTGATTGTGGAAGCTTGTGCTATTTATCAAAATATGGCACAACGTGGTCCTTATGGGCGGCCTTTTGGGTGGTAGGTAAAATAGGCCATTGCATCGAAAGCGACTACAGTCTCGACTAATGAGGAAAAAGTGCTTGCGGTGGAACTGTGTATAGATCTGCATGGCCAGGAAAATGGATTACTCCTACTAAATGTGTGTGATCCACCATGGTGTGGGGGGTAGTTTAACTAAAGGAAGTTATACCTGTATTATGGAAGTGATATTGTCATCTTATGTATCTGAACCGGATTGCATAGTAGTGGTGGGTGATTTAAATGCACACTGTAGAGACCAAGTGGTATTGATTTTTTAAATTGATTTGTTCCGCTTTTTGGCTGAAAAAAATTAAACCTTTCACCCCCACACATAATAAAACCAGATTTCATAAATAGCACATAACATTTTTTACATAAAAGTCATTCATCTCACATATTACATAGCAACATTTCATTATGCAATCTCAGTTTGTTGTTTTAGGTTTTTCCTTTAGTCCTACCCAATCAACTCCTCTCATTATTCCAAGTCTATCCCTCCAAAAACATCAAAGCAGAATACTCAATTGCGCGCCCTCAGGAAGAACCACCAATCATCCACGTTCAATGTTTCCATTTCCATTAAAAACTACCCAACCATAATGTTCTTTTCTCCACCAATCCTGTACATATCAGCAATACGTGATACAGTGTTTCTCGAGCCTCCTGCTTGTCACATATCCTACAACACTGATCAGCTCCCTTCCATTGATTTCTCGCAAATCAAGATCGGCCTGATAGGGTATAAGTTCATGTATAAGTTCATGCAGAACCTCATGAACTTAGACC
The DNA here is from genome assembly GCF_040938575.1 of Ambystoma mexicanum. Lineage (NCBI taxonomy): Eukaryota > Metazoa > Chordata > Amphibia > Caudata > Ambystomatidae > Ambystoma > Ambystoma mexicanum. The sequence goes on along the minus strand of NC_090933.1, from coordinate 1,217,905,111 downwards.
TATGAAGACTGCTAGGAAACTTCAAGAGGTACTTTGGCAAAGTGTTATATGAGCTGTTCTTGCTTGAACAATTTCCAAAAAGCTTAAAATTCACTATCTGGGCCAGTGTTGCACACCAATCTTTCTTCCACAGTTTATGTTTCACTGCTGTTGGGTTGATAACCAAAACTTCCTCTGATGTTTCCAAATCCGCTATTATGCAAACCACTCTCCAGTCTTCCAAAATTGGTTGACTATGATCTGTTAGGGCACCCCTTCCAAACAGAATCCCCTTACAGGGGAAATCATGACACACTTTCAATAAAGTGAAAGAGACTTCCATACAACCACTGCTTGCAATAAGATGAGTCCCAACTCACATCTCACTATTTGTACCAGGACTCCCCCAGGGAAGTCGCAAAACCCTCCTCCAAAATAAACCATCCAAAACAGGCCAAATAGAGTGTGGGGTGGAAGAACAGGCCTCTGCACCATAGGTCAAAATGGTCATGACCTTCATTTTGTCAAATGTCACCAGTGGGGACAAAGAAAACTGGCCGCATCTCCTCAACAAGATTCCACCCTTTATTGGGCAACCCTAGGTCCATCATTCTGACTTTATTTTATCAAGATTCCCAGATAGATAAAAGATTCCACTCTAGTAATCTGTTCATGATTCAATCACCTTGGCCTAAACTTAATTCTCCTTCCAACTGATGATTGGGCTACCAGAACTTTTGTTTTAGGAACAATTGTTAGATGTTAAATATCTCCCCAAGTTGGCTAATTACCTTTCGAGGCCAATGGGCGTCTGGTCTACAAGGACCGAATCATCTGCAAAAAAGAGGTGTCCCAATAACCTGCCTCCCAAATTCAGAGGAAATGATCTTGGCCCACCCAATATCTGCGCCAGATCAGAAATGAAAAGATTAAAAAGGGCTGGAGCCAGAAGGCAACCTTGTTTTAAACATATGTTGGTCAAATTAGGTTGCGATAGTCGTCTCTACTATCTGTTTTTACCTGGAGGGAGGTGTCAGTGTACAGGGCCCTCATTGCCTGTATCAATCCCGTTTGGCAACCCCTTTTAGTTAGTTTCTCCCAGAGGAGGACCCTATCCACCAAGTTGAATGCTTGCTCAAGATCGACAAAAGGAAAGTACACTCTTCTTCCTCCCATGAGCGAATAAATCTTTAAAATATTTAATAGTAAGATGCTTAAACTGGTGCAAACCTCCTTAACAAAATCTGACTGGTACAGATCGAATCTCCCTGCAGTTGACACCCACCCTACCAAGCTCTGTAGGAGTTGTGAGGCAAACAATTTGCCCACCACATCCAGGAGTGTGATAGGGCGGTCATTCTAGGGGTCCTCTCTAAGGCCTTTTTTTAAAAAAACGGCTCTACTATTGATGTTTTCCAGGAGCCCGGGATCGTTTTCAGTCTAGTGATCTCACAGAATAAGATCAAAATTAAATCTGACCATGCTTCTACATCCTTTTTTAGCATATCGTTGGTAATTCCATTCCATTGGCGCAAGGTGCCCTCGAGTTACTTGCTCGCCTTATCAATCTGGTAAGATCGTCTTTCTTAAAAGAAAGGGACCAGATTCCTCGTCATGCAACTCCACTGTGTAATGATTCTCCTCCACTGATTTAAAGAGGACTGTAAAATGTTTAACCCAGACCTCTTCCGAGACAGCATTTACTGTAAAAGCCTTTTCTCGGCATTCCTGCAGTATTTATCAAATGCTAATTTTCACCCAGTTTTTGATTGTGTGTGTTCGACAACATTTTATCTGCTCCTCTTTGCCAATTTACAGGCCGATTCATGGAATAATTAGCGCGGCGCAAGTGGGCAAAAACGTGCGAATCGCAGTGGAATTGCGAAAATCGCAGTGCAAGTGCGAAAATCGCACGAAAAGCAGCGCACATCGATTCATGGAAGGGCGTGCGCGAAAAAACCATCTGATGTGCGCTACAAAAGTGTGCGGCGCACGTTGGCGCACAGGCCATCTAACGGCGTGCGCCAGGTCACAGCGAAAATCGCACAGGCCACAGCGAAAATCGCACATAGCGCGGCGCACGCAACAAAAGTAGGCGGAACACGGGGCGTAACACTCGGAATGGGGAACAACTTGCCAAAATGTGGGCATCACGGGGGAAGTACAGGGTGCAAGTGCGCGGAACGCCCACACGTTCGCCTACAACACGTATTCATGGAATCGAATAGGACAAAACAGCGCACGGTCAAACCAGCGCACAGGCCCAAACACGACCGCCACAAGAAAGCAGGCGGTAGCGTCCCTGCGCCTGTAAAAAATTTGTGCCAAAAGGAGCGCCAACAAATAGCACCTATATACAGCTATGATGAATGTCCTATACTGTGGCCCTCCAGGACAAATGACGTGCAAAGGGGTACCCACAAACACGGACACCCGCTGACTGAAAAATAACGTGTGCGTGTATTTCGGTGTGCGCGGGAAGTTTCACACGCGAATTGGCTGGGTACGTGGATTCCAGGGGTGCGCGGGAAGTTCAACACGCGATTTGGCCGGGTACGTGGATTTCAGGGGTGCGCGGGAAGTTCAACACGCGATTTGGCTGGGTATGTGGATTTCAGGGGTGCGCGGGAAGTTCCACACGCGATTTGGCCGGGTACGTGGATTTCAGGGGTGCGCGGGAAGTTCAATACGCGATTTGGCTGGGTACGTGGATTTCAGGGGTGCGCGCGAAGTTTCACACGCGATTTGGCTGGTTACGTGGATTCCAGGGGTGCGCGGGAAGTATCACACGCGATTTGGCTGGGTACGTGTATTTCGGTGTTGCGGGGGAATGCTACACGTGATATGGCCATGTGGGTCCCCCCAGGTGTTCCCTCTACACCCTCCACGGCCCCTGCAGGCAGCCCACACCACAGGGTACTACCCTGCACCACTGCTCATGTCCCACAGGCAACCCATCCACCATGGCCATGCCCACCAGCCAACCCACATGTCACCTTGCACCACTGATCACCAACACATGTCTCCCACCACCCCCACCCCCCAGCCACGAGGGGCAGCCTCCACCAGGCCCCCACTCATGTCTCCCACCACCCCCACCCCCAGCAGTCAGGGGCAGCCTCCACCAGGCCCCCACTCATGTCTCCCACCACCCCCTACCCCCCAGCAGTCAGGGGCAGCCTCCACCAGGCCCCCACCCATGTCTCCCACCACCCCCTACCCCCCAGCAGTGCAGGGGCAGCCTCCACCAGGCCCACACTCATGTCTCCCACCACCCCCACCCCCCAGCCACCAGGGGCAGCCTCCACCAGGCCCCCACTCATGTCTCCCACCACCCCCACCCCCCAGCCACCAGGGGCAGCCTCCACCAGGCCCCCACTCATGTCCCCTATTACCCCCACCCCCCCGCAGTGCAGGGGCAGCCTCCACCAGGCCCCCACTCATGTCTCCCACCACCCCCACCCCCCAGCCACCAGGGGCAGCCTCCACCAGACCCCCACTCATGTCTCCCACCACCCCCTACCCCCCAGCAGTCAGGGGCAGCCTCCACCAGGCCCCCACCCATGTCTCCCACCACCCCCTACCCCCCAGCAGTGCAGGGGCAGCATCCACCAGGCCCCCACTCATGTCTCCCACCACCCGCACCCCCCATCCACCAGGGGAAGCCTCCACCAGGCCCCCACTCATGTCCCCTATTACCCCCACCCCCCAGCAGTGCAGGGGCAGCCTCCACCAGGCCCCCACTCATGTCTCCCACCACCCCTACACCCCAGCCACCAGGGGCAGCCTCCACCAGGCCCCCACTCATGTCTCCCACCACCCCCACCCCCCAGCCACCAGGGGCACCCTCCACCAGGCCCCCACTCATGTCTCCCACCACCCCCACCCCCCAGCAGTCAGGGGCAGCCTCCACCAGGCCCCCACTCATGTCTCCCACCACCCCCTACCCCCCAGCAGTCAGGGGCAGCCTCCACCAGGCCCCCAAACATGTCTCCCACCACCCCCTACCCCCCAGCAGTCAGGGGCAGCCTCCACCAGGCCCCCACTCATGTCTCCCACCACCCCCACCCCCCAGCCACCAGGGGCAGCCTCCACCAGGCCCCCACTCATGTCCCCTTTTACCCCCACCCCCCCACAGTGCAGGGACACCCTCCACCAGGCCCCCACTCATGTCTCCCACCACCCCCACCCCCCAGCAGTCAGGGGCAGCCTCCACCAGGCCCCCACTCATGTCTCCCACCACCCCCTACCCCCCAGCAGTCAGGGGCAGCCTCCACCAGGCCCCAACCCATGTCTCCCACCACCCCCTACCCCCCAGCAGTCGGGCAGCCTCCACCAGGCCCCCACCCATGTCTCCCACCACCCCCTACCCCCCAGCAGTCAGGGGCAGCCTCCACCAGGCCCCCACTCATGTCTCCCACCACCCCCACCCCCCAGCCACCAGGGGCAGCCTCCACCAGGCCCCCACTCATGTCCCCTATTACCCCCACCCCCCCGCAGTGCAGGGGCACCCTCCACCAGGCCCCCACTCATGTCTCCCACCACCCCCACCCCCCAGCAGTCAGGGGCAGCCTCCACCAGTCCCCCACTCATGTCTCCCACCACCCCCCACCCCCCAGCCACCAGGGGCACCCTACACCAGGCCCCCACTCATGTCTCCCACCACCCCCACCCCCCAGCCACCAGGGGCAGCCTCCACCAGGCCCCCACTCATGTCCCCTATTACCCCCCACCCCCCAGCCACCAGGGGCACCCTCCACCAGGCCCCCACCCATGTCTCCCACCACCCCCTACCCCCCAGCAGTCAGGGGCAGCCTCCACCAGGCCCCCACTCATGTCCCCTATTACCCTCACCCCCCCGCAGTGCAGGGGCACCCTCCACCAGGCCCCCACTCATATCTCCCACCACCCCCACCCCCCAGCAGTCAGGGGCAGCCTCCAACAGGCCCCCACTCATGTCTCCCACCACCCTCCACCCCCCAGACACCAGGGGCACCCTCCACCAGGCCCCCACTCATGTCTCCCACCACCCCCTACCCCCCAGCAGTCAGGGGCAGCCTCCACCAGGCCCCCACTCATGTCTCCCACCACCCCCACCCCCCAGCCACCAGGGGCAGCCTCCACCAGGCCCCCACTCATGTCCCCTATTACCCCCACCCCCCCGCAGTGCAGGGGCACCCTCCACCAGGCCCCCACTCATGTCTCCCACCACCCCCACCCCCCAGCAGTCAGGGGCACCATCCACCAGGCCTCACTCATGTCTCCCACCACCCCCACCCCCCAGCAGTCAGGGGCAGCCTCCACCAGGCCCCCACTCATGTCTCCCACCACCCCCACCCCCCAGCCACCAGGGGCAGCCTCCACCAGGCCCCCACTTATGTCCCCTATTACCCCCCACCCCACAGCCACCAGGGGCACCCTCCACCAGGCCCCCACTCATGTCTCCCACTACCCCCCACCCCCCAGCCGTGCAATTTGCCTGGGTACGTGTACTTCGTGGTGCGCGTGAAGTTCCACACGCGATTGTATGTGTACTTCGTGTGCGCGTGAACTTCCACACGCGATTTGCCTGGGTACGTGTATTACTGGGGGTGTGCGTGAACTTCCACACGCGATTTGCCTGGGTACGTGTACTTCGGGGTGCGCGTGAACTTCCACACGCGATTGGGCCTGTGAGAGTGGGTCACATGTATTACAGGGGTGGGCGGGAATATTTACCCGCGACTGTGCCTGTGAGAGCGTGCTACGTGTATTCCTGGTGTGGGCGGGAAGATTCACACGTTCGCCTACGACGTGCCGAAAAAGGGTCCAATCCTGACACAGGTACGCCAGCATGAAGCAGGCGTACGTCGACCCGCGCAGCATAAAAGTGCGCGAAAACCACAAACAAGCTCATACACCAGGATGAATATACCATTCCTAGCAGCAGTGGCCGTGGGTTACCAAAGGAGGAGGAGGAGGATAGTGAGGGCCCGAATTTTCACTCCCAGAACAAGCCTTTTTGGGATGCCTGATGACCAGGTGTATGGGAGGTACAGGTTTCCCCCACACATAATACTGGACCTGGTCAGTGAGTGGGAGGATGACCTCACATCACCCACCATGTGCTCCCAAGCACTCAGCCCCCTGGAGAAGGTCCTCAATGTACTGCACTTCTTGGCCACAGGATCATTTCAGCGGACAAGTGCCATAGTGGGTGGGGTGTCACAGGCCACGCAGTCACGCTGCCTACACCAGGTCTTGAACATCATCACTGCATGCCCATCAGTCCTTAGGCACATATACCTGCCCAGGACACCTGCAGAAAGGCAGGCTGCCACCCTCGATTTCTACGGTGTGGCACAATTTCCAAAAGTGCTAGGTGCCATACGTCCCCCCAGGGCATCTGAGCACATCTATAGGAACCGCAAGCACTGGCATTCCATCAACGTGCAGGTAGTATGTAATGCTAAGGGAATCATCACCTCAGTATATGCAAACTATCCAGGGTCCACCCACGACAGCTTAATTTACCGAATGTCTACCCTAAGCCGGGACCTCGAAGCTGGGCGGCATGGTGATACATGGCTGCTTGGTGAGTATGAATGCCACTGCACATGCATGCATGTCAGATGCAGAGTAATGTCACTACCCCACTAATGATACCCATCACCTCCTCACCAGGGGACAGTGCCTACCCTCTGAGCACCCACATGATGACGCCAATTCGGAACCCCATCACGCCTCCAGAGGTAAGATACAACACAGCCCATATTGCAACCCGGGGCATAGTGGAGTGCACATTCAGAGTGCTCAAGTCACGCTTTCGCTCCCTTGACCGGTCTGGCGGGCAGCTGTTATATGCGCCCCCAGTAGTGTGCAGGATCATAGTGGCAGCATGTGTCCTGCACAATGTTGCAACACGCCGGGGCCTGGCCGTGGACATGATGGTGCCCCCACATCCCCAACCACATGCACGCCCGCTGCGCATGGGAGGGGAGAGGGCACGGGGTGAGGCAGCCCGTACGCAGCTGGTGGCTAATTACTTCACATAGAAATCACACCCCAGTGGAGTGCACACAGGCCTGGCACATACCATCTGATAAGCAATGATGACTCAACCTGACAATTAAGACAAACAAAGGGACTGTCAACTGTCAGAACCATAGCAGCCTGAGATTGTTCATGTGGAAATGTCACAATGTGTGCATCCCTACCTACACAAACACCACCAATGCAGTGTCATGAAAATACACTTCCATGCTGCAGAAATGAATACCCACTTGCAAAATACTACATGAAAACAGTGCCATGTCACCCACCCCCTCCACGGCACGGCCACACAACATACCATGGCATGTCATGCAATGTGAGAGGAAAGAAATGAATCCCCACAACATGCCCCAAGTGTCAGCAGCTACAGTGTCCCTAATGGAAACCTGTCCACACATGAAATTCTCACAGTAATGCAGGACCTACAGCCCACATTACCAAATACTTACCAATAATACCAATCACCTACACAACTTCCAACCCACCTTAAACATGACATTACAGACTTAAAAATTAGCTAGCCTCACCACCTGATGATGACAGCCCTCCAAACACTTGCAAGTATACAGAGTTAGCGCCACGCAAGAGTGTAGGTGCACTGCTTACAACATGGACTCCAGTTCCAAGTTGGACCGCATTGTGAAGACATGAGGAATGGACCTGCAAATATGGAGGATGAGATGGATGCAGAGGCACATATAAATACACCACGCAGTGTACAATACAACAACAATATGCACTATGAATGTATACACAGTATTGACTACAGACTGCCCACACAGCTCATGGGAGTCCAATGTCACCATGTACGTCAATGTCACTTGGGCACACCCTTTGCAAGCCCATGGAAACGGGAAGCAGGAGGGGTGTGTGTGACAAAAACCCAAGCATCTGAACCAAATCCATGACAAGCCTGCATGTGCCCAGCCACAATGCAGCGTATGGCCACGGGAGCCACACAAGGCAACACACTGTCCCAAAAAAAATAAAAAAATAAAAATAAAAAAAAATTAAAAAAAATGAAAAATGGCCATTAATGGGCCCGGGGGGGTTGGGGAGGCCACCTAGGAGGTCCAAGGACAGGGTGCACACCAAAACCCACCTGTGTGGATCTTGCGAAAAAAAAACACCTCCATGGGCTCATGGCCCACACGGCTACCCTATTGTGGGAGTATCACTGCTGTCGCTATTCTCACCCTGTGCAGCTGCATCCGGAGGTGGTGGCACTATGGGAGGCAGCCCACGCAAGGCCCTAGTCTGTTCCTCCATGACTGCAAGCATGCGGGTGTGGTAGGTCTCGTTCTGGAGGATGAGTGTGCGGAGGTCCCCATGCAACAACTCACGGGATGCCCGGACCTCCGCCCCAGTTGCCTGCATCTCAGCTGAGAGCGTACGGGTGAGATGCTCCAGCTGCTGTTCTGTCCTTCGGTCTGTTGAAGCCTCAAGCTCAACAAGAGTCATCCTGAGGTGAAGGAGTTCCAGCCTCAGGGCTTCCCTGTGGCCCTGGGACTCTATGGAGATGGCTTCCTGCAGAGTCGCCAGTGCCGCCCGCCTGTCCCTGTTGGACGCCAACATGTCCTCCCTGTGTGACTGGCAGATGGAGTCGGTTGCCTGCTGTAGTCGCTCCATCAGCCTTTCGGGGGGGACAATGGAAGTGGCCACCCTATCCATGGCCTGAGCCATCATCTCTGATGATGCTGCCTGTTGGGTTGCCATACCGTAAATGGATTGCTCCCATGCGGTATTGCCAGGTGGCGTACGGCCACCACGTCGGCGGGCACCACACCTGTCTGGGGCAAGGCGAACTGCGCCTTGCTGTGCCGGCACTGCCTAAGGCTGCAGGACTGCATTCCCCCTCTGATCTGCTGGCCCAGGAACAGGATCAGATGTCGCGGAGTGTGACCCTGCATCCGTAACCACCAAAGGCGTACCTGCCAACACTGACATCCCCATTGAGTGTTCTAACCCTGGTGCAGGTGGGTCGGACAGAACAGAATCCCTCCCAGGAACACTCACCTGCGACGGCACGTAGGTCTCATCATCCGAATCAACACCTGAGTACAGCTCGTGGGAGGTGCAGCCAGAGACACCCCTTGAGAGCACGACCTGCAGCACCCACCACCACACCACGTCCCTCACTGGTGGTCGGTCGGCCCTCAGACCCCCCCCTGGGTCTGCACCATCTCCACAACCCCAGTAGTATCAGGTGCGTCTTCCCCTGCAAAGACATAAAAGAAAACAAATGGAAACAGGCATTAGCACCATGGCACACAATGAGGGCTGAGAGGCTACAGAAACAGTACTTGATTGACACATGTCCCACATGACTAAAACACTCCCATGCATGCACCGTCACTGCGTATGATGGGGAGGCAGATGCCACACATTGATGACACCAAGATGGAAGATGAACACATTTGCTGCATGCTGCCTAGCAGTGCCATCACACATTGGCCAGTGATTGGCAGGTCAAATACACATGCCATCACACAGATGGCATGTACCCTAGCCATGAAGTGAAGATGGAGAGGAGGTCACCAATTGTTCATTCAGTCCAGTTTGTTCATATGATTGATTATTTTCATTGTAATGGTTCTAATGTTTAACATGCAGCTGCCAGTCAAAAATGGTCCTATAGCACAGGGACATGTCCAAACTAATCATGTCCACAAAACTGAGCAAGTCCACTGTACCATAGCCATGTCAGACATGTGACAATAGGACTGAGAAATCCCGAGTAAAAGTGGTGGTATGCAAACAATCTGCCTGAATAAGCAGAGGTAAATAAGCAACAGTGTAGTGGCAAGATGACACTCCAAGGGCAACTGGCGCGGTGTTGGGCTGGATGTCTAATGTTGGCCGAAGGGATGCTGCTATACCCAAATGCTGGTGCCAAGAATGTTTAGGAAGAGGCACATGGGTGAGCAGAACCACTCAGGCACACACACCCTCCCCTGGCACAAAAACAGAAGCCCTCCCACACACAACATGTACATGGATGACACACACATGCATGTGCACTCACCGGACAATGCCTCGTAATCTGCCACTACTCCCACACCTTGGATCTGTTCCTCCGTGACGTAGGTACCAGCAACCTGGTCATGTGGAGTGAGTTCTATGTCGTCTGCTGGAGACCCACCTCCAGTCACTAGAGTTGCGGCATGACTTGAGGCCAGCTTATTCTTTGCCCTGCGCTTCAGGTAATTCCAGCAATTGTAGCAATCATTAGCTGTGCGCCTCACGATTCCAAGGGCACTTATGATGTCCACAATGGTCTGCCAGTGTGCCTGACGTTGTGCAGGTGTGGTCTTGGATCCTGCAACAATCACCATTTTGCGGTCATGTGCGGACACATACTCTACAAGTGCATTCAGTTTGGCCTCATTGAAGCTGGGCTTCCTTGACGGGCCGGACTGTGTAGCCGTGTCTGGGGCATCAGCCTCTAATGGACGAGCACTCTTCCTCTTCCGCTTGGAAGGTGGTGGGGATCTGGAGTGTCCTGCGCCGCTCTGGACACTAGGGGCAGGAGCGTGGGATTGCACACTCAGCATGGGAGTTGGTGCAGGCATTATCTCAAGTGTGATGGTGTCAGGGGGAATGTCAGCATGATGGACTTGGACCGACACTGTCCTGGCTGGGTGTGTGAGAGGTGGGGTGGATGGAGCCGCAGCTGCCCCTGCAGCCTCCCCAGCCTGCCTACGCGGGGCAGCAGATGACCTAGCTGCCCCTGATCCACGTGGCCTGATGACACCAACGTTCACCGGCGCACGTGGCCTAGACCTGCTGACCTGGAAGTCAGCCATGGAGTCACCCTGTGCCAGGTCTGGTTCCACAGTGGGCTGGTCCAACAAGGGCTGAGCATGGATGGTGTCAGCCACGGTAACCTCAACCGGGGGTGGGGGGCATGGGTGTCCCTGACTGCTCCTCCACACATGGGGGGCTAGGGGCACCCTGCAAGTCATGGCCACGTCCCCTACCGGATCCACCACGGCCACCACTTGGGGCTCGGCCACCTTTGCCACCCTTACGGCTTGTTCGCCTCCCAGCCATGGCACTGATGTTATTGTGCGTATGGGAGTTGATGTGAACTATTGTCCTGGGCAATTGGGGGTCAAAGGGCTTGGGTACCAGATGGTGCTCTAGCAAGGCTGTATGTCACCCCTGGGGAAAGATGACGAGTCACGCAACGCACAGGCAGCCCAAAAAAGGGAAGTAAGGTGCACGCAACCCCTCCTAGACCACGTGCATGGAAAAAAAAACCTGCACTACGCTGTGGCACCCAGGAACACAAGAATGAACGTATGCGTGTCACACGCAGCCTAGAATGACCTCTGAAGGGGTACGCGACACACGGGGCAAGCACAGATGTTAGATACGTGCGCGACTCACCGTCTGCCAGGAACAAAAGCGTAAAAAATATGCGCGTGTGCGCGTTGGCAACACCCCCGCCTTAAGAAGAATTGTACGCTGTCTGAGGAGACAGGACAACAGTAGTAGGGAAGCTGTTTGAGGAAACAGGCCCAGGAAAAAGAGGAAAAGAGAAAAAACTGTCAGAGGTAACAGGGAGTACGAACTGGAAACGCTGTGAAGTAAATCGTGTTTGAACCGACAAGAAGTACAGATTTCACCCACTCGCTCTCCACGAAAAGCACGTACAAGGAAATGGCGTCCTACACGTACCTTTTATACACACGTCACATATGCGCATACGCAATGAGGCCATTTCCACCAATAACGCGCTTTGACACTCGGACGTGTATCTCTTCATTTTTACACGCGCCATTTTCTACGGCCATGCGCGTGACGTCACAGCTGCGCATGGTGGCCTTTGCGCCAATGAAATGAAACTGCACGTCCGAGTGTCATCGCGTGTAATCGGAGGGAAGTGAGCGTACACACGATTGGCCTGGGTATGTGTATTTCTGGGGTGCGCAGGAAGATCCACACGCGATTGGTGGAAATCCACGTGTACTCTGTCATCACGTGTAATGAGGGAAACACCTGCACGCCTCACGTCACAGACGCGTTCACGCGCTAAGGGCCTTTGGTCCAATGAAATCGCATATGCGTGCTGACGTGCATACGCGCTAAGGGCCTTTCCTCGATTTACACGCAGACGTGCAGGATTTTCACATGCCAAATCACTCCATATCAAGCTGGCCACGCGTAAGCACACGGAAGACCACGCTCCTGCCCAAAAGGCCGAATTACTGCCCCCCAGAGCCCCGAGCAGCCTCCCACGAGCCATCTGCTGCTGCCTGCCTACCTGCCTGCCTGCTGCCACCGTGCCCTGCCATTTGGTGCCTGCACATCAGCCATCTGCAGGGGTCCATTTGCTGTGTCCACCCCTGCTGGAACAGAAGACTCCCGACTGGGATACCATCGCTCCACAGCCCAGCCCCAGGACCCAGTTGCCCACCCACTCCTGCCTCTGGGGTGCCATGTCGGGCACTGCTACATCTGGCACCACTGGCAACCCCCGGCCAGAGAGGCAGAGGGGCACCAGCTTCAGTGCCACTGAAGTTGGTGTCCTGGTGGAGCAAGTCCTGGGGCAGTATGATGCCCTCTTCGGAAGTAAGCGCGCCAACAAGGAAGGACGAACTCGGATCTGGACGGACATCGTGACTGCCATCAACGCGGAGGGGGTGGCAGTCCGCGACTACCAACATGTCAAGAAGCGCTGGGATGACAGCAGGTCCAGGACCCTCTTGAAGGCCCGGCGCCTCGTGGAGGGGGGCCGGGGCCGCATGAGTACCATCCAGATGAGGGTCCTGGAACGCGTAGGCCCAGCTCTCCACGGCCAGATCCTTGAGAGGCAGACCCGTCTGGAGTTGAGCGGTAAGTGGCCAAGCATTGCTGTGTGAGACAGGGCATGTCGCAGTGTGCTGGTTGTCTGATACTTGCCTGTATGTGTGACATAGCCTATGTATGCATGTGTGTGTGCAGGGACGTCATGCATGTGAGACCAGTAATGTGTGAACCACACGGTTGGTGCATGTGTTCAAATGCAACATGGGTTGCCCTATGCGGAATGGCCACATGAAAGCATGCCAGTCTCTGTTCCTGGACATGGGTGAGGGTTGGGTGCTGATGCCATGTACATATATGCTGTCCATGTCTGTGTGTCTGACCAGCGTGCCTGTGACTTGTGAATGCCTGGGATGCATGACACATGTCTGTGGCAATGTTCCGGTTCACTGATGCAGCCTAGTCATCCTTGTATCCACTGTGTCTGTGGTGTACGAGGCCAGATGGATGAAACTAGGGTGAAGTGTGTGCATGTGATAGGCATGGCACATGATGCATGTGAGTTCCAAAACAACAGTGTATGTTTAAAGAATAACTTGGACATGTATGCTAATGTCCATAGCATGCGCCATGCCTGTTACCGCATGTGTTTTACCTGCACTGAGCCATGTGTTGTGGAGGGACATGATGGAAGTGATCTTTGACAGAGCCACTCATCTGCTATTGCTTCCTGTCTAGGGGACCATGGTACAGTACCCTGATGCTTGTGTTCTATGTCTCCCTCTACACAGCGCCACGTGAAGAAGAGGGCGGAGACGGCTCTGTGGAGCAAAGCGGCAGGGATGCCCCCACGGCTGCAGTGGAAGGGGTGGGTGAGCCCCCACAGGGGCTTGCAACGGCGGAAGACGGGGTGGAGCCATCCAGGTTGGTAGTTTCCCAGGGATCTAATCTCTCTCCCTGGCTGTTCAACCAGTATCTGGCACTCCTTGCCCACCGCATCGTTGCCCTGTGCCCCAACTTTCAGTGCTATGCGGACGATACCCAGCTCATTTTGAGGCTACCCTCGGCCTCCTCCTCCTTACGCCTTACACCAAGGCGCTGTACAGTGGAACAACTTAATACATAAAAACATAAACAATATAACGGTGGAAGCAAAATTACAATATGAATCATTCAACAAAACAGTGAAAAGAACAATTAACTGAAGGGGAAAGGGGAAATGGGGGAGTGGGACTGGGTTGAGGGGGAGGGGTGATGATGAGTTGGAGGAGGGAAAGGGAAGGGAGAGAGAGGGGAGGTGGGAGAGGGGAGAAAGATAGTCAAGGGGAAAGAATAAGGAGGGAGGGGATGCAGAGGGGGGAGGGGGTTTCAAGGAGGAGAATAGAGGAGGAGAGATTTAAGGAAAGTGCGGAATGAGGAGAAGGTCGAGGTGGAGCGGATTGCGAGAGGAAGGGAGTTCCAGTGCAGAGGCGCTAGGAGTTGGAAGGAGCGGAAACTGGAGGAGGCACAGGGGGATGGAGGTACAGTGAGAAGGAAAAGGTCAGCGAATCGAAGGGAACGGGAGGGGGGTAGAAAGAGAGAAGGGAGGAGAGATAAGGAGAGATTTGTGTGCCACCCCAAGATTTCCTATGGCCTCACCAGGCCACCCCTATAAAAATATTCTGGGGGCGCCACTGGGTAGACCTCTCTCCGCGGCAGGGGCCTCCCTCTGGAACAGCCTTCCTGCCTCCCTGAGACTTGAGGAGAACCATCTCCGGTTCCGGAAGCACCTCAAAACCTTCCTCTTCACTTCTGCTTTCTCTCTCCCTCTCCCCTGCTAAATTCTTCACCTAAACTGCACTGACTCTGCAACTGGGCCACTCTCACCGACCTCGGTCCTGGGCCCAGTCACTCTTCACTTGCACTGCCTCCCTGGCAACCCCTGCACTGCGGGACTGTTTCTGTATCCCTACAGCCCCCCCCAGCACTTGTCTGCACTTATCTTGCACTTGCCACCAGCTGGCCCTATTTATTTATTATTTTATTTCTATTCTACTTATTTGTTCTGCACTACCACCCCTCCCCCTTCCCCTTGCACTTTTTCCCTTCCCCCTACCCCTGCACTTGCGCGGTCTGAATGACACCTGGCCTAGTAGGATCGTTGTCTGTCTTCCCCTTGTTCCCCCCTCCCTGCCTCGTCGCGCCTTGAAACACTTGTGTATAGGCGCGTTACAAATGCCATATCATATCATATCATATCATATCACTGAGGAGGAGGAGGCCGCTACTGAGGCGCACATGGGGCCTGGTGGGGGCATCCCTGCTGGTGCAAGTGTTGCAGTCCAGGGGCAGGGGCAGGAGGCAGCACAGGTCGCCGTGGAGGGGCCTGTGCATGTCACTGTCCCTGACACTGTGACTGCACCACCATGCACCAGCAGGGATGCCCCATCCCAGGCCCGTCCGCAGGTAGGGGGGATGTCCATGTCATCTGACTCCCCTCCACCTGCGTACGAGGGGACCCCTGGCCGTATGGAGAAGGTCCTGATTGGTGTCGCGTTGCACACAGGTGCAATTCGTGATGAGGTGCGTGCTTCCCGGGAGGAGCATGCACGTCATCACGGAGAGCACCGTGCCGACGTGGCCCAGTTGGGAACGGCCATGGTCGGGGTTTTCCTACATGTGTCGGCCAATCTGGCGACCCTCTCCTCCTCTGTGGAGACTATGCACCAGTCGTTCTCCATGCCGTCTTCCAGCCCAGATGCCACCAGGGCCCCCTGTGGACCTGCCCCGACCAATGCAGCCGGCTCGGTGGGGATCCCATCCCTGCCACAGTCGGGAGTCGGAGGTCCAGCAGGGGTGGACACACCAGCAACTGGACCCCAGCAGATGGAGGATGTGACGGCATCATCGGGCAGGGCACGTGCACGACGGTGTCGGTGGATACCATCAGCCTGGATGCCATCGTGCTGGCACAGGCAGTTGCGTCCGAGGCAGCGGCAGGCTCGACGTGGGAGGCATCATCGCTCGGGGCCATCAACATCAGGGGTGCAGGCATCGGCCGGAGGGCAGGAGAACCCTGGAATGGGAGTGGCTTCCGTGTGGGAGCGGTTGGGCCAGCGGATAGGTGCGGAGCGGCAGCGGGCAGAGGAGGAATGGCTCACAATGGTCAGGGCGGAGAACTCCATGCGGAGGGCGCTGAGGCGGGCTGAGTGCCTCGAGGGTCTTCGCAGGGAGTTGGAGCTGGACACTGCTTTATCCCTGCGAGACCTCGGGGCCAGGGAACATGCCCGCCTCCAAGCCTTGAACAGGAGTTCGATGATGCCCTTGCCCATGACAACATCCAGTGAGCCGTTGGACTAGCCCGCTGCCCATGTAAATAGTTATGTAGTTAGTGTTAGGTTTCCTTTGTTTTTGCTTTTTCTTTGGACCTTTTGGACAATGGGCCACATTTTTGTATATAGTTATTTTTTATTAGGTAGTGTTGTTAGATGGGTTTCATTTCTTTTGTTGGGATCATGGACCCTGGCTTGTTCACCTGTACATAGTTCACTGTTGGATTTTCGTTTCTTTTTACCATTTACCCATGGAGCAATGGCCTTCTATTGTAATTTCACATTGGATTTTCTTTTCTTTGACTGTGACTTTGGACACCATTCCTTTGGATTCTGATTTTTGGTTTTGCATTTTTTCATGGACATGCTTCTTTTTATTTTTTTTACATTCCCATTTCTGTTAGTTTATTTTTGATTCAATTCTTGTTTTCTTTAATACATATTTTTAGATCAAACTTCAATGTGTAGTATCATCTCATTGGTTTCATGCATATCATGATACGGGTTTGGAGATTCACTGACACCCATTGGGTGTATGTGAGGGACATGTGTTCGTTTCCAAATTTGCAATTGCAGTTCTATCATGTTATTTCCATTTCTGAGTGGGTGGATGCAATACTCGGTTGGGTGTTTTGCATTTGGAGGCTGACCATGGGGACCGGGGATCTAGATTGTGATGACATGTTGGCTGGGGAACATGAGTTGGACATGAGTGGGGGCCTGCTGGCAGGTGCCCCATGGTGCTGGGGGGTGGGGGTGCAGGGGAACATGAGTTGGACATGAGTGGGGGCCTGCTGGCAGGTGCCCCACGGTGCTGGGGGGTGGGGGTGCAGGGGAACATGAGTTGGACATGAGTGGGGGCCTGCTGGCAGGTGCCCCACGGTGCTGGGGGGTGGGGGTGCAGGGGAACATGAGTTGGACATGAGTGGGGGCCTGCTGGCAGGTGCCCCACCGTGCTGGGGGGTGGGGGTGCAGGGGAACATGAGTTGGACATGAGTGGGGGCCTGCTGGCAGGTGCCCCACGGTGCTGGGGGGTGAGGGTGCAGGGGAACATGAGTTGGACATGAGTGGGGGCCTGGTGGAGGCTGCCCCTGGTGGCTGGGGGGTGGGGGTGGTGGTAGACATGGGTGGGGGCCTGGTGGTGGCTGCCCCTGCACTGCTGGGGGGTGGGGGTGGTGGGAGACATGCGTGGGGGCCTGGTGGAGGCTGCCCCTGCACTGCTGGGGGGTGGGGGTAATAGGGGACATGAGTGGGGGCCTGTTGGAGGCTGCCCCTGCACTGCTGGGGGGTGGGGGTAATAGGGGACATGAGTGGGGGCCTGGTGGAGGCTGCCCCTGCACTGCCGGGGGGTGGGATTGCAGGGGGACATGAGTGGGGGCCTGGTGGAGGCTGCCCCTGGTGGCTGGGGGATGGGGGTGGTGGTAGACATGGGTGGGGGCCTGGTGGTGGCTGCCCCTGCACTGCTGGGGGGTGGGGGTGGTGGGAGACATGAGTGGGGGCCTGGTGGAGGCTGCCCCTGCACTGCTGGGGGGTGGGGGTAATAGGGGACATGAGTGGGGGCCTGTTTGAGGCTGCCTCTGCACTGCTGGGGGGTGGGAGTGGTGGGAGACATGAGTGGGGGACTGGTGGAGGCTGCCCCTGGTGGCTGGGGGTGGGGGTGGTGGGAGACATGAGTGGGGGACTGGTGGAGGCTGCCCCTGGTGGCTGGGGGTGGGGGTGGTGGGAGACATGAGTGGGGGCCTGGTGGAGGCTGCCCCTGATAGCTGGGGGGTGGGGGTGGTGGTAGACATGAGTGGGGGCCTGGTGGTATCTGCCCCTGGTGGCTGGGGGGTGGGGGTGGTGGTATACATGGGTGGGGGCCTGGTGGAGGCTGCCGCTGTTGGCTGGGGGGTGGGGGTGGACATGGGTGGGGGCCTGGTGGTGGCTGCCCCTTCACTGCTGGGGGGTGGGGGTGGTGGAAGACATGAGTGGGGGCCTGGTGGTATCTGCCCCTGGTGGCTGGGGGGTGGGGGTGGTGGTAGACATGGGTGGGGGCCTGGTGGAGGCTGCCCCTGGTGGCTGGGGGGTGGGGGTGGTGGTGGACATGGGTGGGGGCCTGGTGGTGGCTGCCCCTGCACTGCTGGGGGATGGGGGTGGTGGGAGACATGAATGGGGGCCTGGTGGAGGCTGCCCCTGGTGGCTGGGGGGTGGGGGTGGTGGTAGACATGAGTGGGGGCCTGGTGGAATCTGCCCCTGGTGGCTGGGGGGTGGGGGCGGTGGTGGACATGGGTGGGGGCCTGGAGGTGGCTGCCCCTTCACTGCTGGGGGGTGGGGGTGGTGGGAGACATGAGTGGGGGCCTGGTGGTATCTGCCCCTGGTGGCTGGGGGGTGGGGGTGGTGGGAGACATGAGTGGGGGCCTGGTGCAGGCTGCCCCTGGTGGCTAGGGGGTGGGGGTGGTGGTAGACATGGGTGGGGGCCTGGTGGAGGCTGCCCCTGCACTGCTGGGGGGTGGGGGTCGTGGGAGACATGAGTGGGGGCCTAGTGGAGGCTGCCCCTGCACTGCTGGGGGGTGGGATTGCAGGGGGACATGAGTGGGGGCCTGGTGGTGGCTGCCCCTGCACTGCTGGGGGGTGGGGGTGGTGGGAGACATGAGTAGGGGCCTGGTGGAGGCTGCCCCTGCACTGCTGGGGGGTGGGGGTAAAGGGGACATGAGTGGGGGCCTTTTGGAGGCTGCCCCTGCACTGCTGGGGGGTGGGGGTAATAGGGGACATGAGTGGGGGCCTGTTGGAGGCTGCCCCTGCACTGCTGGGGGGGTGGGGGTGGTGGGAGACATGAGTGGGGGCCTGGTGGAGGCTGCCCCTGGTGGCTGGGGGGTGGGGGTGGTGGTAGACATGAGTGGGGGCCTGGTGGAATCTGCCCCTGGTGGCTGGGTGGTGGGGGTGGTGGTAGACATGGGTGGGGGCCTGGTGGAGGCTGCCCCTGGTGGCTGGGGGGTGGGGTGGTGGTAGACATGGGTGGGGGCCTGGTGGAGGCTGCCCCTGCACTGCTGGGGGGTGGGGGTGGTGGGAGACATGAGTGGGGGCCTGGTGGAGGCTGCCCCCACACTGCTGGGGGGTGGGGGTGGTGGGAGACATGAGTGGGGGCCTGGTGGAAGCTGCCCCTGGTGGCTGGGGGGTGGGGGTGGTGGTAGACATGGGTAGGGGCATGGTGGAGGCTGCCCCTGCACTGCTGGGGGGTGGGGGAGGTGGGAGACATGAGTGGGGGCCTGGTGGAGGCTGCCCCTGCACTGCTGGGGGGTGGGGTTGCAGGGGGACATGAGTGGGGGCCTGGTGGTGGCTGCCCCTGCACTGCTGGGGGGTGGGGGTGGTGGGAGACATGAGTGGGGCCTGGTGGAGGCTGACCCAGCACTGCTGGGGGGTGGGGGTAATAGGGGACATGAGTGGGGGCCTGTTGGAGGCTGCCCCTGCACTGCTGGGGGGTGGGGGTAATAGGGGACATGAGTGGGGACCTGTTGGAGGCTGCCCCTGCACTGCTGGGGGGTGGGGGTAGTGGGAGACATGAGTGGGGGCCTGGTGGAGGCTGCCCCTGGTGGCTGGGGGGTGGGGGTGGTGGTAGACATGAGTGGGGGCCTGGTGGAATCTGCCCCTGGTGGCTGGGGGGTGGGGGTGGTGGTAGACATGGGTGGGGGCCTGGTGGAGGCTGCCCCTGGTGGCTGGGGGGTGGGGGTGGTGGTAGACATGGGTGGGGGCCTGGTGGAGGCTGCCCTTGCACTGCTGGGGGGTGGGGGTGGTGGGAGACATGAGTGGGGGCCTGGTGGAGGCTGCCCCTGCACTGCTGGGGGGTGGGGGTGGTGGGAGACATGAGTGGGGGCCTGGTGGAGGCTGCCCCTGGTGGCTGGGGGGTGGGGGTGGTGGTAGACATGGGTGGGGGCCTGGTGGAGGCTGCCCCTGGTGGCTGGGGGGTGGGGGTGGTGGTAGACATGGGTAGGGGCCTGGTGGAGGCTGCCCCTGCACTGCTGGGGGGTGGGGGTGGTGGGAGACATGAGTGGGGGCCTGGTGGAGGCTGCCCCTGCACTGCTGGGGGTGGGGTTGCAGGGGGACATGAGTGGGGGCCTGGTGGTGGCTGCCCCTGCACTGCTGGGGGGTGGGGGTGGTGGGAGACATGAGTGGGGGCCTGGTGGAGGCTGCCCCTGCACTGCTGGGGGGTGGGGGTGGTGGGAGACATGAGTGGGGGCCTGGTGGAGGCTGCCCCTGGTGGCTGGGGGGTGGGGGTGGTGGTAGACATGGGTGGGGCCTGGTGGAGGCTGCCCCTGCACTGCTGGGGGGTGGGGGTGGTGGGAGACATGAGTGGGGGCCTGGTGGAGGCTGCCCCTGCACTGCTGGCGGGTGGGGTTGCAGGGGGACATGAGTGGGGGCCTGGTGGAGGCTGCCCCTGGTGGCTGGGGGGTGGGGGTGGTGGTGGACATGGGTGGGGGCCTGGTGGTGGCTGCACCTGCACTGCTGGGGGGTGGGGGTGGTGGGAGACATGCATTGTTGATCAGTAGTGCAAGGTGACATGTGGGTTGGCTGGGGGGCATGCCCATGGTGGATGGGCTGCGTGCGGGACATGAGCAGGGGTGCAGGGTAGTCCCCCGTGGTGTGGGCTGCCTGCAGGGGACGTGGAGGTTGTAGAGCGAACACCTGGGAGGACCCACACGGCCAATTCACGTGTAGTACACCGCAGAACCCCTGAAATACACGTACCCTGCTCGCACGGGGCCAATCGCGTGTGGAACTTCCCGCGCACCCCTGAAATACACGTACCCTGCTCGCACGGAGCCAATCGCGTGTGGAACTTCCCTCGCACCCCTGAAATACACGTACCCAGCTGAAATTGCGTGTGGAACTTCCCGCGCACCCCTGAAATACACGTACCCTGCTCGCACGGGGCCAATCGCGTGTGGAACTTCCCTCGCACCCCTGAAATACACGTACCCTGCTGAAATCGCGTGTGGAACTTCCCGCGCACCCCTGGAATACACGTACCCTGCTCGCACGGGGCCAATCGCGTGTGGAACTTCCCGCGCACCCCTGAAATACACATACCCTGCTGAAATCGGGTGTGGAACTTCCCGCGCACCCCTGAAATACACGTACCCTGCTGGAATTGCGTGTGATACTTCCCACGAACCCCTGTAATACATGTCCCCCGCTTGGCGTTTGCTTTTTTCCAGCCGTGTGAACTGGTCCAGGGTTAGCGCAGCCCTTTGAGATTATTTGGGGATTTCGAAGGCTTTTCCTTGCGCAAGGGCGTTCTTGGGGGCGTAACTGGCGCTGCTGCAGGGTCGCTGCGCCACGCTGCACCACGGCTGGTTTTGGATGCGAAAATCCATGAATAAGCTGTGCGTGGAAATCGATTTTAGAGCAAGCGGCTGGCGCAGACATTCGCACGGGCATGCTGTGCGCCAGTCGCGTGCGCCACTTTTGTGCGATTTTCTATGAATTACCCTGTAAGTGTTTACGTGCTCTCACCCAATTTTTATAAATTTGTCATTGCCTTCTCAGAAGTGGCAACATATTTGGGCCTGAGCCAAACTTGATCTTTTTCAAGTCTGCTTTTAATTCTCTTTTCCAATTTACTAAATTAGCATTATGAGAGTGTTTATGTGCAAACTCGTTCCTCTTGACCATACCAGTATGAACCATACATTCTGCCAAAAGAGGCGTTTTATCCAGGAAGGTTTCCATCATTTTCACTTGGCGTGTTCAAATCGCAACAGATTACCACTTTGGGATTAAGCAGTGTATCAAAGAATTAATCTAATGTTTCAAAAACGCAATCCACAAAATCTCCATCACTAATACTTTTTGGGTTCCAAATACAAGTTGCATATCACATACCATATGCATTCTTTGGAGTATGTGAGATTTCTCTTCATCACCAATACTTGTACAAAATGATTTGGCTGCTCTACCAATATTATCTCCATTTCAATTTCACTTGTTACTGCTATCAAGAGGCCAGATGATGGCCTCCATCTAAGCCCCTTAATTGCTGGGTTCAAGAAAACCCGATATCCATCCAATGCTGACAAAGCGCAAAGCCAAGTATCTTGAAGGCACAACATTGCAAAATCCTCAAAATGAAGATCACCCGGGCAAAGAGGTGCTTGAAGCCTCTTGTATTCCATGATGCACAACAAACCAACTCCTGCTCCGTTGTGATCTCCAGTTATTCCTTGCCCTTATTCAATACCACAGCCTCCGATAGCCATACCCATGACTCTTCCCCCTCTAAGGTTTTATGATTATTCCCCTTGCGGACAACCCTTCTTTGGGCACATTCCTGCCCACCTATCGTTATTGTTAGTGGACATCTTAAACTGTGGTATTGGATCCAAATGATTGGGTCTAGATGTCTTGTATTCTGCGGCAATGTAGGTTTCACAAGGCTGGGCAGATTTGTTCCAGCTTTTTAGGGGATTGTGACATGATGATGCTTAATGGCCAGACGAAGGGGGATATTTCCAGGTGGTTTTGTGTGCCACAGTGGGCACAAGATACCCACTATTGCTAATGTTTTCTGTTCCAGTTATTTAACCCCTCAAGTTAGGAATCTTAGTATGCTCCCTAATGATAATAGTGACAAATTACTGTTAGTCTTACATCTCTCTATGACTATTCCGGGCAGTAAAACCGCATTCATAATTGGTGGAACGGTTACTAGCAGAAGTAACCATATAAGATGGAGTGAGCGCAATTTTCTTTTTTTTTTTTTTTAATTTAAAGTGCATTAGCCACAATTTGACTTTTAAAACATTTCACAGACAAAATATTACATAAACAATAAAAACAAACCTTTACAGTTTTTAAGTACACATATCTCATAATAAAAAAATTTAAAAAATCAAGATAAAAAGACAAGATGAAAGACAATCTAACAACCAACATTTTTTACAAAAGAGAATTCAAGTTATTACTAGTTTCCATTCCTTTAAAACTCTACGCACTTCAATTGATAAAGCCATCTCATTGCCCGACGATAACCTCGCCCAGAAATCATCAGAATTTAAATGAGACTCATTATGAACAAATCTGCCAAAAGAACTAGCCCTGACACTCCAAGTCCCGGGGCACTTAGAAAGTAAATGTTTAGTGGTCTGAACTTCCATAGTTAAGCATCTATTGCAGATTGGAGCAGTAACCCCTTCTTTATCCCTTATAGCAAGTAATTCCAGGGTAGGGAGTAGATTTAAACGAAATCTCAAAAAAGCAGATCTAAACCAAAAGCTAGGGGACTACTTAAGATAAGCCGGAAGGAACGATAAACGCTTATCTAAGAGTGTGAGGGAAGCTGATCTTTTAGTTCCCCACATCTCCTCAATCGTATGAATCCAATCAGCCAGTTTCGATTTTTTCTTCACTTTTAAAGGGTTCTGTAGGAGGGACTCAGCATCAGAATCACAACGGGACAATAATTCCAAACATGTTGATTCTAACCTACATAGAAAAACATTATTGCCATGTACCCGCTCTACATCAGAATCTTCGAAAAGTTAATTCTTAGGGGGATCAAGAATTGACCTATAAAGAGTAAGCCACTTTCAGGCTAGCCATGATCTGTGTGAAGACAGACCAAACTCATATCGTAGGGAGACGATCGGAACACAATCAGGGAGTCCCAAAGTACGTTTCCAAATCTTTGATTCGATAACATCCCAGTCTATGTCAAAGGCTAGAGAATTGTAGTCCATGCCATATAGAATAATGGGAACTACCTTCCCGATATAAAATCTTATAAGGTGAATGATGGTAAATCTGCCAAACTCAGAATGGATTTTTTTCATCGAGCGCAATTTAGAAAGGTTGACCAAATATATGGCAAACCCAGTGATGGAAAATCTAGTTCATATATGCGTTAAGACGGCAGATGGTATTGAAGAATGGATTACTCAGTTAACAGGCGCTTTTGCCAAGGTCTCCCAACCATTAGCGTTTCATGCCGGTACCTCTGAGTCACTTAAGTTACGATAAAGTCATTGCACATCCTAAGCGTGCACCGAGACAGAACATCAGGAATGCATTTGATTCCAGGATGGGTAATTTGTTAGTACGATTGCTCAAAAATAAGTAAGCCAGAAAAATAAGTAAACCAACTGGCTTAGAAGACACACAGTTTCATTAAATACCATACAATGGCAATGTATTTATTTATTTATTTATTTATTTATTTATTTATTTATTTATTTATACATTTATTAAGCACACAAAACTCATGGGCATCAAGGCACCCTTACAACTAGTTACTCATACATTGTGGGAATGCAGGGGTCGAAGACAGGTGGACAGAGAGAAAATGTCTGTAGCGCTAAGTGAACCGCCAGGTTTTCAATGCTTTTCTGAAGGCCCCCTAGGAGTGTTTTGCTCTCAGGTGAAGTGGGAGAGAGTTCCATTGTTGAGCAACCACAGCAGCGAAACTAGAGCCTCCACCCCTAGAAAGTTTGAATTTAGATAGGACAAGTCTGTGTACCTAGACACTTCTGATTGGTCTGGAAGACTGGCCTTTACAATACATGTTGAAAATCCTTGCAGGGTTGGGGAAACACAATTGGTTCCGGAAGCACTGAGTGCTTACAGAGGTAATCAGTCAAAATGTATGACTGCCTCGGTATCTACCTCAGCATGGACGACCCATATAGAGAACGTTTCTATGTGAAACAAGCCTTGTTGGAGCCCGTATCCCCTTTGAGCTTACCTAGAAATTCTAATTAAGAGATTAAAACGATCTAATTCCCACAGCCCTAATGACCTATATAATGTTGTTTTGAAGAAAAATCTTGTAATATGGGCAAGGGTCTTGCTGGTGTTGTTCAGGAAGGTGTGTTGCGAAGATCAAATCCCCAGTTCATGGAAGCGTTCTATTCTAATTTGGGTTTTAAAAAAAAGGGCTTTAGGAGTTTACCATCTAACTATCGCTTACTGTCCATGCTGGACATCACGGATGTACGTTAAAAAATTGAGTACCAAAAGATCGAATTACAAAATTGTGAACACCACTTGTTTGCATTTTGTAACTCGATCTTTTGGGGGATTTTTGTCCCCCGCAACACATATAATGTATGCATGGGTCAGCCCAGCGACCCCGAAGTCCATAATACCAAACTAGGAAAGCGGGAGATTCCCCCGCAGCCCAGGCTCCCCTTCTTTGGTATTTTGGGATTCGTCTTTTAAACCAGATCGAATGCACACTAATTGTGCATTCAGTCTTTTTTTTCTGTCTTTTTGTGTATATAGGGACATCACCAGTAAACTGAATGCTACACTATTGCTTAGGGCCTTACAGGACTGGGTCGAATCTAGTAAATTGTTAGGAATGTTTCAAACAGGATTTAGGAATCGCTCTGCCATGACACATAACTTTCTCCTCTTGGACTCCTTAATTGGGAATGCCCTGGTTCAGGGCTCTACTCCAATCTACATGCTGATCTGAGGGTGGCATTCGACAAGGTTAACCATGACAAACTGTGGCAGAAACGTATTGGCTTTGGCATTGGGCATGGTTGTTGGAGGCGATCAGGCAGCTGCACAAACTTATTAATGTCAGTGTGCAGTTGTGGGGTGGAGGGGTCAGCACCGACTCTATTCCCACTAATTGCGGGGTCAAGCAGGGATGTATGCTGACAGTAAAAGTATTTGGGATTGGAGTTTGGAAAGGGAAAGTTTGCAGAACCGAGGGCAGAGAGGGGAGGCAAGGAACCCTTCAGAAGACACTTATAAAAATGATTTTGCTTCGAACAGCAGGATATAGCTATGGAGGTATTGTCCTGCTATACAAACAAAGCTTCTGTCTGGCAACATTGTATTGTCTGGAAACTTTGTGTATGACAGATCGGAGAGGCTTAAACCTAATCGAGGGCACATTTTGTAGAATCTTTTGAATCTTTGACATTCACTGCCACTTGAGTTGGTACGCCTGGAGTTCAGGTTGTTCTCGCTCTCCCCGCTTGTCCTCAGAGGAGGGGTATTTTGTTGCTTCAACCAATGACGAACCTTAAGTGCCTGTTATGAGACAAATGAGTTAGACTGTGCAAAAAAAATCCAAGGTTAACGAATTGTATTCCTGGGCAAAGCTAACGCTAAACTTGTTTGCACAAATACATTGAACTCCTATCTGGACGTTGTATTTTATTCATCTGAAAGATGAGTTTGGGCGTAGAATAAATGCTTGGGATTGGGTTTTATACCCATACTGAATTGCTTACAAGTTATCCTAGTCATCGGGCCTCATTACGACCCAGGCGGTAAGTTTCCGCCTGGGTCGTACCCTTACCACCATGGTGTAAACTATGTTTACACCATGGTGGATGGCGGATTTACCGCCCCATTCCAAGGTGAGTGGGGTGGTAAATCCCCATTTCCCATTTTACCCTTCCCCATTCCCATTTTTGCCCCATAGGACATAATGGGAGTGGGGAAGGCGCTAATTATGCCACCGTAAATTACGGTGGCGTAATTAGCACCATGGTCCCTTAGCGCCATGGATTTTAACGCCTGCAAAAAGCAGGCGTTAATATCACCATGGCGCTAAGGGACCTTGTAATCAGGCGTTAAGGGTCGGCGCCGTTTACGGCGCCGTTAACCCCTTAACGCCTGATTCGTAATGAGGCCCATCATCTTTTGTCCTATGCATTTTTGCTCCCACAGAGCTATCTGCAGAAATGCCGTTCAGATTTGATCTGCTACTGAGATTGGACCATCTGCCAAGTCTTTCTACAACTGGACCAAGACTCTCGATTCCCAGGAATGAATGGACTTGTCGCTTATGTTTGGGGCCCGATGTAATTGAGACACCACAGCACATATTGACTTCCTGTGTGATACTAAAAAATGCATACTTACAATTGCTCACAAAGTTTGTACATAACCCAAATGCAATAAGTGAGGGAGCATTTTTGAGTTATTGTCTTAACTTGTGTAACATAACACTAGTGATAGCGTTATATAATGTCTGTAAAGTGGTGGTCTTGTATTTGGGTGAAATAACGTTTTAAAAATATTTGATGGAGAAGAGGGATGCCACCTTCTCCCAAAAATATAGCTATATCTCCCTTGACGGTTTGCAGCAATGAGACTTTTCAGAAATGAAAACCTGCATTTCTATTTTCTGCTTGATGCAACCACTTCATGTTAAAACAAAAAGTGCAACAACAAAAAATATTTGGTGGAGGAAAAAGGTTGAAATGGCATCAGGCTCAAGGTGGGGCGGGTTAAAGCGGACATCATGTGAAGTTCGATAGTTGTGGTGGTCTGGGGAGCCAGTTACAGTTCCAGCATTTTTGCATTATCAGGGGAGTACCGGGGGAATCTCGTGAGATTACTGGGGTAATAACAAAAATACTTCCAATGAAGCAAAGAGATAAAGATAGTAATGGGAAGGGGCCAGGGAGGTAAAATCAACTGATGTAGGGTGGGAGGGCCTAGGGAAGAGGAAGGAGGGACAAGGGGAGCGTCTGTGAGGACTTTTTATTTTTGAAGCGTTATCACAGAATTTACACAGTAATTATCGGGAGATTATCAGGGGAATGGGAACTGAGGAGAAGAAATAAATGGGGGACTTCTGTTGTGATCACATCTACTAGGCAGGGGGAAATTGGTCTTTGTGCCAGTGGCCCTGGTCAACGGGCACAAAGCCACCTATTGGTGCAACATGTGGGCTGTGGCCACTGGCCATGTCCGAATGGCAATGACAAGTGGGCTTGAAAGAAAACTACTGTATTAAAATATACAGTGGGCATGGCTGATGGGCCTCATGTCGAAGGCCATGGCTAGCCGGCCCCATGGAACCCTATAGGTGGAATATGTGCAGAGGCCACGGCAGAAGGTCATAGCTAGTGGGCCTTAAAGAAACCTATTGGTGCAAAGTGTACTGTGGCCATGCCCAAAGTGGCCCATGAAACAACGATAGTAAAATAAAACCCTTGTAATACAATGAAAAGACTTTAGTTAAGGGACAGTGATGTGATCAGATTTAATGCAACAAAACCCTTGAATTTTCGTCAATGTGGGAAGTGATGATCATCTTAACTCAGCGTCCCCCCTGTTGCAGAGCCCATGGGCACATAAATAAAGGATGGGATTCACAATGACAAACAAAATTAGAGGTTGGCAAGATAGCTCAGAGGGTTAAGCGTTTGCTGCTACGATCTGTGTGTGATCTGCAGGTCCACTGAATTTTTAAGTGTTTTGTTGCTTTAAATCTAATCACCTTAACTGTCTCTCAACTAAAGCTTTTTCAATTAATATAGATATATTACCCGTCAAATATTTTTGAAACTACTGGACGGATTAACCCCAAACGAAAGGCCATAATTAAGTCAACACTTCGTTCCCAAGCAGTTTTTTGCGGTTTGGCTTTACCAAATTTTCTCTATGGGAAAATGAATGGGAGTAAGCTGTTTTTTTGCTTTCTTAATAACTTTTTAACTTTTTAACTAATCTTTCCCAAAATTTCCAGTCTGTGGGCAGAGGGCAGTGGCGAACTATGCTTGGAAAATGTCATCCAAGTCCACCATGCAAGTCAAATGTTATTAGGAATAGAATTTTTGAATTTGCTATGACTCAAGGCTATCACCTTAATTATAGGGTGGCGACTGCTGCACGATAATTCAATGAAAAAACTTTAGTAAAGACACAGTTACGGAAAACCAATTTATCACAACAAAGCCCCTAAAATTCTGTGGATTTGGGTAGTTACAGCCAGCTGAAATTTAGAGTCCCGTTCCACCATAGATATCCCCATGATTTCATTTTGGTTGTCATTGTTTCTCCTTATTTTGATCTCAAGTATGTGCTCACGGGCTGACTCCTGAGTTAAGATTGTTGTCACTCTCACATCTGCCAATTTTCAAAGGTTTGCCCCAATATATATGTTCAACTAAGTTTTTTTCACTTAACTTCATGTTTTTTATGCTATATCTTCTATATGCTATATCTTCTCCAGGTCCCACCACTCATGATGCAACAATTACTAAAATATGCAAAGCTCAACTGGCCATCGTCGTTGCCCAGGCTTATGATCGTGGCCATTATCCTTGTGCCAGTAACTAAACATATCCCACTGGCCACTGCCTTCAAATGTGTCCACTGTCCACATTGCAAAACTTGAGCAAAAAGACAATGTCACTGTCCCCATTGCACCAGGCTATAAGACAGTTGCCATGGCCAGTCGACCGGCCTAACAGCTGGGGCCTATATTCCCCTCACAATTCAATTATCAGATCCCACCAGCCATGGATGCTGTCCTGTTGTACTTTGGGCAACCAACACCCTATACTACTGCAAAATGTTTCAGGTGGTGCTTTTGCAGAATCCCATTGTTCTCGCAATACTACCACAAAAACAACTTGCATTGATGATAAACCATGGTCCTGTTTTTCATTTGCCATGGGTATCAGAAAACTCTAGACAATTTAAAAAGTGTTCTCCGCCCCTGCAACTCTCCATTTCTAGTCCCTCGTTGTAAATCCTCCCTGACCCTCTCCTAGTCCCCCTTTAACTTGCCAGTTCTTATGAAACATTTCTTTTTTGAGCCTGCCTTTCAACATTTTCTCGGGCCAACCCCAGTGAGACAATATGGCCTGGCATAAACTGGCTCCCCAAACCCTTAACTCTCCCACTTCACATGTGTCCCTTTCTTCCTTCCCCACCTCTACCCTGATGTAGATCCACCCCTTTCTCTCCTCCAAATATCACTTTGATTACTTCCATTTTCGGCTTCCCTCGGAAACAAATTGACTGCTTTTCATTTCTGAAAATCTTCAGTGCTGCAATTCACCATTGGGGAAACATATATGTTTTTGCAGTCCTGGGCCACCTCTGACTCCATTATTAGTAAAAACTACTGAAAGGATTAACCACAAACCAAAAAAAGGCACATCTACAGTGCTTTGTTCCCAAGTTGGTTATTATTTGGTGCAAAACCATCTAGCAGGTTTAGCGCTACCGGTGTTCCTTGGAAGCACCCTTTTCTCTGTTGGAAAATGAATGGAAGTAGGTTGAAAACAACTTTTTACTTCCTTAATAACCTTTAACCATTTTATGCACTATCCCCCAAAATGTCCAGTTTGGAGGAGTCCGTGGCAGGGATTCTTTTTGGGAAATTTCATCTGCATACCTCTAGTGAGTCAAAAGTTATTAGCAGTAAAGTTTTAGGAAAAATCGATGGAAATTGATTTTATCTTAACTCGTTGGCACCCTGCAATATATATAATATGTGCGTTATGTTGAAATAGATATAACAAATGGAATAGCTCTTAACATTAATAGGTTTGAGTGTGAAAAGTAGTTTGATTAGGCGCATCAGCCGTATATATATATTTATACATATAAATATATATATAAATATATATATATATATATTCAATGAAAAAACTTTGTTAAAGGGATGATATGGTAAAGTTGCACTAATAAAAACCTATGAAATTCAGTAAAAAAACGTTGTTAAAAGGACGTTATGGTTACAAGTAAAATCGAAAACCCCCTGAAATTCGCCGGTTATGGTAAGCTAAGCAACCATAACTCGCGCCACCACCGTGCACTGCTAAGACTAACACCCAGGACATCAAAAATGACATCACAAATGACATCACAAATACCAAGCCAAACTAAAAGCAACTGACATAAATGGCACATCAGTGAAAATAAACAAGTACATCATAAACACATTTAGAACTGTATGAACAGCTGATGACATAATAAGATTCCAGCCATCAGCAGCATTATACACAAGCCTATAAAAAGCTCAGTAACAGTGGCTTGCCAATAACACTGGCTAGCAAGCCACATTATAACACATCTCCCTCCGTTCATTTATTGAAAACACACATATCGCTCAACCCATCCTTAACTTCTCTTTACAACTGCAATCCTGTCCATAGTCCACACCTGACCTCCTACCACACGAACAGCACCTCGCATTACTGCCACAACCCGAGAACAATGACTCCCCCTTCTTTATAACTCCCTTCTTGATCCTCACCAAGTCTCCACACTCAACCCTCAATTCCTTCTTACATCTTCTCATATTCTCACGTGCCACCCACTCACTCTTCTTTTTCTCTAATTCTCTCTGCACACCATCCACCACATGGCAACTTTCTCTGCTCCTACCCAACCATTGCGGACTAACAATAGTATTGGGCTTGCGACCTCTCATTAATACAAATGGGCTCATTCCCGTAGTTGAATGAGGAGATATTCTCAATGCAAACATCCTTTCCTGTATTGCAAACTTTCTATCACATCCTGTTTCCACAGCCATTCGTATCCCTTCCATTATACACCTATTCACCCTCTCAAGGCATCCATTTGATTCAGGATGATAAAGAGCCGTTTCCTTACGTTTAAAACCACACTTCTCTAAATACTTCACAAAAAATCCTCCTACAAACTGTGGACCATTCTCCATCAAAATGCTCTCAAGAATGCCTTCCTGAGAAAATACTTCATGTAACTCCCTCACCATAACTTCACCTGAAATCTCTCTCACAATACTAAATTCACACCAATGCAAAAATAGATCACCAACAACCACAACTAATTTTCCTGAATGGCTGCTCTCAAATTCAACAGCTACAAAAGGTAACTCTTATCTGATCCTGAATCTTTTAGACCTCATACTCTTCAATGGTTATTTCAGATTTCAAGGTAAATTTTACCTACAAGCCACAGGAAAATCTATGCGCTCCTCCATGGCTTCAGCATACACCAATACATTTATGTACAGATTTGAGCACCAGCATGTACTAGACCTCCCAGAATGGTCCTGCAGGATATTAATGTGGAACGCTACATAGACGATATCTTCGGTATCTGGTGTGGCACACAAGAAGAACTCGAGTCATTTTTCAACTATTTGAACGCAGTGCATGGTAGCATCAAATTCACTATGGAAGTTGGATCACCATCATTACACTTCCTTGACGTCACTTTGGAAATTCAGGACAATCGAATGATCACCACTGTATATCACAAACCAACAGATGTGAACAATCTATTACACTTCACAAGTTTCCACCCTAAATCCATGTTGAAAAGTCTTCCATACAGTCACATTCTGAGATTGAAATGTATCATCTCTGATCCAGCAGGGCTAGACATTGAATGCTCCAAATTACTGGACAAATTCGTAACAAGGGGCTACCCAAAGTCTATACTCAAAGAAGCCGAACAAAGATCTGATCTGATCAATAAAGAACACCTCCTTCTTCCAAAGAAGAAAGACAAGGATACACCATTACAGTACATCTCCAAATATTCAAGACAAAGCTTTCAAGTGGGTAAAACAATCAGAAAACACTGGAGCATCTTACATAACGATCCCTTGTTACACAAGTTATTTCCAACAGCACCCATGATGGCTTTCAGACGTGGTCGTAATCTTAGAGACAAACTTGTGAGAGCCGAGAAACCACCCAAAGACAAGCAGAGACTATTACAATCAAGAAAGACTGGGACATTCCCCTTCTTATGTTGTGCACATTGTAATAATGTAGTGCAAGGAGACACGATCTCTCATCCACGGACGGGAAAGAAAACTAAACTCAAAGACTATGCAACATACATGCCCTCAGGAGTCATATATGCCCCCCTTGCAAGACACTTGATATATTACAAATGCATTATGCTGTCTTTTTTTATATGAAATCATGATCTCTTTCTATACCCGATGTATATATATACATTTGGCTGAAGAGTCGCAACAGTAGCTGATGATAGTACTCTTATCCCCGTTCTTATACAATTGATGTGGATTTTGAAACACAAACCCTATGTGAATTCCAGGCCACCCGGAAAACAGTGAAAAAACAGAGTATCCTGCACGATCTGTTTTTAATTTTTAATTTTTCAGGCTCCCCTTTCCCATACCATTTTGTCCACTTTACCCTGTCCTCTCATGGCAATGAATATACTGCGATTCTTGGTATTTGCTTCTGTGTAACTTAGATTTAGATATCTAAGACTCCCTTCCAAGATGGATGCCTATCTAAGACTCCCTTCCAAGATGGATGCCTTAGGCGACATCACTACGGGAGATTTAGTCTGTCTTTCATTTTTCAGTAATATTGAGCACTGCATGTTGCTAGTGAGAGGGACGTGCGCTGTTGTTTCCGGCGTCTCCCACCTAACAACAGTCACCAGCAGCAACTCGTATGGCTGACTCAGATGGAGAGCCCACCCGAGGATAATATCTGGACCGCTAGAAGTGACATAGTCACTCTGGACCGCGAGTCACTGCCAGCGAAATCTGTACGGCAAACTCAGATTCCCATCTGCAACACTTACACAATATTCGCTAAGGTTTTATTCACTTTCCTTATTGGCCCACTTCTTTATTCTTCTACCATCTCTTTAGTTGACAGCACCCTGGTTCCAAGTTTCCACCAGGTACCGCACAGTGAAGTGCATCACACGCCGACCACGCAGAAGTGCCTAAACCTCCTTACATACACAAAGGTGAGTCCCCCTCTTTTGACACCGCTACAGCATTGAGAGAGACATCCATAGCATTCCAGCTAAAGTCCATACCTATTTTGTCAAGGCTCCTTGCGTTTTGCCGTACCTGAGAAGAAGGCTTGTTTTGCCACCAGCGGCGTCCACAAAAGGAGTACATTAGAGTCTCATATTTTATAAGTCAGTGAATTGAGACATTTAAGATATATATATGACTAGTTTTGGGGATTGACAATCCAGTGTTCTCTAGTGGCCTGGAATAGATTTTACTTGTAATGAGAATGTCATTTTCACTTAATCTAGATATATCTTACATCAAGCCGTCTGTGTACAATTCTCATAGAGCTTTTCCTTTATTGTCTATGAACAGTTTGGCTCTGGAAGAAGAGATTTTTCATCTCGAAACACGTCAGCCACCTACACTGAACCTAACTTTCTCTGTGATACTCTGTTTTTTGATTAAATTGAGAATCATTTTTTCTTATCAAATATATGGAATGTTTTTTACTTGGTTACTAATACAAATATTGTGTTTAAAAACAAATTTTAATGAATATTTAACCGTCTAGTGACAGACCTTGAAAGTGTGTAGGGGATGGGAGGGGTACACTTTGGATCCTCTTTTTCTCTTGTACAACTTTTCCTCTTCCATATCCAAGGTCCACTGGACCCAATATATCCATAGCCACATCTTTCCACCCCCCTGAAGGAACGCCAAACTCCAATACAGGTTGTTTCCTTGCTTCTTCTCCTTTTCTCACTTTGTTACACATCTGACACTTGAATAACCTTCTTTCAACATCCCTGTCAAAGCCGGGCCACCAGTAAACACTTCGCAAGATGCTCTTAGTCTTGGTAATTCCTATGTGGTCTCCATGGGCTAAATCTATTACCCTATCATGTATCCCCTTAGGAACTACAGCATGCTCCCATCTAAACACAACAGCGTCCACCACGCTCAATTCATTCCTCACTTCCCAGAATTGCTTTATTTCTTGACCAACATCGACCCTCCTTGGCCACGTACCCGATTCTACATATGCCTTAACCAACTCCAAAACTTGATCCTTGCCAGCCTCCTCCAACCACTCCTCTTTAGTCACAAACCCCTCCGTATTTACAAACACCATTTCCATCTCTTCTCCTTTGTACTCATTATCACTATTCACCCTCAATCTGGACAAACTATCAGCTAGAATATTTTCCTTGCCCGGAACAACCTCAACTATAAAATTATGACATTGCATCCGCATGACCATCCAGCTACTCTCCTAGACACTTTGTCCAATCCCTTATTCTCCAATATTTCTTTGAGAGGTTTGTGATCTGTACGCAACACAAAATTGGTACCCCATACAAGGTTTCTGAATGTTTCCATCGCCCAATAAAATGCTAGGGTTTCCTTCTCCAAAACCGAGTATCAGACTTCAGCATCCCTTAAACCACGGGATGCATGGGCAATTACACTCTCCACACCCTCATCATCAACCTGGGACAAAACGGCACCAAGTCCCATTTCCGAAGCATCTACAGTGATGCTGCTCTGTCGTCTTGTGTCAAAATGTCCAAGCGGTTGGGCAAGATCTATCTCACTCTTCAAGTTCTGAAACTCTTTTCCACATTTTTCCGACCACACAAACTCGTATCCTTTCTTCAACAAACTTCTCAATTCCACTATTTTACTGGCATAGTTACACACAAATTAGTGATAGAATTCCGTCATTCCAAGAAATGACCTTAGTTGTACCTGATCCTCCGGAGTCTTGATCTCTTTTATTGCATTGACCAAACTCTCCTTCGGTCGTACACCCTCTGCTGATATCTCATGCCCTAGATATTCTACTCTGGATCCACCAAATTCAAATTTTTTCTCCCTCAAGACAATGCCATTCTTCTGGAAAATTTGCAACACACCCTCCAGTCTTCCATCATGTTCCTCTACCGCTCTCCCACACACCAGTACATCATCCTGGAAACAAAATGTTCCACTCATTCCACCTACCAACCTATTCAACACTTTTTTGGAATACTGCTGATGCTGACACCAGCCCGAACGGCATTCATCTAAATTGAAACACACCTTCATGTGTCATAAACGCTGTTAGCTTGCGGGATCCTGCATCTAATTCCACCTGGTGATACGCTGATGCCATATCAAGCTTAGAAAACACTCTCACACCACCCACTCTTGACAGCATTTCACCCATGTTGGGAAGGGGATGACGATCAACTAAAACAAATTTTTTGAGTTGGCGCAGATCGACACACAATCCGAGCTCACCAGAGCTCTTCTTAACAACAACCAACGGGGAGGTCCAATGAACCCCTCCAGCCTTCTCAATAATTCCATTCTCCAGTAACTTGTCCAATTCCCTCTTAAAACCTTCCCTTACCACCAAAGGTATGGGTCTCAACTTGGCAGCAATAGGAACGCTGCCTCTTCTCAATAGAATCTGGTGCTGGACACCTTTAATCTTACCCACACCCTTTCTAAACACCTCTGGATGCCTGCTAGCCACAGTGCCACCAACCTGTAAAACTTGTTCTACTTCATCGGGGTCTAACCTGATCTTCAATTTTCTCTGCTCCCTCCACCCTAACAGTGTGAGACACTTCTTAGTTACGTAAACCTTTCCCTCACACTTGCGTCCTTTAAATTCAAACTGCCCTAGTATAAAACCTAACAATTCAGTGACATCCAGATTGTAACCCCCTGGTCTAATATTGGGTCTCAATAACCTATGAACATCTCCTCCCATATCTCTCTCAAATATTTATCTGGATATCGACGTAATTTTTGATCCAGAGTTAGCCATCATCCACACATCTTTTTCATTAACCTTCACATTGGCATAGGGTTGTTCACACTCATCAACCTCATCTCCACACACTACATTTATTGTATCAAAAATAATGATTTCCACTGGGAAATTGCCTTCTTCATCTGACGACCTCCGAGTTTCCTCCTCATTGACATATAAAACTTTTCTTTCATTGAATGGATATTTTTTGCAACAGCTAGCAATGTGTCCTCTCCTGTTGCATTTCAAACACATCGCCTTCGTTCCCGGTCAAGAGAATGACGCAGCAAAATGGGAGCTACTTGCACAGCGATAGCACAAGGGTTCCTCCCTACCGCTCTTTTCACTTTTCTGTTGTCCAGTTTTCAAGTCACCATTACCATGGGGCATTTGCTTCTCCTTGTCTTTCACCTTTTTCTTGTTCTTATTTTCAGTCACACTTAAAAACTCTGATTTTGGCCCACTATTCTCTTTCCTTGAAAGTTTTGCTATACATGCCAAAGAGTGTTCCACTCTGCGCGCAATGTTCAACACTTTGTCTAAGATCGGCTCATCTTTAAGCCACAATTCTTCACGTATCCTATCCGAGTTACAATGCATCATAAATTGATCTCTCAAATGTGCATCGTAGGCACCCTGAAATTTGCAAGACGATGCTAGCTGACGGCGAGCAGTCACATATTCTTCTACGGATTCTCCCTTTTCCTGAACCCTCATCCGGAAGTTGTACCTTTCCAATATGTTACAATGTGGTACTTGTTCTTGGATTAAAGTGAGCATCCAATTGATCAAAGGCAGTTTCTAGTTCATTCAAAGCATCACCCTCACCTTCACTAGGAGTCGCTGGAAGAGTCTCAAAAATTATTTGACCCTCATAACCTAGGTGATGCATCAAAAGGGAAAGTTTCCTATCACTGGAAACGGAATTTCCTCCTGCTGCTTTTAGATAATGAAGAAATCCTTTCTTCCACTGCGCCCTCCCGATTTTTGTTGGACCAGAAACAGCCATGAACAATGGAGCACCACTGACACCTGACATGGCCATCTTGCTAGAACTGCAGATCTGTGTTCACTGACATGATTTCTTTTCACCCCCGTTGAATTGTACCTGGATTTGTCTTGCTTGCCTCCTTCTTCTTCTAGCTTCTTTACTTTGCAGCTCTCCTTTATTTTGCAGCTCTCAATTTCATCTCTCCACCTCTTCTTTACTTTGCTGCTCTATATTTCATCTCACCTGCGCCTCTCGCTTACCTCCTCTCCTTGTCCTGCTCTTCCCCTCTCCCGTGTTATACTTCTCTTTTCCCCTCTTCACTTCTCTCCCTCTTTATACCTGCTTGCTGCTTTCCCTGTTGGCCTTGCTTCCTTCCCTGCCCCTTCAAATTATGTGCACAGCTGTGCCTTTACGCTGTGTAATGCAGCTACTCGATGCTGCAAGCCAATGTTAGGTTGGAATAATCCACATGCTCAGAAATAGTTTATGAACTTTTATTAGATATATATCTATAAATAAGATCCCCAGCAGCGCCAGCACAACATTACCAAGGCAAACTAAAAGCCACTCGGCCTCATTACGACTCAGGCGGTAAGGGGTTAATGGTGCCGTAAAAAGGTTGCAGCGCTGTTAACCCCTTACCGCCTAATTACGAGGCCCCTTTGCGGGTCCCTATATTAACGGCTGGTTTTTACCAGCCATTAAAGATTGGACCCGCAAAGGGACCTTGGAGGTAATTACGGTACCGCATTTTGCGGTACCGTAATTACCGCCTTCCCCATTCCCATTGAGCCCTATGGGGGCAAAAATGGGAATGGGGGAGGGCCAATGGTGAATGGGGAATTACCCCATCCACCATGGCGCAATCGTTAAAATACCGGCATCAACAATGGCGCTAACAGCGCCATGGTTAACGCCTGGGTCGTAATGACCCCCACTGACATAAATGGAACATCAGTAAAAATAAACAAGTACATCATAAACACATTTAGAACTGTATGAACAGCTGATGACATAATAAGATTCCAGCCATCAGCAGCATTATACACAAACCTATAAAAAGCTGATTAACAGTTGTTAGGCAGAATCATATGCAGTACCCTATGGGAACACCACACACAATTAAGACTACAAGTGCAAGTGCAAGTACAAATTCACCTTTGGTACAAGCCTGTACTACACAGTAAAATGGTAGTGATGGCTTAGCAGCCAGACTTATCTCAAGAGTAAAGTGAGCAGTATCAGAAGTTACACAAAGGACAACAATTACTATGGTTCAAACAAAAGCTGATTCAAGGTTTCTGAGTAAAATAATATGCATTTATTTACACCATCAGTTATAAAACCGTCCACTAATATAAAGCAGCAGAAAATCACAATCTTAATACACTACAATAACCCCCAATCAATTCTGGACAAGTTAGGCTCAAAATGAAGTGTGAGCAAAATGGGACTCCAGCAATTTAAAAGGGAGAAAAGACAAGGTTATCAATAATCAAGCAGCACCAACAAATTATAGGCAGGGCAATCTAAAAAAGGCTTACTACAACTAGGATTCAAATCAATAGGCCTGGGCCAATGTTAATGGTACAGAATCTTTGCAGAGGATCACACAGTTCAGGGTAGTTAGCGGTTAAGTCTTTGCCAAGAGTTCAAAATGAAGTTGGTCGGAAGAAAAGTTATTCAAAAGAGAAGAGAAGGACAAGCCTTCGGATAGGCGAAAGATTTCAAACACTTTCACCACGGTCGGACGGAAAGAACGACCGGATTTGCAAAGTACCTTAAATGAAGAAGAATGCTGTAACTGAGGCGGTTGTTCCTGGCAGTTCCTGCAGGCTCACGATTCCTGAAGCGACTGTCATGGTGACAAGAAGGAGGAAGTATGGAGGGACCTGCACTGCCCAGGGAAGAAGCCAGCAGCAGAGCAAAGCGTTGAATAAAAGGTGCGCTCCTTAAAACCCAAACAGGTTCCGTTCCTCCTGGCTATCCGGTACACTGCAGCGAGGCACAGAAAATTCGACAAGGAGAGGAAGGCCGGCGTTTGGTGTTTGACGAGCTGATTGATCCCACCAAGCTCAAGGGAAGAAGATTCCTTGCAGACCTTCTCTGTCGTCGGAGTTTAGGGCGATTCGGGCCTGCACCAGGGTTTCACCGAGATGTCCAGTAGTTGCAGCAGTCCTCTTCCTTCAGCTCCTCGCTGGTTCTCTCGTTCCAGTGGCAACTCTGCCTTCCAAGTCCCAGAGACCTGCTTTTAAGAGGTTTTCCCCCATTCACACAGCCTGACTGTCAATCACAAAGCAGGGTGGATGTCCTGACAGGACAGCCACCTAGCGAATCAAACTAGATTGTGACTTGGCTCTCAAGGAGACCCTGTGCAGGGGGCCACAAACCCTGCCTCACATCCTGTCCACTTCTGTGTAGAAGCCCGCCAAAGGACGGCGAACAAAGGAACCAAACCTGGTTTGGCACGCAGAACACATGAGAAAGACCTTTACAAAAAGAAATGGTCGAATAAACCCGACCGGAACCAAATAAAATTAAAAGGGGTCCAGTGGATTAAAGTTCGAGGCTACCACCATAGCCTCTAACAATAACGGGGCTATTTTCATAGCTCGTGGTAAAATAAAAATGGTAGATACCACTGCCACCAGTCAAATCTTAGA
Source organism: Ambystoma mexicanum (assembly GCF_040938575.1). Lineage (NCBI taxonomy): Eukaryota > Metazoa > Chordata > Amphibia > Caudata > Ambystomatidae > Ambystoma > Ambystoma mexicanum. The sequence continues at coordinate 1,217,865,114 of NC_090933.1, read as the reverse complement.
GAAAGGGGGATGGCATAATGTTCCACGATAATCAGACAAAAGGGGATAACTATTAACCCTTCCAGTACTCTATCGGAAGATAGGTTGTACTGGGTCTGTGAATTTAAAAATACTACTAAAGTCAATGGCAACTTTACATATTGTGGGAGACAGTAGTCAGTCACAGAAAATGGTGTTTAAAGAGGGAAGCCTAAAAAGACAACCCTGTGTCACTGCAGTAAAGGTGCTGTGTGACACAAGGTAAAAAGATGATGCCTATGGAGGAGGTGAGAATCCACAGTCCATGAACACAAAAATGAACAACACAGAGCAACAACACATGTAAGAGTGGAAAAAAATGCTCACACTCTTACCAGGTGAACAAAAAGAAAACCTAGAAATCCAGCAAAGCTGCTGAGGAAATTAGCCATTCTGGAGAAATCTCCCTGAAAACAGTGGCTTGCCAATAACACTGGCTAGCAAGCCACATTATAACAGTTACGGTGAGTAACTCTGAATTAGTCTTGGAGAGGGCAATTCCATTCATAAAGAGGTTACTATTAGTACCACTGAATTACTCCTGGAGAGGGATGATCCATTCAAAAAGATGTTAATTGAGTAACACTGTGTTACTCCTGAAAGGGTAATCCATTCATAAAGATGATACCATGAGTAATTCTGAGTTACTCCTGGAGAGGGATGATCCATTCATAAAGAGGCTACTATGAGTAACACTGTGTTACTCCTGAAGAGAGATAATCCATTCATAACTATGAGTTACTCCTGCAGAAGGCTATTCCATGTTTAAAAATGTTACCATGAGTAACTCAGAGTCACTCCTGAAGGGGCCATTTCCACTCATAAAGAAGTTATTATGAGTAACTCTGAGTTACTCCTGGAGAGGGTGTTTTTATACATCAATAGGTTATCATGAGTAATTCCGAGTAACTCCTGGATAGGGATGAGTCATTCATAAAGATGTTACCATGAGTAACTCAGAATTACTAATGGGGAGGGCAATTCCATTTATAAAGAGTTACACCTGGGGAGGGATAATGCATTCATTAATAGGTTACTATGAATAACTCTGAGTTACTGCTGGAGAGAGATATTCCATTCATAAAGAAATGACTAAGAGTAACACTGAGTTACTCCTGGAGAGGGATAATCCAGTCATACAGAAGTTACCATGAGTAACTCTGAGTTACTCTTGGAGAGGTCAATCCCATCCATAAATAAGTTACTATGAGTAACACTGAGTTACTCCTGGAGAGGGATAATCCATTCATAAAGAGGTTACTCATGGAGCGGTATACTCCATTAATAAATAAGTTAACATGAGTAACTTTGAGTGACTCCTGAAGAGGGATTTTCCATTCATAAAGATGTTATTATGAGTAACAATGAGTTACTCGTGGAGTAGGCTTTTCCATTCATACAGAAGTTACCCTTAGTAACTCTGAGTAACTCCTGGAGAGGGATAATCTATTCATTAATAGGTTTCTATGAGTAACTCTGAGTTACTCCTGGAGAGGGTTTTTCCATTCATAAAGATGTTACTATGAGTAACAATGTGTTACTCCTGGAGTAGGCTTTTCAAATCATACAGAAGTTAGCATTAGTAACTCTGAGTAACTCCTGGAGAGGGATGATCTATTCATTAATAGGTTTCTATGAGTAACCCTGACTTACTCCTGGAGGGTGCTATTACATTAATTAATAAATGACTATGAGTAACATTGAGTGACTCCTGGAGAGGGATAATCCAGTGATGAAGACGTTACCATGAGTATCTCTGCGTTACTCTTGGAGAGGGCTATTCCATTCATAAAGAAGTTACTATGAGTAACTCTGAGTTACTCCTGGAGAGGGCTTTTCCATTCATAAAGAAGTTACTATGGGTAACTCTGAGTTACACATGGAGAGGGCTTTTCCATTCATAAATAAGATATTATGTGTAACACTGAGTTAGTCCTGGAGAGGGATAATCTATTCATAAAGAAGTTACTATGAGGAACTCTGAGTTACTGCTGGAGAGGGCTATTCCATTCAGAAAGATGTTACTATGAGTAACACTGAGTTACCCCTGGAGAGGGATTTTCCATTCATAAATAAATTATCATAAGTAATTCCGAGTTACTCCTGGAGTGGGATGATCCATTCATAAAGAAGTTATCATGTGTAACTCTGATCTACTCCTGGAGAGGGCTATTACATTATAAAGAAGTTACCATGAGTAACTCTGAGTTACTCCTGGAGAGGGAACCGCCATTCAGAAAGAAGTTACCATTAGTAACTCTGAGTAACTCCTGCAGAGGGGTTTTCCATTCCTAAGGAGGTTTCTATGAGTAACACCGAGTTACTACTGGAGAGGGAAAATCCATTCATTAATAGGTTAATATGAGTAACTCTGAGTTACTCCTGGAGGGGCGATTCCATTCACAAATAAATTACTGTGAGTAACACTGAGGTACACATGGAGAGAGATCATCAATTCATGAACAAGTTATTAAGAGTAACTCTGAGTTTCTCCTGGAGAGAGCTTTTCCATGCATAAAGAAGTTACTATGAGTAACTCTGAGTTACTCCTGGAGAGGGATAATCCATTCATAAAGAAGTTATTATGGCTACCTCTGAGTTAATCCTGCACAGGAATATTCCATTCATAAAGATGTTAGCATGAGCAACTCTGAGTTACACCTCGATCTTAGTCACTCCTCGAGAGGGTTTTTCCACTCATAAAGAAGTTACTAGGAGTAACTCTGAGTTACTCCTGGAGAGGGCTATTCCATTCATAAATAAGTTACTATGAGTAACTCTGAGTTAATCCTGGAGAGAGAACCTCCATTCAGAAAGAAGTTACCATTAGTAACTCTGAGTTAGACCTGGAGATGGATTTTCCATTCATAAAGAAGTTATTATGAGTAACACTGAGTTATTCCTGTAGAGGGATAACCCATTCATTAATAAGTTACTAGGAGTAACTATGAGTTACTCCTACAGGGGACTATTCCATTAATAAACAAATTACTTTGAGCAACACTGAGTTACTCCTGGAGAGGGAGAATTCCATCATAAAGAAATTACCATGAGTAACTCTGAGTTACTCTTGGAGGGTGCTATTTCATCCATGAAGAAGTTTCAGTGAGTAACTCTGAACTACTCTTGGAGAGTGCTATTCCATCCATAAATAGGTTACAGTGAGTAACTCTGAGTTACACCTGGAGAGGGATGATTCATTCATGAACAAGTTACTATGAGCAACTCTGCGTTACTCCTGCTGGAGAGAGCTTTTCTATTTATAAAGCAGTTACTATGAGTAACTCTGAGTTACACATGGAGAGGACTTTTCCATCCATAAATAAGTTATTATGAGTAACACTGAGTTAGTCCTGGAGAGGGATTATCCGTTAATAAATAAGTTGCTATGAGTACCACTGAATTACTCCTGGAGAGACCTATTACATTCATAAAGATGTTACTATGTCTAACTGTGTGTTACTCCTGGAGATATGTTTTCTATTCATAAAGAAGTTATAAGTTACTCCTGGAGAGGGATGGTCCATTCAAAAAGAATTTACTATTATTGACTCTGAATTACTCCTGGAGAGGGCTATTCAATTTGTAAGGAAGTTACTGTGAGTAGCACAGGAGGGATAATCCATTCATAAAGATGTTACCATGAGTAAATCTGTGTTACTCATGGAAAGGGATAATCCATTAATAAAGAAGTTACCATGAGTAACTTTGAGTAATTCCTGGAGAGGGGTATTCCATTCATAAAGAAGTTACCATGTGAAACTCTTAGTTTCTCCTAGAGAGGGATAGTCCATTCATAAAGATGTCACCATTAGTAACTCTGAATTACTCCTGGAGAGGGCTTTTCCATTCATAAAGAAGTTACAATGAGTAACACTGAGTTACTCCTTGAGAGGGAGATTCCAGTCATAAAGAAGTTAATATGAATAAGACTGAGTTACTCCTGGAGAGGGATGATCTATTCATTGAGAAGTTACCATGGCTAATACTGAGGTACTCCTAGAGAGGGCTGTTCTATTCATAAGCAGGTAACTATGAGTACCTCTTGAGTTATTCAAATTATTCACAGAGAGGGAGTTTCCATTCATAAATATGTTAATATGAGTAACTCTGAGTTTCTCCTGGAGAGGGCTTTTCCATTCATAAAAATGTTCATATGAGTAAATCTAAGTTACTCCTGGAGAGGGCTTTTCCATTCATAAAAAAGTTACTATAGCTAACACTGAGTTAAACCTGGAGAGAGCTATTGCATTCATAAATATGTTACTATGAGTAACTCTGAGTTGCTCCAGGAGAGGGCTTTTCCATTCATAAAGAAGTAACTATTAGTACCTATGGGTTACTCCTGCAGAGGGCTTTTCCATTAATAAATAGCTTATTTTAAGTAATTTGTGTTACTCCTGGGGAGGGGTGATCCATTCATAAAGAAGTTACCATGAGTAACTCTGGGTTACTCCTGGAGAGGGAACCTTCATTCAAAAAGAAGTTACTTTGAATAACTCAGAGTTACTCCTTGAGAGGGCTATTCCATTCATAAAGTAGTTATTGTGAGTAACTACGAGTTGCTCCTAGAGAGGGCTTTTCCATTGATAAAGAAGTTATTCGTAACACTGAGTTACTCATGGAGAAGGCTATTCAATTTGTAAAGATGTTACCACGAGTGACTCTGAGTTACTCCTGGAGAGGGATAATCCATTCATAAAGAACTTACCATGAGTAACTCTAAGTTACTCCTGGAGAGATGTATTATACTCGTTGAGTGGGTTTTTCCATTCATAAACAAGTTACTATGAGTAACACTGAGTTACATCCATTCATAAATAAGTTACCGTGAGTAACAATGAGTTACTCCTGGAGAGGTCTACTCTGTTAGAAAATGCATTACTATGACTAACTCTGAGGTTTTCCTGGAGAGGGCTATTCATTTCATAAAGAAGGTACCATGAAAATCTCTACGTTACTCCTTGAGAGGGCTTTTCCATTTATCCATTTATAAAGAGGTTACTAAGTGTAATATCGAGTAACTCCTGGAAAGGGCTATTCCATTCATTAAAAAGTCTCTGTGAGTAACTCTGAGTTACTCCTGGAGAGGGCTATTCCATTTGTAAAGAAATTATTATGAGTAACTCTGAGCTAATCCTAGAGAGAACTATTCTGTTCATAAAAGATGAGAGGGCTTTTCCATTAATAAAGAAGCTACTATGAATAACTCTGAGTTGCTCCTGGAGAGAGCTATTCCATTCACAAAGAGGTTGCTATGAGTACCACTGAATTACTCCTGGAGAGACCTATTATATTCATAAAGATGTTACTATGAGTAACTGTGTGTTACTCCTGGAGATGGGTTTTCTATTCATTAAGAAGTTATAAGTTACTCCTGGAGAGGGATACTCCATTCAAAAAGAAGTTACTATTATTAACTCTGAATTACTCCTGGAGAGGGCTATTCCATTTGTAAAGAAGTTACTGTGAGTAACACAGGAGAGATAATCCATTCATAAAGAAGTTACCATGAGTAACTCTGAGTTACTCATGAAGAGGGCGTTTCCATTCATGAATAAGTTAATATGAATAACACTGAGTTGCTTCTGGAGAGGGATAATCCATTCATAAAGAAGTTACTGAGTTACTCCTAAAAAGGGCTTTTCTATTCATAAAGAGGGAACTATGAGTACTTCTTGAGGTAATCCTGGAGGGGGCTTTTCAATTCATAAAGCTGTTAATATGAGTAACTCTGAGTTACTCCTGGGGAGGGCTTTTCCATTCATAAAGAAGTTACTATACCTAACACTGAGTTAACCTTGGAGAGAGCTTTTCCATTCATAAAGATGTAACTATGAGCAACTCTGAGTTACTCCTGGAGAGAACTGTTTCATTCATGAATAGGTTATCATAAGTAATGTGTGTTACTCCTGGAGAGGGATTATCCATTCATAAAGAAGTTACCATGAGTAACTCTGAGTTACTCCTGGGGAGGGATAATGCATTTACAAAGAAGTTACCATAAGTAACATTGAGTTACTCCTGGAGAGGGAACCTCCATTCAGATAGAAGTTATGAGTAACACTGAGTTACTCCAGGAAAAGGCTATTCCATTTGTAAAGAAGTTACCATAAGTGACTCTAAGTTGCTCCTGGAGAGTTTTATCATGAGTAGCTCTGAGTTACTTGTTGAGAAGGTTTTTTCCATTCATAAAGAAGTCACTATGAGTAACACTGAGTTACATCTGATGAGTAAATATCCATTCATAAAGAAGTTACAGTGAGTAACTCCGAGTTACTCACTGTAACTTCTAGAGGACTATTCTTTTAAAAAATTTGTTACTATGTCTAACTCTGAGGTTTTTCTGGAGAGGGATATTCCTTTCATAAATAAGGTACCATGAAAATCTCTATGTTACTCCTTGAGAATGCTCTTCCATTTATAAAGAAGTTACTAAGTGTAATACAGAGTTATTCCAGGAAAGGGCTATTCCATTCATAAAAAAAAGTCACTATGAGTAACTCTAAGTTACTCCTAGAGACTGTTATTCCATTTGTAAAGAAATTATTGTGAGTAACTCTGAGCTACTCCTGCAGGGGGCTTTTCCATTCATAAATAGCTTATCATAAGTAATTTGTGTTACTCCTGGAGTGGGATGATCCATTCATAAAGAAGTTACCATGAGTAACTGAGTTACACCTGGAGAGGGCTATTTCATTTACAAAGAAGTTACCATGAGTAACAGTGAGTTACTCATGGAGACGGAATCTCCATTCAGAAAGATGCTACTATCAATAAATCTAAGTTACTCCTGGAGAGGGCTATTCCATTCATAAAGTAGTTATTATGAGTAACTATGAGTTGCTCCTGGAGAGGGCTTTTCCATTCATAAAGAAGTTATGAGTAACACTGAGTTACTCCTGGAGAAGGCTATTCCATTTGTAAAGAAGTTACCACAAGTGACTCTGAGTTACTCTTGGAGAGGGATAATCCATTCATAAAGAACTTCCTATGAGTAACTCTAAGTTATTCCTGGAGATATTTGTTATGAGTAGCTCTGAGTTACACATTGAGTGGGTGTTTCCATTCATAAAAAAGTGACTATGAGTAACACTGAGTTACATCCATTCATAAAGAAGTTACTATGAGTAACTCTATGTTACTCCTGGAGAGGGCTACTCTGTTAAAAAATGCATTACTGTGACTAACTCTGAGGTTTTCCTGGATATGGCTAGTCCTTTCATAAAGAAGTTACCATGAAAATCTCTACATTACTCCTTGAGAGGGCTATTCCATGTATCCATTTATAAAGAGGTTACTAAGTGTAATACCGAGTTACTCCTGAAAAGGGCTATTCCATTCATAAAAAAAGTCACTGTAAGTTACTCTGAGTTACTCCTAGAGACTGTTATTCCATTTGTAAAGAAATTATTATGAGTAACTCTGAGCTACTCCTGCAGGGGGCTTTTCCATTCATAAATAGCTTATCATAAGTACTTTGTGTTACTCCTGGAGAGGGATGATCCATTCATAAAGAAGTTACCATGAGTAACTGAGTTACACCTGGAGAGGGCTATTTCATTTACAAAGAAGTTACCATGAGTAACAGTGAGTTACTCGTGGAGAGGGAATCTCCATTCAGAAAGATGTTACCATGAATAACTCTAGGTTAGCCCTGGAGAGGGCTATTCAATTTATAAAGAGGTTACTATGATTCACACTGAGTTACTCCTGCAGAGGGATAATCTATTCATAAGGAGGTTATCATGAGTAACTCTCAGTTAGTCCTGGAGTGGGCTATTCCATTCATAAAGAAGTTACTATGATTAACACTGAGTTACTCCTGGAGAGGGATAATCCATTCATAAAGAAGTTACTACGAGTAACACTGACTTACTCCTAGAGATTGGTATTCCACTCATGAAGATGCCACTATGAGCAACTCTGTGTAACATCCAGAGAGGGCTTTTCCATTTATAAGGAAGTTATCATCAGTCATTCTGTGTTGCTTCTGGAGAGCTCTATTCCATTCATAAAGAAGTTATTATGAGTAACTCTGAGTTACTCCTGTAGAGGCACACTTCATTCATAAAGAAGTTAAGTAACTCTGAGTTACTCCTGGATAGGATTATTCCATTCATAAGGAAGTTACCATAAGTAACATTAGTAACTCTGAGTTACTCCTGGAGAGGACTATTCCATTCATAAGTAGGTTACCATTAATAACTCTGAGTTACTCCTGGAGAGGGTTATTCCATTCATTAAAAAGTTACTATGAGTATCTTTGAGTCACTCCTGTAGAGGGCTATTCCATTCTGAACTCTGACTTACAACTAACTGTGAAACCAATTGCTAAAAACAATGATCTTGCATGTGAGATCTAACTGTGCTCTAAACCTATCTTCTTTTAAAATATAAAGCTGAATGTATGCATGTGTGTATGTTTGTTCGGCTATACAAAACCACACGGTTGAACCCACGTCTACCAAATTTAGCATGGATTCCTCTTTTGTCTGTGGCAAGATTGTAGTCTATGTTTGGATGCAAGAAAGTCACTCCGCAGACATCCTCATTTACTGATGTTCACTCTGATTCACTACAGCAGGTACTAGAAGGAGGCAACATTTGGAAAAGTGTCTGAAGGAAAATGTTTGATGTGTTGGTTATTCATTTGAAATGTATTGCTACTGTATACAGTTCGAAAGCGTTTATTAAAGTATTTTTAAAGGACATTTTTATGTTATCACGCCACTCCAAATATGGGAAATGGCAAGGTTACACTTTACTTAAGTTCATTCACAAGAAGAGAGCACAGTCAATCAATCTTTCTTGGACATTTTCTCAAATGTGCTGAAGCCATTGAGTGACTGAACAATGCTGCACAAAACCGAACATCACTTGGAAAAGCTCCATCTGATGCAACGCGAAAATCCATATCAAGAGCTCCTGAAACACAACAAAAAAATAGCAGCACAACTTTCCAACCAGAGGACAAGAGCAACTTTCTCCAGGACAAATGAGACACCAGAGCAAACTGAAGCAAGACTTGCCGACAAGAGGACAAGAGCCACATCCCCCGGAGCACATGAGATACCAGAGCAAATGGAAGCAAGACTTGCAGATACGAGGACAATAGCAACATCACCCGGGGCACATGAGACACCAGAGCAAACTGAAGCAAGACATGACAATAAGAGGACAAGAGCAAAATCCTCCAGGGCACATGAGACACCGGGGCAAATGGAAGCAAGACTTGCAGACACGAGGACAAGAGCAAAATCCCCCGGGGCACATGAGACACCAGAGCAAACTGAAGCAAGACATGACAATAAGAGGACAAGAGCAAAATCCTTCAGGGCACATGAGACACCGGGGCAAATGGAAGCAAGACTTGCAGACACGAGGACAAGAGCAAAATCCCCCGGGGCACATGAGACACCAGAGCAAACTGAAGCAAGACATGACAATAAGAGGACAAGAGCAAAATCCTCCAGGGAACATGAGACAGCGGGCAACACCGCTACCTCAGCTAGTAGCTAAATAAATTGGATTTCCCTCCCAATAAGAGGTCTAACTGTACTCTAAACCGATCTCTAAATGTATAAGATTTCCCCCAAAAGGTCTACATAAATTCTAAACGTGGTGCTGAAAGAATAGGTGGTCCCCCTGTGCTCTAAACCAACCACTGCTAGACTGATCTTCCAAAAGAAGCCTCGGTGTACCACAAAAAAAGATGCTCTCAACTGAGCCCCCAAAAGCGATCAAAATATATGTAGGTCTAATGTACTATGTCCTTTGCATAAGACGTCCGGCAAGGTGTCTGCTGTGCATACAGCTAATTCTGGTAGCCCTAATGGCCAAAGGAAGTGAGTGGGCTGTTATGCGATGTAAAAAGGTTGCTAATACTTTCTGCTGCAGCGTGGAACTTTGTGCATTTAGCATATTCATAGTGGCCTGCTTCACTGAGGCCTCTCAAGACTAGATCTTTGTAGAGGCAGAAGGCACAGCTACATTGAATTTAGACCACTGAAAATAACTCCACCTTCTCTGAGTGGTTGTCACTGAGTAGTTGTGCAAAATACGCATATTATGCCTGCAGCGACTTGCTGAATTCCTCTGGAATTGTCTTCAGACCTCTGGTCTGCCCTAATGGACAAGTGGAGACACTGTCAGCTGTCATACTTTAAACCCCTCGTGCATTGTGGGACACATTGCTTGGCGGGAAAAGAAAAGAGCCTCAGTTGGCTTTGAAGTACCATGATGTTTCTCGTGTTCCCTTAGAGGAGTAGCACCGCATGGACAAAAAGGGTTACAGGAAGGTGTGATCAACCCTTACCCTCATATCCAATATTGATTCAGCAATTCTGAGCTGAGACGACATTGTTTTTCAATTTCCTTTGTGACATTCACTTTAGGAATAGGTTTTACTATGGAATAGCATTCAGTGAAAAATGAACAAAACTCCCTTAAATCGAACCAGGATTTTAAAATCCCTTTTAAAAAGAAAATGTCAATGAAAAACACATGTGGGGCAGTGAAAAGTGATATATAGAGGGATTGCAAGTGTGGGTTTGGGAATCAACACCATCCAAAATTAATACAACCATCAATTGGCTTCTGGCCTATAACGGCAGTCCGGCATAGCCATTAGTGCCTCATAAGCTGGAAAGTGACATGAGAGAGCTTGCAGTACGAGCAGAGATGAAAGAAAACTTGGTTGGCATGCTCTTGACTGTTCTGCCCCACATGATTATGCAATATACCTCCATTGATGGAGAATATGCACTTCCAAATAAAGCCTACTGTGAAATTCAGCTGACTGTGCAAAGTTGTTAATTACATAACACTTCCATATTCATGTGAACAGTCTTTAAACAACTGCTGAAGTTCTCAGGTTTTTACGAACTGGGGCATTGCTCGACAAAATCAAAGTTTGTGATGAAAAAGCAAAGTCATGCATGCGGGAGAGGTAGCTCTGTCATGTGTACAGAAACAAACGGGAGCCTCTGCTCAGTCTTCCCTGTGTATCCCTGATGGATGCATGGCAGAGAAAACGGTCACAATATATGGCGACATTATTGGTGGGGGCAATATTACGTGATACCTGCCAAGTCACTTTGCAATGCGTGAATAATTCTATGAATCAGGCCTTAGTCATGAGGCATTGCCATGTGCTTTCACTGCCTCATGAATTTCCCTGAGAGTTCTCTTGACTGAATCTGTATGTGGATTGTTCACCTACATTCATTAAAAGATGCTTTGCACAGTTAGTGGGATCTTAGGCACTATGGGCCACATTACAAGTTCGGCAGTATGGGGAAAAAGTGGAGGTAATTCGGTTAATGCCACTTATTTTGTTGGTAACAGAATTACCTCTTATTATTCCTGCACAGCCGAATCATGCATTTGGAGAATAAGTAGATGATTTACCTCCAGTAATACCTTGGTGGTAAACCTGCTACTTTACATCCAAAATCGGTGGATTTACTGCACAGTATATCCGCCAGCGGTAAATCTGCCAAAAATCCCCATGGAGTTTTATGGACTCCAAACATTGGGAATTACACAGCCCTACCACCACATGTAATCTGATGGTAAAGCCACGGGAACAAGTGGCAATAACAGTAATCGAGTTTGGTGATAATTTGACAGATTTACTGCCGAACTACCACCAAACTCTTAACAAAGAAGTATGAACAGGTTTGGCAGTCTTTTCTGGATTAATTACTGCCAAACTCGGTTACTATGACTGCCCTGGTGGTCTAGCAGATGTATTTACCAGAATATGACTGGTGTTATGGCACGACGCAGAAAAGGGGCAGAAAACGAGCCACCGCAAGAAAATGGCAGTAAGGGATTTGCCACCATGTTTTTACCGCACTACCAAATTCATAATCAGGCCCACAGTTTGGAAGAAATTCTTACTCTGAATATTCATTTTTATTTATTTATTTGTTTTTCTAGAACAAAATGCCCAACCTTCAGGCCTCTGAGAGGACAGCGCAGAAAGAAAGGATGCGAGAACCTGCGTGCACCAACGCATAAGATTCAGGCCTGCATGTCAGACTCTGAATAATAAGTAGGCCTGATGCCATGCTCCACCTTGAGGAGTAGGAGGCAGGACAGACTAGAAACTGGATTGACAGGGGCCTTATGGATGTTTTAGCTTGTTTTCTGCTCCCTGTTTCTGTTAATCACTTATTCAGATTTGTGCCTAGAAGAACAAATCACCTTTCATGTTGATGAAACAGGGATTTTGTGACTTTGACAAGTTTACGGTGGTTAACTGGGGAACAGTGCTTAATTTGTAAAAAAAAAAAGTAGTGCTGGGGCTGAAATATTTTCGAACACGCCCATGATACGTCAGGATGGGACTCTCCTCGCCGCCTGTTGCCCACACCCTCAGTTACTCCCTGTGTTGTCAACGTGCATGGGGTTAACGCTGCAACTCCCACCTGCTTATTGTGGTTGAGGATGAACTCACTACGGCAGAAGTGTTTTACAAATGCCAATCAACATACACATAAAATAACATACTCATCTTGTCTTGACATGAGACACATGTTCAAGGGTGTCTTTAAACACAGTCATCATTTACATGTTACTCTGATTCTATAGGTGTTTATTATGTGCCTGGCATTTTAAATAATAAAGCTGCCAAAAACGCCATATCATAATCAAACAGCATCTAAAATAATAAGTGCCAGTGCTCAGAAATAAGTGCCAGGGCTGAGTTACGAACTTCCAATACGTGACTAGTTGTTATGAATATGGCAGCGTAACGCCTATCACTCTCACCGATAGGCGCAGACTACAGTGACAGCAGATAGGAGGGAGTCAAGTAGATATTTCACACAATAATAAACATGTCAGTATGAATTGATGTTTCACCATTCAGTACTACTAAGGTAAATGTTTAACTTCACTCTTGAAGACTGATCCCACAACAGTGGCAATTGTCTGCCCGACTTATATTCTTCTGGTATTCACGATATTTAGCACAAATTGGTTGAGTTTTATTCCCTTATCTAATATCCACCACAACACGTTCACTTAACAACATCACGAAGGAGTCATAGTGGATGGGACCATGACACCGAAAGGCATGGACATCCTATGTGTGGAAATGGGAGTGAAATATTAGCCTGACAAGTCTTTTTTATGTTATTCTACAGTTGATTGTTCCTGAAGAAGGGTTATACCCCCGAAACACGTAGAGCCTCAAGTTCCTCTGTTACAAGATTGATTTTATTTTCCTCCCATTGACTGGGTGAAGAACTATATGATACGTTGAGTATATGGGATTATGTAACCAGAGGTTTTGCTTTGATAAGTATATGCACTGTTTACACAGTATTGTTTATTTATTTATTATGAGAGCATAAGTAAATTTATGAAATATTGACTGGATTTTCAGTTTAAATGGTGTGCAGGGGACGGGGGTGTCTCAAGTGGTAGACACTTTTTTTGCATTATTTGTTGTTCAGCCCCGGTGCCAGGGTCTGTATTCCTCCCCTGCACCCCAAGCAAGTTTCTGAAATTGCTAGTTAGCTTAGTTTACACATGGGTGTGTGCATATAGAGGATTAAGGTCCCTGGCAAACCCCCCCACACATAAAGCACTGATGCGGTATCTCAGGGTGGGTGCCAAATGCTCTAAGTGCTGCAAATAAGAGGCAAAGGTGAGGGGAATGAGTGAGGTACGGGAGGGTGCATTGGAAGGACTGCCCTAGTTGGTATGTCTTGCAGCCAAATGTTGTACTATGTTATGCAGGTGTTGTTATGTTATGTTATGCAATGCATGTGGTGTTAGGTGGGCTTGAAATGCGCAACCGGCGCCACTGAATGTGCAACCCTGGCGCCCAAGAAGCAGCCACGCCTTAACCTTTTATAAGCCTTCGTTCCATTGACCAATCATGATAGGTCTGAGGGTTCTTGTTCAGCTCCCAGAAGATTGTTCAGTGTATGCCAAGCCCTGTGGATTTATCACCAAACAAAACATTTTCCAAAAACGATCGATCAATGTAACATATTTACCGTTAGGACACAAATTAAAACTCTCTTTACTCAAGCGCATTGACCAATATGACCCTTTGTCATTGCACCTCACAGAGCAGTAATGTGTCAAACAAAATTAGCAACAGTTGTTCTCAGACAGGATTGTGACTAAGGGTCGTCAAGCAGAATTAGTGTTTTTGATCAGAAGGCAATAAATCAGCCACAATTAGTGCCAGCCAGGAATTGGCCATATTGACTTTGAGCAATTTCACAACTAATGACATTCCGTAAGGGGTAGAAACGTTGGAGAGCAGGAAGGGGGGTTTCCCAGAATGAGCCATTGAAAGAGGACTAACATTATTAATCTTATGATGTATAATTAACAACTATTAGACTATAACCCTCTACACAACAACCTTCCCCACAAGCTGACCACTCCAATTGCATATAATGCCAAACCTAATCCACAAAGGCATTTTACTGTAACACGGTAAAAAGGAACCGCAGGATAAATGCCCAGAAAAGAAACATTAGCACAGCGGCACAATACCCAGAGACCGCCCAAAACCTACTAACCATACCCCTTGTCTAGTCCACACTCCCACATTTGCCGTACACGCCCAGACAGGCTAGCGAACCACCCTGCTCAAACACCCAAACCGCACATCACTCTCTCACCAAATCACAAACCCAATAACCTCTAACACCAAACAACACAAACAATGGACGGCGCCCTTCTGGAAACAATAAGCACCCAGCGCAGAAAGCAAAGCACACCCAGAAAGCTCACACACACACCGACGTCAGTTACTCCTGGTTCCACACACATCAACCCACCCCACTTTACCTTACAGAGCCACGAGAGCACCTGGAGATCACGGAAATGGCAGTGTTGCATGGTATAAATCAACTTAACATGACATATCATAGAAAAACATAATTATTGTATGCAGTATTAACAATGACTACACATTATATTGCTCATTTGTCCAACCCATCTCGGCTCCTTGGTGGGAGGGGGGGGGGTTGGTAAATGCATTGTGACTACCCTCCAGATGGTCATGGGCACTGGTAAGAGTGATGGAGTTGAAGGAATGCCCCCTATGGTCAAGTGTGGTCATTGGGTGTTTAGGTGTAGGGGTGGTAAAGATGCAGGTGCTACTGTGACTGGCCACTGGCTTAATGCAGGGACCCACTTGCGGAAGACTGGGGGTCCTTAATATGCCTCCTCTGGATCCAGCATCCACTAGCCTGGGGCAGCCCCCATCTTCTTTGATAACTTCCTGGTTGGTCCCCAAGTTTAGGCAGGGGCTTGACACAAGTCCTATCTCAAATAAAGATGAAAGAAGAAGAAATTGAGCTGATACAATGGACTGCCAATGTTGCTGGCTTTGGATCCACCATCTCAACTTGACCAACTGTTTTCATCATGGTCAAATCAGACACCTTGTGCTTGAGTTCACTTATCTGCCAAATGCTTTTGATTTCAAATGTAGCAATTAAATGACAATAGTTTACATTAATGGGCAACTATGAACTCACCATGGTTTAACTTTTTCTTAGGTGAGGAAAGCTATCCTCTCTCATCTGCCCTTGTTAATGAGCTAGGGTGGGCAGGTACACCTGCTTATTTCATAAACTTCCCACCTGGATTGTGAAAGATCAGCCCCCCAATAAGGCTCTCAGAAATCTTGATTCAATTGTGCATACAAGTTTTTCAAAGAAAAAAAAAAAGTCCAATGTTCCAGGTCAGCAATTTTTGACCATTTTCGATATTACAACAGCCTGTCCTGTTCATTTCTTTACTTAAGCCTAGTTGTACTAAAGATCTTTGGCCAATTTATGTTAGGGATCTTCTTTCTGTTATTTATTTAATCCCTTAGGAGACTTCTTAATGTTCACATTGTTTTATCAACTCAAGTTTTTGGAAGGCGTGCTCAGTCAATTTCACATTACAAATCTTCTCCCTCGTTTAGGTTTACCGCACTTTGGGCAAAAGAGAAGTTCCTACTGTTCCTTTTAGTTTGGCGTCAACTTAATATTTTTTAAAAAAGATGCCACCGCTATCACACTTTTGGCGTTTTCTCCTTCATTAAAGGCCATCCACCAGTTATTCTCTGTTAGAGTAGTGAAGGATTGCATTATTTTTCCTAGGTAGACAGATATTGATGGCCTTGTTCCATCACATTCAAGTAGAAGATGTCGACTATTTGCTACTATCTCAACCGATTTGCAATATCTGCATTTGTTGTGTGGTGATCGTTTCCTTATGAATGGAATTTCATTAGTTTGTAGTTGATTTAGCCAAAATCTCAGAAATGTTCTAGTCAGACTTTTATCCGGGAACTTTTTCAAATAGCTTCTCATATCATATAGTTTTTTTGGGGCTGTTGGGAAATCTTTTGTTAACTTATATGATCTTGCTGTATCCTCCATCCTTATCCAGTCTGCTTCAAAAACTTTTTGGGATATTTTATCTGGATTTGTTTCAAGTGTATCTTCCGAGACATCTAGATCTTCCAGTATGCCGATGTTTCTCAGCTTCCAGGCTTTTAGTACACGGATCTTGTCAGTTATCATTTCTTTGTTCACCAGCTCTAATGCTTTTGGTTTATTCTCCAGTTGGACTTTTTGATATAGCATTAACATATTTCTCTCCTGGATTGCTTTTAGTGATACGAGACATAGTTCTCTCCTTAAAAGTGGCATTGGTGTTGATTGTGCCAAACTGAGAACTTTCTTCCAAAAATAGCTCTCGAGTTTAATCCAAAGTGTTTCTGGTACTAGGAACATAGCACCTGCTCCATAGAGGATCGAAGGCACCACCTTTGTTTTATAGAAGTTAATTACTGCCAATAATGAAAATTTCCCGTACTTTTTGTCAATCATCCGTGCTTGTATGGTTAAAGTTTTTACCTTTGTCCACAGCAGATTTTGCATTGCAGTTTCAGCACCGCTGGTGCACATCATGACTCCCAGGTATTTGAAGTCCTTTACTTTTTCCAATTTTAGCCCTTCCGCGAAGCAGTTCAATTTGTTTTGGCTCTTCTTTTTGTTACCTTCCCAGGACATTATCTTGGTTTTTTCGGGATTCAGCTTTAGATTGTTTCGCTTCAGATATGCGATCAAGTTCATGAGCTGTCTTTGCAGGCCTATTGGAGTGTTATCAAGCAGGATGATATCGTCTGGATATAACAAGCGCAATATTTTTTTGCCACCAATAGTTGGAGGGAAGCATCTTATTTCCTTCTCGTGCTCTGCGTAGTCAGCGATGTACGCGTTATACAATGCAGGAGCCAGAGGGCATCCTTGCTTCACACCTCTGAAGGTAGATATCTCCTTCGACAACAGTCCATCTTGCCCAAGCCTTACTTTGATAGACGTATCCTGATGCAAGGTTTGAATCGGGCCCTTGATAGAAACAGGGCAATTCATGGCTTCCAGCTTTTCCCATAATATATCCCTGTTGACCTGGTCAAACGCCTGTACCAGGTCAACGAATGCCATATATACGGGTTGTTCGGTCTGCCTAGCCTTGGCTTTGATTGTTGTCAACATCAGTATGTTTTTACGAATCCTGTCTGGAATGTATCACCCCTGTTTTCTGCTTAGAGCCAGGCTTGAAATGCTTCCAAGGCGAGCCCGCCGTATATTTTCCCAATGACATCCAATAAGGATATAGGGCGAAAATGGCAAGGATCCTCTCGATTTCCACGTTTAAAAATTGGGACCACTATAGCTTGTCTCCATGATGCTGGTATATTTTGTTCCTGGTTGCAGTTCTTAAAGATGATGCTAATCAGGGGGGCCCATATCTCCTGATGTTGTTTCAAGTCACTATTTGTGATCCCATCAGGGCCCGGGGCCCTGGAGTTGTTACGTTTTTTAATTTTCATTAGGATATCTTCTTCCTTCGTTGTAATATTCCATGTGGACTCCTTCCCCCTTTTCTTTTTTTGCAGACTAGCACTCTCCGTCACGGGCAGTGGAGCATATAAATTGGCAAAATGGGACATCCAGTTCGCTTCTCCCACGCTGTTTTGTAATGCGGTGTTACAGGACGTCATGGTGCCCTTTATTAAAGACCAGAAATCTCTTGATTTTTTTCCACATAATGTTTTTAACATTAGTTCTGAGTCTGCCTGGTATAGGGAATGCCTTTTTTGTATTAACCAGGATTTGTAGTTCCTATTGGCGTTTTTCCAGCTTTCTTGCGCCAGTTGTGTACCGGATCTGTTTGCTATCTGTTTTAATTTTCGTGGTGTTCTTCTTCTCCCTACTAATTCCTGGTTATAGGCGTAGAGATGGTTCTTTGGAGTCTCCTTGATTTTTTTAGCCGTCTTTATATATTTTTTTAGCAGGAATGTGTAGTCCACCAGTGACTCTCTTTTTTTATGTATTGGCTTCACATGTCATTATGGTGGAATATTTTTCAGAAATTTGCTTCATTGCGTTCTCCATCAGTTTTAACCTGGAACCTTTGCTGTTCACGTCCAGGTCATAATTGAGCACCTTTTGGGGTTTCTGTAGATTAACCCATCGTGTATGCTGTAAGTTATGGTCACTATTTAAGGTCCTTACCATCGAAAAACTGACCGTCATTCCCAGCAACTCCTTAGACACAAATGTATGGTCTAATGTCCCAGATTGCTCCAAACTTTGCCAGGAAGGGATCTCCAAATTTGTGTCTGATCGTAGCCAATGCAGGTTGTGCAGGTCTCGTGATGCCAAAGTTTTTTCGACGTTCTCACCTCTTTTCAGGATTGGTGCAGATTTCGGTAAGTGTGGTCGTTGATTTCCAATATTCTTACATATTGCGTTAAAATCCCCTGTAATTATTGTGTGGTCGCAAAATGGGTTTTCAGCGGCTTCATCTAGGATGATGATAATATTTTCCAGGTATTGATCATCCACACTTATTTCCGGGTTCCAATATGTGTTAATTAAGAGTATATTTTCTGCCTTTTCTATACACCTAATGTCTGTGTATTTCCAGGATATTATTAGGACTTGAAATTGGTCAGGAGAATCAATCTGTTCCATCACCTCCAAACCGCTGCCTGCCCTTATAAGTAGGCCGGCTGTAGGACGTCCCTTCGGTCCCTGTTTCACTGGTTTGGCAAATGTTGAGTATCCATCCATCTCCGGTTTCTGTGTTAACCATGTCTCCAGTAAACATAATAAGTCCCATTGCCCCAGATTGACGTCGCGCTTTGCGGTTAGGTGAGTGAACCCTTGAGTGTTCCAAGAGGCCATATCTATGATGGATTTTTCCCGTGTCGCTAAGGAACATGCTTTTACAAGTTGGTCATCCTGCAAGCTCCAGCGCGGCCTTTCTGATTGTTAATTGTGTTTCTCTGTGTGTAGGTCTGAGGATTTCCATGACCAATTCGGTGGTGATGTCCTCAGAATTTCCGCTGTGCGATTGAACACACCTCTTTTCCCCATTTCTGGTCTGGTTTCCGTTCTTTCATTGTATGACTGTTCATCAACTGAATCCGAGCTGTATTTATCCCTGAGAGAAGATCCTTCTCCTCGATATCCTTTTGGACTTGTACTCGTCTTCTCCTGTGAATGTTCTAAGTGTCTTTGCGGTTGTTCAGTCCGATGATTATTCTTACGGGGCAAATCTTCTCTTCCTCTTGTTCTTTGTTGGTTTTCCTTTTCTTTTTCCTTAGTTGTTGGCTGTTTTTGATTTTGCTCGTATCCATTTCGCCCCCACCGTGTCTTTAGGTTTTCACTTTGGGTTTGTTCTGGAATTTTATTTGAAGTTTTATTTTTTGCTTCCTCAGATCTTGCAGCATGAGTCTGTGATTCTCGTAAATCATATCCAAGGATATTAAGATTTGTTGCTTCTTTCTGGAGCATCGTTCTAATAACTTCTGACTTGATATGTAGATATGAGCAATCATTTCTCCCTGTTTCACAAGGTTCTACCATCCATAAATCTCGATTTTGTATATCTCGTAGCCTTTGAATCTGCTTAAATAGGCAGATGATTGTGTTCCTGTTTAGAATCAGGTCATCTTTAGACCTTTTTTTCCGTTCAAGACAAAATATGCAGGAACTTTGTATCTTTAACACATATGGTTTTTCTTTTTGCTCTTTTTTTGGTGTCCTTTTCCTTTGCTCGTTACTTTTCCTTCGTCTACGGCATGTCAGGGGCGAATTTCCTGTCGTGTTATTCCTGGATTTTCTTCTAGGTGGTGTGACCCATGTTTCCTTCTTCTGTTCCTCTTTCTTCCTTTGAACTTTTTTCCGGACTGATATGCGTTTCTCTATCCGCTTGCCTTCCTCAGGGGTTAACAGCCTTTTTTCTTGATATTTTTCTTCATTTTCTTTTGATATAGGTTGAACCTTTTGAGCCGCAACG
This sequence comes from Ambystoma mexicanum, assembly GCF_040938575.1. Lineage (NCBI taxonomy): Eukaryota > Metazoa > Chordata > Amphibia > Caudata > Ambystomatidae > Ambystoma > Ambystoma mexicanum. The sequence continues at coordinate 1,217,844,744 of NC_090933.1, read as the reverse complement.
GGCTCCTTTTCTAAAATATTGACCTTCTTCTTAGGTTCCATCTCCATGTTGGTGAAATCCAGTATAACTGCTTTTCTTTTGAATCTTGTCACTTCCTGAGTCTATTGTCTCATCAGCTGGTTGGCTACAGTTAGTGATGGTTTTATTTATTTTCTTGTTATCCTTTATCTCTGTCTCTGTGCAGAATTTCTTTCTTATTTGTTTGGACTGTCCGTTAGAGCTCTCTTTACTTATTGACGTCTGTTGATTGCTCAAGATTGATTTTTGGTTGGTAAATATTCCAAATGTAAAGTTGGATTTGTTTCCAACCTCTTTCTCTTTCCCCATCTGGGTCATGACCACTTTTACTTTCTGTTGTTTTGACTGCTTATTCTTTGTCTCCAACCCCGCTTGGGTCTCCTTTTCTACAATTTTAGGATTTCCTTTCGTTTCTTTAGAGGGCACAATTTTTGTACCTTCTGTCACTTTCTTCTTTTTCAAATCTGAGTTCAAAGGTAAAATATATCCATTCCGATTCTCTCTTGGTTCTTCATCTTGTTTTTGAGTTGCCTGTCCTTTGATACTACATATCCTTCTAGGTAACTTAATTTAGTGTTCATCAGGGCAATCAAAGAGGTCTGGTCCCTCGCTGTATGATTTAAAGCCTCATATAACTTTGTGAAGGGTGCTAGAGTGATGGTTATTGTCGACACTGTGTCCTCTACTTATAGTTGTTGTGTTGGCCAGAGGAGGCGTTTTAGTTTGCAAGGGTCTTATGTTTATATTTAGTTTTTTTGCAGTTGCATCCTTTTCATCTTTTTTACTAACATTTATGTCAATCTGTATCCCTTTTCAAAAAGTTTGATTCAAGTAATGGTACTGTTGTCTGCGTTGCAGCTGACATTCTTTTTGTTGCCATCGGTTCTATTAGAAGTGATGTTGTCTGGGTACTAGTGGCAGATGTTTCTGGTCTCAGGCTCTCGACCTCACATACTTGCGATAGAGGTGCGGTAAATAGAGTCTGTTTTCCACTAGTTGGTCCCTGTGTAAGTGAGGGTTTCTTAAAATGCCATCTAACAGGCATATGGTTGACTTCCTTCACGTCCTGGCCACGGATGCTCTCTCGCTCCTTATCTAGTGGGGTATCATAGTCATCCGTGTGTAAAATGCTGTTTAATAAATCCGCATTAGGTATTTCTTCCTCTGTGTGAATTTCCTTTAAGTCTCTAAGGCCAAAGTAGCTTTTTATCCAATCTGCCTTTGTCAAGTTTAGCAAAGTCGTTTTATAGGCAGACATTTTCTTTTGGCCTTTGAATTTCGACAGATTTATCAGTGGTATTTTGCGGAACTGTTGCTTTTGAGTTTTCCTTCCCTGCTTCAGTCTCCCACCCTTGCCACTTTTCACGGGGGTGGATTCCGTTCTTGGTTGGTCTGTCAGATTGCACTTCATGGGTTTACCCTCTTTGTAAGGTCTTTTCTGTGTTTCGAAGGTCAGATCATCTCCCCCACTTAAATTTTTCTCTCCAAGCGTTTTATCAATTATTGAGTTTATATCTCCCGATTCATCCATCTTGTTGTTTAGAAGCTGGTGCAGGCGATCATATAAGGCCGCATTCGGGGTTCCACTATATCATCTGCATTTAAAGCATCGTATGTCGATATTATTTCTTCTGATGAATCATCCGTACTTGATGATGGTTTGCTTAGATTTCTTAAATTCCGGATTGGGGTTTGCCTGGGAGTTAAATGCAATTCCACTGTGATCTCAACATTTTGGTTGGGTATCTGGCTTTGCTCCAGCAATCTATCCCCCTTTGCGGGCGAGACCATTACATTACACTTTTCCAAGGCTTTTTCTTCTTGTACTCGTAATTTAAATGGGCCGTCTACGTACTTCTCTCCAACAAACCCCCCCCACCTCTTCCTCTGTCTGTGCTTTTTGCCCTATTTCGTTCTGGCCTACCCAGCCACTCCTATCATCAAACGCAGCGAGGGCTCACTAGTCATCTCATCTCCTACCTCCGCTGTTATTTCCTCGGATGGATTATTTGTTTGTGCTTCCATTGTCAAGTCATTGGTCGCATCAGTATGCAGAGCTATAGATGCTATATTACTGGCATCTGTCTCCGTACAGGGGTTTATCAGATCCTTGACTTTGCGTTCCGCATGTTTCACCTCTGTATGGGCATCACAGGGAACAGTTCCAACCTGCGTGGCCTTTTCGCTATCCCTCATCTCACCTGTTCCCACTCCGGTGTTACCCTTCAATGCGCTTCTGAGTAAAGGACCCGCGTTCCCCATTCTCCCCCCTCCTTTTTCCAGCTGACCCAACATAGCTTCAATCGACCTCGCGGAACACGAGCTCTCCCCTCTCTTCGCAGCAGGCTATTTTATTTTGGACTGCTGCGGGTCCCTCATCTGGGCCTTCAAAAGTCTCAACGCCCTCTTAGATTTTACCACTGATATGTCTTGGATCCGCAGAATTGATCCTTGCGTTAACGCCGGTAGCAAAGATATGTCAGCTGACACAGATATGGAATCCGAGAAGGGAGGAGGAGAGGGTGGTAAGTGGAAAGGTAACAGAGAGGTCCTACCTTCCTCCACGTTCTCACTGGTTGCTGCTTCTGAGGCGTTCCGGTTTTCCCAGCGGCTTCAGTCGTCTGCCTTCTCGGGAGACATATCTCTGGCACCTCCCTTGCCCTCTTTAGAATTCGGTTGTTTGTCTTCAAAGTCCATAGCCATGTCCGAGTGCGCGACCACCTCTGAGTCGACTCTGACTCTGAATCTTGGAGTAGAGGGCGCCTCTAGCAGCTCTTTTGGCGAGGAGGGGCTCATCCTCCCTCCCTGCCGCCCCTAACCAGCAGGGGGTCCCTCACTCCACACAGCTCCAAGCAGACTCAAAACAGACTTTGCCACCGCCCTTTTCTCCACTCTGTGGTTATCACCACAAATTGGCGCGGCAAGCTTTTTATCCGTAGGTTCGAATCACGTGATAGGTCACGTGTCACGCTGGAATCCAAAACAAATTCAGCTGGAAGTTCAGGTAGTGTTATTAAAGGGACAGAGCCCAATAACTGTCCGTAGATCGTAGAACGTTGCTGTAGCTCCTTCTCTCCTTGGTTGGTAGTTCAAGGCTGCAGCACTGCACAGGTCCACACAGGCGCACAGGAGGAGAACAGGGGTCCACAGCTCCACAGTCTCAAAACAGACATTGCCACTGCCCTTTTCTCCACTCCGGGCTTATCGGGAATCACTAATAGTTTGTAGCTATTAGATCAGTCACCTGGATTGTTTATATGGATTGTTTATATGGTAAACATGTATCACTGATAAATAGGATATGGGTTGTGTGACGACAAAAAATTACCTACTGCTGAATTGACTTATTTTTTGTGGTCGAATTTCTTTTTAGATACTGTGGGGGAGAGCCCCTGCCACCCCCATAATGTGTGGGGAGACCCCCACCCCCCTTATTTCCCCCAACCATAACCTAGTCCCTTATCTCACCCCAGATCTCTTTTTTAATTCAAATGTACCAATTGACCTAACAAATTTGACCAAACAAATGCAGTCAGTTCGGAGTAGGTCAATGTGACATTAGATCAAATTGGGCAATACCGATAAATCGAGGCCCCTGCTGGTAAAATACCTGGTGGACTGTACTTAAGGCTTTGAACTTGATTAGTGCTTTTACAGGTATCCAGTGCAGAGAACATATCTGAGATGGCATATGGCCATATTTTGGATCTGCTACAGTCTTTGGATATCAGAGTCTGGATTTCCCAAATAAGCAGTCTTAGTATAATCAATGTAGGACATCATGAACACTATTATCACTATGGCTGGAATTTCAAAAAAGTGGAATGGAGGAATCTGTTCTAGCATCCACTGATGATAAAAGCATTCCTTTACCATGGATGCTCTTTGGGAGCCAGGGAGAGCTTGGCCCCCCACTAGGAATTTTAGATGTGTCACCATGGTTGCTGGGGTTGGGCAAGCTCCAATTTCTGGTGGCCAAGTGAGGGCAGGCCAGGCTCCTGAGGGTGGATGCAACTGGAACATCTCTATTTTATCCCTATTTAGTTTGAGGGAGTTTAGTCGCACCGAACCATTATTTTGGTGTATGCAGATAGTGAAGTTGTGAACTGGAATGGCAACAGTGGGATTAATTGTAAAAATCAGCTGTGCTTTGTCCATGGTCGTGGATTAGCAAGATCAGTCATGTCAGGTATATATTAAAATGAATCTGATACACTGATGAGTCCTAAGCAACCTCCTATGTCTTTCAGTTTTGAATTAACCAATACCTTGAGTCAGAAGAGCATGGTTCTGCAGTGAAGGATCCAAACGACTTTAAAAGTTATAAATGGACCACAACTGACCCCACCCCCTCAGGCTCCTATCTTGGGTTCTCTCTCTCTCTCTCATTCTCTCCCTCCTTCGTACGCTCTCCCGTCTCACCTTCTCTTGTCTCTCACTCTCTCATCTCTTTGTCTCTCTCATCTCCCTCTCTCTCGTCACTCACTGAGCAGGCAACGTTCTACCTTCAAGTGGCCTGCCACCTACTGTAAACTATCCCACACCAAAGTCTCACCTTGGCTTATGCAATTACCCTGCAATGACATTCAAGTGGCCTGCCACCTACTGTAAACTAGCCCACACCAAAGTCTCACCTTGCTTTATGCACTTGCCCTGCAATGACATTCAAGTAGCCGCCACCTACTGTAAACTAGCCCACACCAAAGTCTCACCTTGCTTTATGCAATTACCCTGCAATGATATTCAAGTGGCCTGCCACCTACTGTAAACTAGCCCACACCAAAGTCTCACCTTGGCTTATGCAATTACGCTGCAATGACATTCAAGTGGCCTGCCACCTACTGTAAACTAGCCCACACCAAAGTCTCACCTTGCTTTATGCAATTGCCCTGCAATGACATTCAAGTGGCCTGCCACCTACTGTAAACTAGCCCACACCAAACTCTCACTTTGCTTTATGCAAGCACCCTGCACTCACATTCAAGTGGCTCGCCACCTACTGTAAACTAGCCCACACCAAACTCTCACTTTGCTTTATGCAAGCACCCTGCACTCACATTCAAGTGGCTTGCCACCTACTGTAAACTAGCCCACACCAAAGTCTCACCTTGCTTTATGCAATTGCCCTGCAATGACATTCAAGTGGCCTGCCACCTACTGTAAACTAGCCCACACCAAACTCTCACCTTGGCTTACGCAATTACCCCGCAATCACATTCAAGTAGCCGCCACCTACTGCAAACTAGCCCACACCAAACTCTCAATTTGGCTTAAGCAAGTACCCTGCACTCACATTCAAGTAGCCGCCACCTACTGTAAACTAGCCCACACCAAACTCTCACTTTGGTTTATGCAAGCACCCTACACTCACATTCAAGTGGCCGCCACCTACTGTAAACTAGCCCACACCAAACTCTCACTTTGGTTTATGCAAGCACCCTGCACTCACATTCAAGTGGCTTGCTACCTACTGCAAACTAGCCCACACCAAAGTCTCACCTTGCTTTATGCAATTACCCAGCAATGACATTCAAGTGGCCTGCCACCTACTGTAAACTAGCCCACACCAAACTCTCACTTTGGCTTATGCAATTACCCGGCAATCACACGGACCATCCTGAAAAGGCAAAGCCCATTCGATGCACACCAACCAGGATCATTGCAGTTTCACAGATATGGGTGGAGTTGAAGACAAGGAGAAAAACATTTAGCATAGCATTAATACCCTGTTCAGCTGCAGCCGATAGGAGCTGGTGGAGAATTGGGGGAGATGGAATAGAGTTTGAAGAGTTTAATCAGAAAAGTTGAGAACTTTGTTTAGGGAGCAAAAGTGTAGAGAGGGATACCAGGGAGGAGAGTAATAGAGTAGGTGAGCTTTGAGAGGATGAGAGAGGACATAAGGTGCTTAGCAGTAGCAAAGGGAAGAAGGCGATAGATTTTCTTGATGTCAGTACCAGAGGTAAATAGAGAAAATACAATGGGCTAATTTCCATTAACGTATTATTAAAATACAATGCACTCATTGGCAGTAAGGGACTATGGGCCTCATTACAAGGTTTGGCAGTAACCCGCTGGTGCTGCTGGTAGGTTGCCACCAACCCCGTAACACTGATTCTGGCGTCTGATATCCCGGTGCCACCGGGATATCACAAGTGGTGGCAGAATGGTAAAGCCCCATTTCCATGGAGTCCCATAGGATTCCATGGGAATGCTGTCGCTGAAGCACCGGCAGCGTTGCTAATGATGCCGGTGCTTCAGTGAAAACAATGCCGGTAGGGGCCTGATTTCCTGGCGGGTCAGGCCTGCCGGGGGATCTATGCCCCTACTGTCATTCTCGTGGTATGGCTATCCGGAAAGAGTCTTGGTACGTTGCTACCGGCACCCTTATTGGCCAAACCTGGAATGAGGCCCTATCTGTTGTTTTGGGTGTCCAGTGGCCTGGTCTGGCACATGCTACCCTTGGAATCTGATTGGCCACCCCAGGTGCCACCCCATTATCCTAAACCATGATCATTAAACTTTAAGCACAGGAATCTAAGATACTAATGTTAGTAAAAAAAAGTAGATATGGGTAGTGAAGACACATAGTAAATGAATGCTATTCAGACGTGTCTGTGTGCCCACTCGTACTTCATGTCACTGCTGCATAGGTAGATGCCACACTTGGGCCACCAAAGTCAAAAGAGTCTGGACATACCATTGTCTAGGTCATGAACAAGGCTCTATATTAATATCTACTGTGCCACGATGCAAGCCACAAACCACAAAAACTCTGTGAGAACAACAATCGTCGAGCAGTACTCCACGGCGGGAAATCAGTTACACCCGATGGAACAATACTGTGGTCAGGTGGCAAGTTCTGCGCATGACATCAGTGGATGAAAAAAGTGTTCTAAAAAGACAAGGGGCCTCATTAGGAGGTAGGCGGCCACGTAATGAACTCTTGTGGGTCCCAGACTGATAGATATTCTGGAGGAATTTGGAAGCTACTCAGGAGGGGGGGAATTCAGTGCCCTTTTTACCATATAAGCCTGGACCTTCCACTACAAGGACATGGGAGCAGTTTTGTCTCCCAACATCATATTCACATTAAAAGTAGCCACAATGTTAGAGGACTTTCCTAAAGACTTCATCCAAAGCACCACCCTAATGACAACCCTTTATGGGCAAGGTAATGTTTGTATTCCATTCTCTTCTATTGTCTGCAGAATATTGCCTGCAGCATCCCTCAACACTCCTCCTCACCAGAGACCCATGCACAATGTATAGTGTCGGGAGGATAGCTCAGGGGCAACGTGCTCTCCTTGGAAGCAAGACGACACGGAGCAGCAGAGGTTCGAACGCTGGGTCCACGCTTAGAAACCTCTGGGTAGTAAGTGCGTTATAAATAATTTACCATATCATGTGCAGCAGAGCTGTGCGCTCCTCCCATTTATGAATAAAGGACATTTATAAAGCTCATTACACCCAGCATCATCAAATTACAACTACTTGGCCAATGAGGTTGTGCTGTGAGTAGGAGAAAGAGAGAGACACTGGTTAAGAGATAAGCTGCTGTAGGGAAGACAAAGCATGGGGGGTGTTTTTTTTCCTGTGGCTGGTGGCTTGTAGGGGTGCAGCCATGGCTGGTGGCTTGTAGGGGTGCAGCCAAATATGGAGCTCTCTGGAGCCGGTAGACGAGCATGATGGGAAGGTCTATGAGCAGTAGCGTGTCAATGCACAGTACATGACAATCAGAAATGTGCACTAGCACCGCTGATTGACATGTATATGAACATCTCAACCTGTGTACCCCTTTAGACAATAAAGTCATATCCAAGCTCTACCGGCTTGATGATCTCAACAAATGAAAGTCGACCTGCTATTTTATATTTATTTATTTATTGCATTTGTTAACCGCCCAAACCCAGAGGTATCACGGCATAGGTTACATAGGAGCTTGGCTAGTTACAGATTATGTTACACACAGTAGAAGAGTATACAATCAAACATTTCATGCAAGATGTGGATGGAATTGGCCTGGGGGGAGAGCCAGAGTTATATTAAGGTGCGGTTGGATGTGGATATGGGTCTGCTCAATCTGCAATGCTAAAGACAATGCCGAACGTTATCCACCATAAGTGGCAGAGTAATTCCGTCCAGTCCAAGTGCCTCTTCTAATGTTGCTGCACCTGCTCAAGATAGGCTGCATGTCTTTCCCTTCCTCTCAGGTGTGAAAGGAGTAATGCACATGTTAACCACGCATCCTAATTTCAGGTTATTAATTCAGAATCAGTAGCCTCCACACATACACAGTTTTAGGTTCTTCACTGAGAACTTAGCCGTTGAATCGACAAGTTTCACAGTAGGATAACTGGATTAAATGAACTGACTTCTCAGTGGCTTTTGGACAATCTCAGCAATTTTATTTATTGTTTTATTTTATTGTGCATTTGTTAGGTGCTTATACAGTAAGTCAATTCTGTTCCAAAGCGCCCACAGGGCAGCAGGGAAGGAACATGTGATTGGAAAAAACAACGAATACAGTGGAAGATATAGACTGACCTACTATGCCTTGTGAGTATTCAGAACGTGCAAGTGCAGCGAGAAGAGCGGAAATGGGTGTTGGGCGTAAGTGTTGGAATGTCTGTGCTCGTGGGTGAGTGGCAGGTGAAGTGCATAGTATGGTAAGTTCTATTGGGTAGAACGTACTTACCTACAGAAGTGAGGCCGGTGGGTGCCGAGGCAAGTGCTGAGAAGTAAGCAGAACCTGGGGAGATTGGGTATGGGAGGCCAGACCCCTGAGGGATACACAAGGGCCCTGACCACCAATCACAGCAACTCTGAGATTGGCAGAGGAGGGACGAAGGGAAGGAGGAGGTGAAGAGGAAAGTCTTGAGGAGTTTCTGGAATTTGAGGAGGTCCTGCTCAAGGTGAAGAGGGAGGATGAGGCTGTTCCATAAGTGGGAGCCAGCTGAAGAAAGTGATCGGACACCGGCCCTCTGTTTACTGAAACGCTTTACACATAGAGAGTTGGTGCCAGAGGACTGCAGAGGTCTAGAGGGAGAGCCTTTAGTATGAGAAAGTTGCAGATAGCGTGGTCCCAGTCCCCAGACAGCCTTGTGGATGATGCAGAGGGATTTGAATTTAATCCGTGCCACAACTGGGAGTCAGTGAAGAGTTTTTAGGGCAGGAAAGATGCAGTCCCTGGGCCAAGGATAAGTCTTGCTGCCCTATTCTGGATTAACTGGAGGGGACGTAAAGTGTAAGAAGGTAGATTCAGGAGAAAGCTATTGCAGTAGTCAAGCCTAGAGAAACCAGGGCTCGGGTAACATTGAGCTTCTGGGGGAAAGTGAGAAAAGGGAGAATTCCTTTTAGAAGGAAGAGTTGAAAGTGGGACTTCTTGGCAATGTCATGGGTGTGAGGGAGGAAGAAGAGATGAGTCGAAGATGACTCCAAGGTTTCTGGCTTCAGAAGAAGAAGCAGGGGGAGAGCCCATAGAGGATGACTAGAGTGAGGGGAAAAAAGAAGGAAGAGGGGTCCCAACGGGAATGATCTCAGTCTGGCTGTCAATGAGGCAGAGATCATTGGAAGTGCACCAGGACTGTGTGGCAGATAGGCAGTCGGGGATGTTGGAAGATGCAAGAGGGTCAGCAGGAAGTTTGAAAAAGAGTTGTGTGTCATCTGCATAGCACTGGTAGTTGGCGGAGAAGGAGGAAATTAGTGATCGGGGTGACTTATGCAATAACAAAAGGAGTGATGGTTGGAAGGTTTGGCATTAACCCTAATCACCTCTTTGGTTTTGCTCTAGTCACCCCGAGTGGGACGCGTATGTCCAGACATGGGTCCCGTGTCTGCTGGGCCGAGAGACTGAAGCTACTCCTCACTGATGAGACCCAACAAGGCCGAAACATGTTTGGTGATGCTTGTGGACTCGTACAGAAAGGATGTTACCAAGCAGTTTGGGCTGGACTTCCCCTTTTGGGGTGGGACCAAGCCTGATTTGCATATGGTCTTTGCCCTTTTTGTAATGGCTTGGCAGGGGAAGAACGATGGTCTGGAGGGGGGCCCAGAGGTTCAGATTAATTCAAAATCTTCCAGCCACAGCCTCTTTTGTTTTGCTGTAGTTACCCCAAGTGGAACGGATATGCTCAGACGTAGGTCCCGTGCCTGCCTGCTTGCCATAGAAACCCAAGCTGCTCCTCACTGATGAGGCCCAACAAGGCTGAAACATGTTTGGGAATGCTTGTGATCTCGTGCAGAAGGGATGTGACCAAGCAGTTTGTGCTGGACTGCCCCTTTTAGGGTGGCACTAAGCCTGATTTGCATATGGTCTTTCCCCTTTTGTAATGGCTTGGCAGGCGAAGAATGATGGTCTGGAGGCTTGCCCAGAGCAATGCCAGTGGTTAAGATTCATTCTAAACCTTCCAGCCATCACCTCTTTTGCTTTGCTGTACTCACCCCGAGTGGGATGAGTATGCCCAGACGTGGGTGCCGGGCCTGATAGGCTTAGAGACCCAAGCTGCTCCTCACTGATGAGCCCCAAGGAGGTCAAAACATGTCTGGGGGTGCTTGTGGTCTCTTGAAGAAGGGATGTGACCAAGCATTTTGGGCTGGACTGCCCCTTTTGTGGTGGGACCAAGCCTGATTTGCCTATGGTATTTCCCCTTTTTTAAGGGCTTGGCAGGTGAAGAATGATGGTCTGGAGGGTTGCCCAGAGCAATGCCAGAGATTCAGATTAGTTCAAAACCTTCCAACTTCTTTTGTTTTGCTGCCATCAGAGGTACATTCACGTTGCTTCATTAAACACATCATCTTCGTTATCTGTTGCGCCTGATTCTAATGCTGGAAAGTGGAATATTTTTACCATCTAGATAGAGGACACAGAGCACACTCTTCATATTGTATAGTGATGGGCATAGGCAGACATCTCATTTAACTTGCCTGTTAAACACCTCATCAAGATCCTCTGGCGTGCCGAAGTCAACAAGGCACAGCGTGTGCCCTCTGACTCCCTCTACCTGCAGAGGCACAGCAAAGCCAACCTTTTACTGACACTTGAACATACACATATGTGAGGAATTCTACCATCCGCACGGTGAGTGTGCGATCACCTGGGCTTTTTTATGTTTAACTTAATGGAATGATGGTAGACCAACCTCAGGAACATATGTGGGGCTATTCCACACTTCCCACTTCTTTGTTTCTCGCATGGCCCTGCTAAGGGGCAGATGTTTATCTCAATGGCTGTGGCACCCACATTCCATTTTGGGCCTTCTCCCCTTTCCAGCTATCATTAGAGGACAACATGCATATGACAAAAGACACTTCTTAAACGGGCTGCACAATTACTGTTATAAAGTGTTATAAAGCGTTTATTAGCATCCTTACTAAAGCAAGATTGCCTGCCTTTCTTATGCATTAGTGTTTAGTCAGTCTACACAGTGATGGATCATTAACCAATAAAAGACCCCCCCACACACCACTCCAGTGACCTACCAAATCTGTGTGTGCTGTCAAGTCAATTAAAGTTGTTAGGGGTGGACCCCCAGGTCCGGCAGAGCCGCTTTGGGGGCCCGCTGGAGCGAGTCCATGGAAGGCCCAACTCCTTCTCTTAGTCCTGCTCAAGAACTCCAGTTCCACACAAGAGGCAAAGGTAACTGCGGGTTATTATACAAACGCGCCACAGGGATCACATACATGGATAGGCACCCACACAGATCTCACCGGACTCTGGCTCGCAGGCCAGTTTTGTAGTGGAGTAACGTCATAATTGGCGGCATCACTGGGAACTGTCTCAAAAACCTATCAGGAATTGGGATAGGGTGTTGAGTGGTACGTCCCCTATATAGAGGTATAGAAGGGGTCAATAATTGTCCCAGTCTGTGTCAGGTGGTATGCTTAGCCATTCCCCTAAAATTGTTACTGCAAAATAGTTACAGTAACAGGACCGCATGATTGGTTGGCACTCCTCACCCTCCACCCCAATGGTTCTTCACCCTGATTGGATAAGCCCTGAGCTCCCTCAGTCTGGGACTGATCCTGTTCTCAGTTTGCGAACACCTGTGAAAAATACTTTGTATAATAATGTATCAGTGCACTGTGACTATGTGTCAACAGTATACAGTGTGTAGCTCGTAATAATGCCATGTGCGCTCTGGTTCCCAGCGCAGCACTTCGTCATGACTGTAACTATTTTTTGCAGTTGTTTGTCTGGGCCGTGGACAGGTGGTCCTTCCCAGGCCGCGCTCTTGGCAGCTCCTCATCAGGGTCTGATCATGTGGCTGTAGACAGCAGTTGGGAGCCTCAGATGGCCAATTTAAACTGTATTTTGTGAAGAACTTACTGCTCCTGCAGCCGGTGTTACTATAGTTCAGGAGCAGGAATGCGGCTTGCAACATTGAGACCTTGGCTGTGGCTTTGCTGTTGTCGCCGCAATCTTGCCGTGCAGGTTCCCGCGAGGCTTTGGTTCCACCGCTAAGCCGATCGTGGCCTACTCGAGTTACTGAGCCATAGTCTGGCTTTGGTCATATATGCATTCTAATCAATCTATGCATTAGTGCGGTTATGGCTGGCAGGTCCGGAGAGTGCTCCTGTCATGCCATAGGTTATTTGCATGTGAGCATCAGCAAGCTTGTGCACAAACTCTTCTTGCTTCTTGCATTACTGCGGTGCTAAAGCAAAATAATAAACATGTAGACAGTATGTATATGTCTCTATCCTCTAACTATAGAACTGCACATCCGTATTATTCGTGCTGTTAGGTGTGTGTGTGTGTGCCAAAGATGTGCGGGCAGAACGTGTGCTTAATTTCTAACGTAGCTATGTCATTGTGAGGGTTCTAATGATAAGTGACATGGGTTCTCAGCGTTTAGTCAATTCGGTCCATGTAGTCATCTCCAGCTCTATCTTGATTCTCATTCAGTCTGGGCAGGATCCGTACCACTGTGGGATTATAGGGCCTGCTGGGTGAGTAGCTTTCTTGGTAGTTTTCCATTGTTGGGGCAGAAGGAATGGGTGTAAATCCATATGATTGGCGGCCATGCTGTCTCAGGTGCTTCTTACTGAAGGGCCTTCTGGGACTAGGGGCACATTCTGCTTTCCCCTCTTCAAAGTAGGTAACACAAAGATCCCTTTTAAAGATTAATTTCTACCCATGATACCTGCTAGCTTCATATGCCAAAAAGAGGTTCCTTTTATGTGGATGCATAAAGGTAAACTGGATGTTTGTCACAAGCAACCTCTATGACCTTACTACACAATTTCTTTTAGTGTGTGTCTTAAAGTGGGCGCTTTGAACCAGTTTTGCTAATTGTATAAGCGCCTAATAAGTGACCAATTAATAAATAAATTAAGTGACAGACAGGAACCTTTTTAAAACAGGACATTTTTGGGTTTTTGCTTTCTGAGACTTGTAGTTTCCCAAGTTAGATGTGTAAATAAAGCCAGGATTATATTGTTTTGGCTCAACATGGTTCCATAAGGATGTATGTATTGTCAGATTGCTTTCTAATGCGATAAGTGTATTTTGAAAGTAATCACTATGACAGTATTTTGTTGCCGTCCTTGAATGACAAAACGTAAATATTTGCAGAGAGTAAAAGTAAAACGTAGAAAGTGTGTGCTTACGTGCCGCGTTGTTTAACATCTTGGCTTTACTGCTTAACCAGAGTTTGTTGACTGGGGGAAATAATGTAATAACCCTTTGACTTTATTGTAAAAATGGGAGTTATTAGAAGATGAAGGTCACACTAATTGCAAAGAACGCCCATTAGAATGGAGCACAGTTAAAACGCTTGTGCTCCTCTGTCATTGTCCCCTGTGCCCATCGTCTAGAATTGTATTATTCTTGCAGTGCTCTTCCTGCATCCCATAAAATGTGACTTGACAAACAGCTACATAGTGTCACCATAGTAGAAACAATGATGAGGGAAGAAACCGATCCCAGATCCCACTAAAACAATCAACTACAAACAGAATCTAAGGAAGACAATCTACGACATACCAAGCAAAACGAATGAGATATCTATGACAGGAGGAAACCAAAGATTGAATACACAGCTAGACCAAGACAGAAAGACAAGGACGGCCACCAATAGCACCCTGACCTGAATTACACACTAGCACCTACAGACCATCGACAGAAACAGTCGCACCACTTCTCTCACTTCGCTACTCCTTCACCCGACTAACCAAACCTGCCTGGCTCTTGTTTTACAGAGGCGCCTGAGCACCTGGGGACCAATTCCGTTGGTGACACTGCACGGTATAAATACCTTTAACATTTAACCATTAGCCAGTGCATGAGAGAGTCTAGTATAGCAGAGTGTCTGCGGCAGAACCAATATTAATTGCTGCCAATCACTGAATTTGCTTGGACCGTCCAGTGTACTGCCTCTGAAACTCTTAGGTATGCCCTGTTAGATTATGCTCTTTCGTCCAGCATCGCTCGCCTTCTGCTGTTTTCATCGGTTCTTGGATGATCTTCAAAAGGTGGGGTGGAGGACTAACCAAGGAGCAGGGAAAGCCTGCTTTGTTGCAAAGTTGATATGTGCAAATCTGAAAAGCAAGAGCTTTCTGTAATGTGCACATTTTAGATACTTTGTGAGTTTCCTGGAGCAGTGGTTAGTGTACCCTGCAGGTTACTCATATGAATTGTTTGGGTGGTTGTCTATCGGAGCAGTGTTTAAAGATTGTGAAGAGTTGTGCTGGTCTATCTGTGGTGAGTTTGTGTGGTGTATAGGGAAGATTAGTGGAGACTTGTGTCTTCTGGTGGTGGGTGTAGGTTCCATTGTGTAACCTGTGTTGTTTCAGTGCTAGAGTTGTGTGAGGAGATGTGTTGTCTGTTAGGGTGGGAAGTAGAATGCTTTTGAGGTTATTGTTACCATGCCTTGCCCAACAAACTACCCAATAAGCGAGGGACATTTTTCACTTTGGAAACATCACATTTGGTTACATTTATTTGTTTATATATATGCAAAACATTATTTCTGCAGATGTCTTGGCTTGTGCCATAGTCTATGGTGTTAGGCTAAGCAATGCTACATCAGGTGGCGCTATGCCATGGCACAAATCCACGACCCACAGTTTCCTTTCAATTTCTGGGACCTCTCTTCTGGCTGCCCAGTGATCTCAGACTCTCCAACCGTAGTGTCACTCCTCCTGACATGGGATTATGGTAAGATCCAGATGGACATGGACCAAGAACTAGCAATTGCAAAGCCACCATTTGAAGAGTCATCCTACCCCAACCCCTGAGGCTTTGCTATAGTTGTGTCCCTGGGAAAAGACAAGGCTAACAATGTAGGGGTAGCCATTCCCTCTCATATCTGCCTAAGTGTTACAGATGATTGTTTGATGTGCAGCATGCATACCTTTCTTAAACACTGTTAAGCAAACAGGTTCATCTCAAACGCTCTTCTAGGAGTGTCTAACTCTTGAATTTATTAAGACGTATTGGACGGTTACAGTCCAAGGAGGTCCATAGGAGGTCTCAGGTTTTCAATGTTAGGTGCAAAATGGTTAGCCATTCCTGCTTTTGGGTTCATAGCAAAGAAAAAAGCTGCATTTAAAAATGTTTTTGTGCAAGTGTGCTTTCATGAATGTATTTGTGTACAGTGTGTGAGCACTGAGAGCAACATGATGCAAAACGGGGGTCAACGTGGGCACCTATTGAGACAGATTGCATGATTTGATTTGGGCACTAGCGGCATAAAAGGTGGGCAGGCAAACATATCTTGTTGAGACAGGCATTTATTTGCCAATAACAGCATACAACTGTATTTTACAGACGTGATGGTGCTAGAGACCAGCCTCATTACTTTCGTTGAACACAAAAAGCAAGAAAGGCAGGACAAACCTCATGATATGGTTTGGGAAGAACCTGCTTGAAAGTTGGGCAATGCTGGCACATATTGTTAACAGAGGTCCCTTGTGTTTTTCTTTGTGGTCAGCCAACACCAACACTTGGTACAAATGTTTCTTGTGCACTGCTATTAAAGTGTTCCATGTGTGCCCTGCAGAATGCAGGGTAAATTATACATTATTACCCAATGTTTCTGAAATATTGTATTAAATTCATGATTTCAACCCATTATTTAAAAAAAGGCAAAGCCTAAATAGATTAGTTCATGAGTGCATGTTCGGTTCAACCCACAAAGAACATTTAACCGCCCTCCCCTCCCCCATTTTACAAATTCACTTGTTGCAACTGCTCCAGGCTGTAGTGGTGTTATCAGAGTGAAGCATGGAAGCCCATGAAGATGGCTATTTAGGTCTTGCAACTTTCTTTGATCACACATTGGAAGAGCCCAATCTCACAAATAAAATGTTTTAAAAACAGGACTTTTTGCAAAGTCCCTCTCCCCACCTCCACAATACTGCCATGCTGGATACTCCCCTGTGTAGGAGGGAGACTATGCTCACTCTTGACGCCCCAAAGCTGGGGAATGCTTCCTTCATCTCTCCGGACTTCCTTGTCCGTTGTTTCTTTCTACTCTTCTCTCTGGGCCCATCACAGCCATTGTGCCTCTCCTACTATCTCCGTATCATCAACATTGCTGTATTCCGTTCTTGATTTTAATTTCTCTGTGCAACACTTTGGTGAAAGCACTATATAAATATAAAATACGTTTTTTTGTATCCTATTTCTTAGAATAATTGTGCTGTGAACTGCACCAGTATGCAGCATTATGTACAACATGTGTAAGAGGTTTTGCTTGCTTCACTCTTTACAACTGGGGGTGGGGTTTTAAGACCCACCTGTTAGAAAATCTACCAGCCACCACTGTAACTAAGGTGTATGATACTGCTTCTGCGGAGGCTGAATTATGTAACAATAAAAGCAACACTGCATCTGAACAAGCTCCGGGAGCAGAGGTGGGCGTGAATGTAGAGAGCTGAGGACTGCACACTCATTCTGCAGGATTCACTCGTTCCCTGTTACATGTCGAATTAAAGGGGCAGTGGACGGTGCGCCTGCGCAAAGTTTCACCCATGGGAGGAATGCATGCTATGTCCTCTGTCCCAAGTTATGTCCCCCAGCAATGCCTCATAAGCAACAGCAAGTTGCTACCTATGCAATGCTTGTCAAAGAGAAGATCACTTTTTATATTCATACATTTCCCTAAATAGGGAAAATGCTCCAATTACTTGAGGCTAATCCAAAAATTGGCTAGAAAATGCTTAGCTTGATGACGTAATTTCTAATGATGTTTGATCAAATGTATTGATCGATGAATTACGAGAGATGGTAAAAAATGTATTTTTATTTGTATTTTTGTAATATGTGAAGTATTGTGAAAGGGTTTTTGTTAAAACAATGCCACAGATAAATCAATGAATAAATAATGAAAAGCATGGTTGAATCATAAATAAAACTAATAAATCAAGAAACTTAGCAAAGAAAAGATGTATTAAATATACTAATTGATCAACGGATGACTGACATCTAGACACGTACAGATATAAACATTGAATACAAATTAGTTCTAAAACATAACCGTTAAGCTCCTAAAAAATGTATTATTTATATAATTAACAAGCCATTATTGGCTAGGTCAAACAGAACAAAAGAGTTTATCTAATCCAGTGTTTATATGATGCACAACATTTTGCTAACTATGTCCAAGGAATGTTGAACAGCATATGGATGGGTAATTCTGAGGCTCTGTAATGTCAGTGAAACAGCATATGTAACTCTACGTATATTACTATGGTGGCCATGAGGGGAAATAATTAAGTCTCTTGATATACAGGGTGATGTGAGGATAGCTCAAGTGCAACACGCTCACCCGGCGGAGCAGACCAATATCATGGGTCATGGCCGGTGACATGGGGTTGATGCCCGAGTTGGGGCGACTCAACCCTTCCTGTTTTTTATTAAGTGTTCATTACTGTCTCATTGGATGGGCATTGCTATCATATCTTTGACAAGTGTTAAATATCAGGAAGTTGTCTTTATGACTGTGTAACTTACAACTGTATCGTTTCAATTGTGAACTGTTTTCTTTTTGTTTTATGAGAATGTATTCTGTGGTGTGGTGGAGTAAGGAGTCGGGCAAAGGGGTGGCATGTTTTAACAAAGTTTTATTTAAGAAATAAAGAAAATAACCTACCTCTCCCTATTTCTAAAGAGCGATCCCTACATAAACACATATCAACTCAGGTGCTCATCGTCAGGATGTTTGCCCAACTAAAAAGTCTCTATCCGTGGACCAAAAAGCAGCTCTAACCCTATCACTAGTCTACAAAAAAGTTCAGCATCCAAATGAAAGTAGTACCTGTTAGGCGGAAACCTGTGCAGTTCCCTCTGGGACCACTGCAAAAGATTTAGGACTACAGGCGTTTGGCGGTGAACCCACTTGGTAGCAGTCTGTACCACACAGATTCACTTGGTAGCTGTGGCTGAGCAGTCAGACCTCTCTCAAGAAAAGTTGAGCAGTATGTGGAGTATACAAAATAGGGCAATTCTTCACAGCAAGACAAGCAAACACGCAACGAGGCTTAGTGTAAAGATATTAAGGTATTTATTTATAACAAAACATCTATGAAAAACACTATGGCACTATCACGGCAAACAAATCAAACACAATTACTCTACGAAGAAGAAAACGATCAATCCCTCTAGCAATAATTCGACAAGTCTAGGTTCTACTGGTACCACTTATTTTCAGACAGAGGTGTATACCTCAACCTAGATGACACTCGAACATTAGTTAGGACGGGAGAGAAAAAGATAGGCAGGTTATGAAATCAACACGGTTCAATCCTTCGCGGATAAAAATGCAAGGCAGGAAGGCAAGAATCACAATAGATCATAAAGTTCAGAGGCCAGGCCCACTCGGAGAGAGGCAAGGCGCGATGTCCCGAAAAGTCTCTAGTGGAGATGCATTCAAGTCTTTGTAGCAAATTGTTTCGGCAGATTGAACCAGTTCAGAACAATAAATGAGAAAAGCTTGGAGGCGACCCAACGGAACGGAGAGGATTAAGACACCTCACTCGATCCGGCAGAAAGGGAAGCCAGGCGGACACGGTACCTTGTTGTGGAGGGCAGCTCCGGCGGGGGCAGTTGTTCCTGGTGGTGGATGCACATCGGGTCTTTGCCAAGAGTAGAGATGTTCTCGTCGTCGAAGAAAAGTGAAGTCCGGTGCACCACCAGGGAAGAGACCAGCCGCGGAGTGCTCCGTCACAAGGCACCACCTTTTGGTCGCGGTACAGGGGTAGTGGCTATCCGGTTGCCGAGGTGCTCTGCACGGGCAATTCGACCACTGCGCCCTGAGGCGAATAAAAAGCAAAGGGGACTGGTTGTTCCCACCAGCCAGGGGAAGAGACTCTCCGGCAGGGAGATCTCCTCTGTCGTCGGGAAGTGGTGAGTCGGTTCCGCAGGGCTCCACCGGAGGTGTCGTCGTGCAGGTCGGCTCAGCGTTACCCTCGTCGGATTCTTAGGTCCTGTGGCGACTTCTGAAGATCCAGTCCCAAAAGCCCTGCTTTTATGCAGAAAACCCCCATTCATTCAGCCTAGCTGTCAATCAACACATGCTAAGTGGTGAGCGGGAAGGCTCACCACTTGGGCCAATCACTCCAGAGTGCGACCGGAGTTGGCAAGGCAACTCGGTCCAGGGTGCCTAAACCCCCTCCCACACCCCTGTGGTAACCCAGACAGAATGGCACCACTTTGGAGGGTCTCTGTCCAGAGGCCCGCCAAAAGTGGAACAAAGGGCTCAACCTTTGGTTTAGGAGTCACAGAGACGAACACAGACGCCATTTTACAAACCGAGTTCTGGCAGAAAATACCATCCGATAAACTTATTTAAGATAAGTAGACCGGTGGTACGTTAGAGATTAACGAGAAAAAGGGTCAATCTCCAACAATGGGACGAATCCCATAGGGTTATGTTCGGGGTCGAACATAACAAGTAGTTTCCACTGCCACCAGCCAAAACTCGACGAGGAGGGACGGGACAGTGCCCCCTCGAGTAACAGATCCAGGAGTAATCAAATTACCCCTTCTAGTACGTCCACAATAAGATGGGTTGTACTAGTTCTGTTAGTAAATTTAGGTCTAGTAAAGCCAATGGTGACTTTACATGCCCGGGGAGACAGTAGTCAGTCCCCGGGTATGGAGTCTATGGTGGAGGTCCGCTAGGACGCCCCAGTGCTACGGCACGTAGGGTGCGGTGTAACACACATAGAAAAACATATGAGACCCTATGGAGTAAAAGACCCCATAGCCCATCGAACACATTGACATTAAAAGGAATTGCACACATACATGTCCAAGAGTGGGAGAAAAAGAGTCTCACTCTTGGCAGGAAGGAAAAAACAAACTCCAGAAATCCAGCAAAGCTGCTGGGGGACTCAAGAGGTTAGGAAATTCAGGCTAAACAGAGAATTCTTCCTAACAGTACCATGCGAATTACTCCTTTCTCCTGGTAAACTGGCTCATTCTTTTTCTCTTTTCCAACAATCCTTTGCTCTGGTTTCTGATTCAACAAAGAGGGTATGGTCAGGAGAATGTTTCCCTTCTCCTGACAAACCTTGCACAGCCTTGACGGCTGTCTTGGAGTAGTCTTTTTCAACAGTCCTCAAAAGTCTCTTCACTTCTTCCCAAGGACTTCTGAAAGCTTTCTTTACAGTTCCAGCAATTCTTCCCTGTTTTATGACATTATAAAGATTAGCTCCAGACTGTTCTTGTCTAGTATCCTCTTTAGTATTACTTGGATTACCACTGTGATGAGGGAGATTCCTGCAGGTGCACTCTTGATTATTAGACCTGTGGCTATCACTACTGTGATGAGGGGGTTTACTCCTGAGACTCTCTTGACTCTGGATTTTCTGGATGCCACTACTTTGATGAGGGTTATTTCCCGTGAGGTGGTTTTGACTCTGGATTCTATAGGTGCCACTACCGTGATGAGGGGGATTACTCCTGAGGTGCTCTTGACTCTGGATTCCCTAGGTGTCACTACTGTGATGAGGGAGATTACTCCAGAGGATCTCTTGACTCTGGAGATGCTCCATGCCCCTACCAGGTCTCCCACAACTCCTGTTACTTGTTGCATGTTAGGAGTGAGTCACCGGTTCTTCCTGGGGTATTGGGCTGACTCTCATTGCTTCAGCGCTTCCTGCTTTCTTCAATCTACTCCCCGCTAAGTCCTTGCAGTTCCACAGAGACTTGGGCCACACAGCTCCAGCAACAAACAGTTGCAGGGCCACATGGCCCAGCTCTCAAAGGTCATGCTGGCTTCTTTCCCAATCTTCCAGTGGACAGGAGCTTGGCTTCGACTGCAGTGCCCTGCCGACCATTCTTGGATGTCTCTGCCTTTGGGGATCAGGGTTCTTGCAGCTTCATGTTCCCAGGTTTGAATTTCGTGGGCTGGCTTCACGTCAGCTGCTCTTTCTATTTCCCAGTCCTTTCTGGCTCTTTATTTCCTGTGGCTGGATCCTCTCCAGCGTAAAGTGGCAGTCCTTCTTTTCTGTTGTTGAGACAATCTTTATGCCTCTTTGGGGCCCACTCTTCTCAGTACTATGGTAATGCACCCTGTTATTACTCTGCATGTTTATTGGCTCTTCTTCGGCTGAATCATATTAATTTGGGGTTCATTGACGGAAGAAACATTAACGTATCAGATAGTAGTGTTATCAGGGATTTCTGACAGGGACTTGGTTCCAAGTGAAAAGGGGTTAGGGAGTTCCTTCACCGAACAGGTGTCCTTATCCCAATGAGGGAGTCTCTCAATGTGAGGTCCTGCTTTCCACCACCCTTTGGGTATTGGGAAGTGGCCTCACTTCCCTAGCCTCACAGGTAAGGGCTCAGTGAGGAGACCCCATGAATCATCACAATTCCAAAATAAACAAATATAAGTGACTGACTGAGTACCCTATTATGGGTATTAATAACAACAATAAGTAAAAGCAGTTAAAAAGTGCTTTAAACTTGATTTCTGTTGATAGCAGAGGAATATTAACTGCCAAATGTATTAATATTGTTATATTGAGCTATCCCGGGAGGATAGCTCAGCGGCAGCGTGCGCGTCTTGGCAAGACGACATGAAGCAACACAGGTTGGGTCCGCGCTTAGAAACCTCTGGGTGTTTAAGCGCGTTATAAATACGTAACTAAGACAAAAAAACTATTCCTGTAACAGCGCCTCGATGCCTGCGGGCTGTGTGAGCGCTTTATAAATTTAATTAATATATTCTATTATGAAATTCATACATTGCATACATACTTTCTTGAAGAGGATCAGCTACATAGTTGAAATGCCATTTCTATGGGCAGGGGTCTGCAACGTGCATCTCTGCAGATGTTTTGGACTGCAAATCCCATGACCACTCACCATTGACTATGCTCAATAGAGATGATGGAAGATGAAATTCATAACATCTGAAGAGCCTAAATTGCAAACCCCTGTCTATGGGCCTCTATTCTAGGTTCTATTTCGTTTTGAACACAGGAGTTTTTCAATGGAATTTATACTGAAAAAAACTATACCAAAAACCTGTATTGAAATATTTGTATTTTTATTTAATTGGGGTTCCCTCCAAGCTCCCCCTTCCATATATGTATATACCTACCCCAAGCCTGACACATTTTAGCTTACCTTGCCTTACCTTCAATTTAGTCATTTAGATATGTATGTGTTTTATGCTGCCCTTTAGGTAGAACCATGCTCTTCTTCAGACTACCATAAAAAAAAAACTTTCCCCACCCCGATTTCACAAACTGAACCAACCAGATGACCCACAGAGTCTACCCATCCAGTATCACTAGTACCCCGACTCTACCCATGGTAATGTATCACGCAGTGATAAGAAACACAAAGTGTGCCTGAAATAAACCTGTAATAACTCTAGCAATTATTGACTAGACTCCAGAAAGACTAATTATTTAGTATTCCTATTCTTTCTTATTTAGGGTCACTGCTGAAAGTATTAGACTTGTGGAACCCCTGTTTTTGAACAAAAAACAAAGAAAGCCAGCCACTCCAGAAGCAAAGAGCACATGGCGCTGGCCACATCCCAGGAGCTTGCAATAAAAAAATATAAATATTTTTCTTTTCAGGGGTAGCAAGGGAGTCCACAGGGGTAGCAAGGGAAACCTCATGGGTCATAGTTGCGACCCCTGACAACCCCTAAATGACATCCCTGCACCAGGTATTGCCTTGCTCCGGAGCAGCAAGCATGAGGAGATTAGAGGTGGCTGGAAGGACGTGAAGTATTGCCATTATCTGGGGAAGAAAACCCTAGTAAGATAGTGAAAGCTTGGATGAGGCAGAAACGGGGGCGATAGAGGAGTCTGGCAGGACACCAGGTATGGTTATGCTTTGGAGGTGAAAAATACGAGGGAGATAGGGGCAGCTGGCAGGAATCGTCGTAATTGTTAGTCTTTGGAGCGGTCAAACACGAGGGAAGTAGGAGAGGCTGTCTGGATGCAGGTATGATTATCCTTTGAGGAGGCAAACAGGAGGGGAATATGTTAGGCTGGCAGGACGACAGCTATGGTAATGCTTCAGAGGAGGAAAACATGTTAACAGTAGGGGGGCTGGCAGGATGCTAGCTATTGTTTTGCTTTGGGCAAGGCGAACACAAGGAAGAAATAGGAGGCTGGCAGGGAGCTGTGTATGGTTATCCTTTGTAGGAGGCAAACGCGAGGGTGGTAAGGAAGGCTGGCAGGATGCCAGTTATGGTTATGCTTTGGGGGAGGCAAAAAACGAAGGAGGTAGGAGAGGCTGGGGGCATCCCAGATCTGATTATGCTTTGGAGGAGGCAAACAAGAGGGAGATAGGGGAGGCTGGCAGGACGCCAGTTATGGTTATGCTTGGTGGAGGCAAACACAAGGGAGATAGGGGAGGCTGGCAGGATGCCAGTCCCATTATGTTTTGGAGCAGCTAAACACGAGGAAGATAGTGGAGGGTGACCGAATGCCAGGTTTGATTGTGCTTTGGAGCAGGCAATCACGAGGGAGTTAGGGGAGGCTGGCAGGACGCCAGGTATGGTTATGCCTGGTGGAGGCAAACACAAGGGAGATAAGGGAGGCTGGCAGGATGCCCGGTATGGTTATGCTTCGAAGGAGGCACACACGAGGGCGATATGGGAGGCTGGCAGGATGCCAGGTATGGTTATGCTTTGAAGGAGGCAAACACGAGGGAGCTATGGGAGGCTGGCAGGATGCCAGGTATGGTTATACTTTGAAGGAGGCAAACACGAGGGAGATATGGGAGGCTGGCAGGATGCCAGGTATGGTTATGCTTCGAAGGAGGCAAACACAAGGGTGATATGGGAGGCTGGCAGGATGCCAGGTATGGTTATGCTTCGAAGGAGGCAAACATGAGGGAGAGATTGGAGGATAGCAGGATGACAGGTATTTTTATCCTATGGATGAAGCAAACATGAAGGAGGTAAGGGAGGCTGGCAGTATGCCAGGTATGGTTATCCCATGGTGGAGGCCAACATAAAGGAGGTAAGGGAGGCTGGCAGGATGCCAGGTATGGTTATCCCATGGTGGAGGCCAACATAAAGGAGGTAAGGGAGGCTGGCAGGATGCATGGTATTGTTATGCTTTGGAGCAGGCAAACATGAGGGTGAGAGGAGAGGCTGGCTGGATGCAGGTATTATGCTTCGGAGAAGGTACACATGCAAGCAGTAAGGGGGGGGCTGCCAAGATGCTCGCTATTGTCCTGCTTTAGAGGAGGTAAGCTATAGAGGTAACGTGGGGTAAAATGAAGTTATTTGAAAGTGCTTAGCAAACAATCTTAAGGGGATAATGCCTTTCCAAATTGTCAATAGTTCCCTTAAGCCTCCCTTCACCACACCCTGCACTGGTTGTCTATGCGGGCAGCACAGAGGGTGAAAAAGGTGGAACTCCTTTAACTCTGGCCTTGGCAGTATGCCTAGTGCAACACGAAAGCAGTGCACCTGCATGCAACTGCAGAAGGTACAAGCCTGTATGCACTTTTCTTCCCCCTTTTCCATCACAGACAAACTGGATGCATGTCTTTTTATTGATGTGAACACCAAGTAGTAACAGGGTCCCCACCCACTTCTTTGGAGGCAGAACAGGGAAAACTGAGGTCATTATTACTCTAAACATTGATATATTGATTTCAGTCAGTAAGAGGCACACTAATGGCAAGACACACTTGAGTCCTTGAGTCTATGTATATCGTATATGTGGCATGTTTTTGTCCATGCCATTCAGAACCTTTCTTTGTGATATTTATTTTCATTTATATTAATATTTCTTCAATGTCTGCGAGACAGAAGGTAGGCACAGGGCACGCTGCTTCTGAGTCCGTATCTGACTTCACATGTGGCACAGGAATAACTATTAAATGGATTAGTAAAAATCAGCTCTGCTTTAGATTATGGTGTTATTGGCTCCAATCTTAGAGGTTGTGGATAGCACTAAACTATCAAAGTCAGCACCTTCTGTTGAGGGATCTAATTGCATGTTGAAGCCAAGGAGCTTCAGAGAGAGGTGGACTGCCTTGTTTTTCTGGAGAAGCTCCTTCCCCTGGTTCAGTCTTTGTACTAGAGACGACTTCTGTAATACTTAGCATCCCGTATAATGTCACAAACTGTACACAATTCTGGCAGATGTAGGGGAAATCGTCTCTCTTTTTTAAATGCATCTTCCTGGATGTTTAGAGGTATGCTGTCTGATCTTACTGAAGATATGATCTGATAGGTTATTTATAATGCACTTAATACCCAGAGGTTTCTAAGCGCGGATCGAACCTGTGTTGCTCTGAGTCGTCTTGCTTCCAAGGCGAGCACAGTGCCTCTGAGCTATCCTCCCTGGAGTGAACGGTGTGGCATCTCTCGCCTGCCTATAGGAAGAGAGAGCCTCAGGTAGGTCCCTCAAGTGTGGACCCGATTCTGAGGTCATGCATTGTCCCATGATTGGTTGAATCCACCTCTCTACAACCTCTGACTGTCAGCGGGAGCAGCTACCTCAAACTGGGATCAAGTGTGTCCTTTTAAACCCTTGTTCTGTTCTATGTTTTCCTGGGAGATTGACACTCCCAGTTTCCAGCAAGGTCCAAAGCTCGGACTACTGCATAGAACTGGCACCTACTGTACCATTCACTGTGAAGCATAAACAGAAAAACAATGTCATCTCCTTCTTAAATTCCAGAAAACTGGATAAGGCCAGTCCTACAGATAAGGGGTGTATCTGCTACTTTGTCTCCCTAAAAATGGACAAATAGCCCCAAAAATAAAAATAGGGAGTGAAAATGCTCTCAACAAAAATTGGCCTTGTGACCCTGCTTTCACTCACACAGCTCCATTGATATGTTTGGACCAGCAGTGCACGTGGTACCACAGGAAGAAATTGCTACTATTATTGCCTGATTGGAACAAGTCAACATGCATCTTTTAATGTGTAGGAATAACTAGGTCCAAAGAAATAATTATCACAAAAACATTTTCGGTTTCCCAGTTAAAACATATTTTTACTCGCTGATAAAATACTCCCATTGGGAACTGGACTTACATTTGTACTCCCTAAAAAAACATTTTCCTCCCAACTTTAAAAAATAGGGAGTAAAATACTATACTCCCACTTCAAAATCTTATCTGTAGCACTGGGTAAAGCACATGAGCAGACTTCATTCTAGAGAGGATGCAAAGGGATGAAGGTCGATAAACAACATCGTTTTGTAGATGGCTCACTGTCAAAAACAGGGTGCATTTCACCTTGGAGTTCCAAGTGACATCATATACACTTGTCGGTCTTTCAGTAGGAAGAAACAAATGTCCCTGTCACAGGAAGAAAGCAAAAGTCAACATTGGCATAGGCAGGGGATGGCAGAAGGTACACTGTGGTTGAAGGCCGTTCATCCAACAAAAGAGATGCTGCTCTCAGCCAGTGCAAGCAGCATCTCCTGCCAGGCCGAATCATCAAAGAACACAAAACCTTCTTCAGGCATGGCTGACATCAGCTGGCAGCACAGAATTCACGTGCCAACGTGTATGGAGCTTTCAAGAAAATGCAATCATCCATAGCATGCCAAGCACATACAAAAACACGTACTGGCCAAACTAATAGGACTGACTTTTGTACAGTGGAAATCGAAAAATCCTTGGACCTGAATCATTGCAGGCCTAGCACCTATTTTGTAGTGCTGAAAGAAGAGGATATGATAGGTTATTTATAACGCGCTTAATACCCAAAGATTTCTAAGCGCAGACCCAGGGATCAAACCGTGTTGCTCCGTGTCTTCTTGCTTCCAAGGCAAGAAGGTTGCCCCTGAGCTATCCTCCTGAGAACTTCCCCCAATATTGTGCAGCTGGTACTCACAGCAGCGAAGGCATGGGGAGACCTGCTATGCACTCTCATCCACTCTGTTGCACTCTTCAGAAGTTAGAATGTACACTAGTGGGAAACTACTATGCCAACGCTGTCAGCAGGCCTGTTATAAACTAATGAAACAGTCCCACTACTTCTCAGTAGAGCTGCTATAGGTTTAATGGGATTGCACTGGCACATGCTGGTTGTCCAGACAAAGAGGCTAGGGATTGAAAGAGCATGGTGTCTAAATGCCACACTGTAGATCCCACAAGTAGGGGAATGCCCAATGAAGTGGTGTACAAATAGCATCTTGTATGGCCCCTCCAGTTAAACATATGGTTGATTCTGATCCATCATATCTTGTATAGCAGGGGTGTGGTCATGTAGTGTCAAGAAGCTGTGCTAATATCATCGCTGTGGAGCTACCAACATGTCGGATGCGTTGTGGAGGAGCTCTGCCACACACCTGCATACCCTGGTTCATGATTGCAGTGTAGCCTCGGGAAACTGTCAATATTGAGGCTGTAAGAGTACGTGTCGCACCAGCAGCCACTGGGAGAGGTTTTGGCATCTCTGCGCCTGTACTGCCGGTACTGGGAGGAGTGACCTATGGGAGCTGAGGGCCACGACAAGAGCCACGCAGCAGCGTACAACAGGGGAGCACTCATGTCTGAGGACCAGTCCGTGGCAGAGAGTCGATGGCGAGGTGCCCCCATGTAAGTGTGCACAGTGATGGGAGGGTGGCTGCCTGGGGGGCCTCAGTTGTGGAGAGTCTGCCACTAGGTGGTGACTGGTAGTTGGGCCACCTGGGGTGTTGTGGGCGGCAGGCACATTTATTTATTTATCTATCATCGATGGGCTGAGAGCAAAGCTGTGATCCAGCGGTGTTGCGGGGCGAGCATGGAGGCAGTGTAAGGGCATTCCGGCTGGTGGATTTTGGAGTGTTATCTATCTGCCCCCTGAACCCTCTTGACCTCCACACCTCTCGCAATACCCTGAGTTGTGGACAGCCGGTGCAATGGAACCAGATCCAGCTCATTTTGTGACGCAGACCACTTGGCCTGCACCCTCATTAACTACTGTTAGGACTGATTTTCTATACTCTGGCCTGGTGGACAGATGTATAGAACGCCAACCTATATTGTGACAGGGACAACTCTGGGGAGCTGTAACAAAACCAGTTCAGGTAGCAGTGACAGGCGGTCTAGGCTAAGTTCTTCAGAGGTCGTGAGCTTGTAAATGGTCCACAATGAGTTCACACAATGGGAATCACAAATCACACTTAGATGGGATGTATACAAATACACTTATTATTTATTTGCCAAACACACTATACAAAAATGACTACTGGCAAGTAGAATTATCACACAACAATAGTATAAATACTTACTTGTATACATTCACTTATTAAAGGGCCTAATGTTCAACACAAACTCCTGCAAAGGAAAGGTAAGATTATATTATGCATGTATAGGTCCACAGAGAATGATCCCTAAGTTAAATTGTCCAGCCCTAAGTTGCCTGGGGCCTTTTGTCCAATAGTTCAGTCAAAGTTCCACATAATTTTTGAAGCAGGAAAAAAATGCAGGTAGGGTCTCTGGGGTCCAGTGAAGGGTTCTAATTGTCAGAATACAAGTTAAACTAGCTAACAGAAGTAGCCCTAACTTTCAGAAGTCTTGCACAAGTGGAAGTCCCAAAATTATGAACCTATGAATATAAAATAAGATCACAAGAGAAACAGAGATAGTAAACAAAGCACACAATTTATTTTGCATGTGTTGGCTCATGTTCAACACGTCCAAATGGAAGTAGTGAAGTGAGCTCTTGAGCTAAGCCAGCTAAGTCAGCTGATCACTAACAAGCCAAGTCCCCTTCTACAGAAAAGAAATCCACTCTTTATAGAGGCAGTGACATACATTACATGCGTAGAAGCATTTCAGAAAAACGTCATTGCTTTTGCTTATGTACATACATTTCGTTATAGCATGTACTGTGCTGGGAACTTTGTGATATGTTCTGAAATATTCTGAGACAGCAAGCCATATTGGGCGAGCATTTTGTCTCTTGTAACACAAAATTCCTATTCTGCCCATGCTATCTCTTTCTCGGCAGTCAAGGCTGTTTTCTGTGCTTGATAATAGCTGACAGTCTACCAAAAGACACTCTCTTCTAAATAACATCTCTTCGCTGTTCAGCTGCATTCAGCATTTTAGCATTGGCACAGGAACAAATTTAGTGCTTAGAAACTAGAATTTGCGCAATACAAAATAACAAGCATAATACATTATATATTTCTGCATGGCTCTCGGAAAATCTTGATCCATGATAGCTCAGAACAAACCATACTGCTAAACAGATTTTACATTAATGAATGAATGGATTAGCTTATGCTATCCATAAAAATGCATATTTGCAAACGCTCCTTTTAGCATGAGCTAATCAATTCTAGGACAGTAATGCTGGGCAATAGTGTGGAGGAGATGGTACATTGTCATCAGGCAAGTTGCATGACAGAGAAGTCAGTCAAAACAGGGATAAAAAGAAGGAACTGTAGCTAGACATTCGTAGCAAAATAGACAGGGGAATAGTGATACTGGGACAGTAACACAATGGGAAAAGAGCACAGTGAAACTTGGGTAATAGTGTCCTGGTGAGAGAAGGTAAACCTTTGCCAATTTACCATGATAGCTGGTAAGCGCGCCAGATCTCTGGAACATGTACATAGCATAGAAACTAAAACAGGGACGCATTATATACAGACGCAGCATCCTAGGATGATGCCTGCAAGCACTGTAATAATGATAAAAATGCTGGTGTTGTCATTCTATTTACCTGAAAACACTATGCTAAGCAAGCTTTGGACAAAAGCAGGACATATATATTTATCAACCTAGTGCTCAAGATGAAGAGGTGAACAGTGTGAGTGTGTGTCTTTGATCAAGCGTGTGTGTACTTGAAAAGAAAGCACAGCATAGCATAGCATAGTAGGTGGGATGGATGGGGGCAACAGTTTTCTGAGATGGTGTGCATTCTCTAGTACCCAAAAGACAGTTATTATTATCATTACAAATATTACATATATTTTCTGGCTGACCATGGTCTCCTGGACCTGATCATTTCTGTGGCAAAAGTGTCCATATCCTCACCTCTGCACAACCCAAAAATGAGCATAATGTATCAGTGTCCGTTAAGAAGCCTCACTGATATAGGCTCTAGAAGTTCATCTGTGGGTGGCACCTGACCACATGTCCTACCTTACTTCAACTATTCAGTTCCCTGCCCACCTCTATCTCCAGGCGTTTCTTTGGGCGGTATAGACGGAACACACATTGGTTTCTTGTAGGTGCTGCACAAATTGCTGCAACACTTTCCTACTTCCAAAGTTTTTCCCTATCTTTCCTTGGCACAGATTGTATCGTGTTACCCCGGGAAAATAGTGATCTTTGAACAATTCAGGTATATCCAGATCTCAACGGACCCTCAGGTTGCTCAAAACCAGGGTCAGTATTTTTTTTCTATCACTAAAAGGCACACCGGGGTATGTATTTGGTACATATTTATCAGTCAACTACCCGCTCCTTTACCCAGTTGTCATAGGGCAGAGGCAAAGATACTTATTTCCGATGTGCAGCATGGATCTCATTTCTTTTCTTCTTGCCGTCTATGCAAACAGCTTGTACAATGTATGTATGATAAACTTGTCAATTTCGAAGAACAGCAAGGAAGTACATCCCTCAATTGCAGGCAGTTTCTGCAAGTCTCTGTCAGCCTTGGGATCTGAGCCAGCAGCATCACAACTGTGAACTTCTCAGCAGGAGCTATTATCATGCCCCTCTCTGAGGCCTCAAAGAATTCCACTGATGAGCTGTGCTCGGCGACATCGCTTCCATGGCTGTTCAGCCGTTAGGCTAGCCTGTATGCCAATCAGTAGGCCGGTCTTCCCACATCAGATATATCAAAAGAAACCAAAAGAAAAGTGCAGTGTCAGGTATAGCAGATATGGTTAAACTGTTTTCAAACAAGGCAAAACCATTAATTCCTGCATAAAACTGCATACACACTCGCCTTCACGATTTTATATGGGATGAGACTTGTTCTAATCTGTGTCAGGGACAGCAATGCTAGGAGCTGGGTGTCAGGCCATTCCAAATTACTGTGTGCTAGTTCAGGAAGTGACAAAGGTATGTCAAACAGATCTATTCTTTCTTTGCTTCCCTGTTCAGTGGTGTACACACGATCATGGTCATCCTCATTCCCATCATTTTGCTCAAGAGAGGTAATAACTCAGCTGTGTTCAATAGGTTACATCCTGTGATCCTAATGTTTGCTATGAACAGAGTAAGTTCATAATTGAAGCTGATGTGACATGTTTGGATCAGTGTTCTGTTTAGTAACACATCAACTGAGTGAGGCACCATAGTTAAGGAGTTACCCAAAACCATGCTTTCACTTTGTTTGCATGATGCAGTGGCTAAAGCTACTTCTCTAAGACATTTAGGTAGTGCGTAAGCAACAGGACCCATCGGGAAGGAAAAATATCCCCATGGTCTATTTTTCCCACCATGTTCCTGGGTTAGTACTGCTAAAGCACATACTTCTTTTACATATGCAAATAAGACAAACTTTTTAACATACTTAGGAATCCCCAAGACTGGAGCACAGAACAAAACTGTTTTTAGTGTGACAAAAGTGTTCTGACATTCTGAAACCAATGAGTGATCAATGGAGCATTTTTGTGACCCGGTATCTATCAAAAATGAGGGTGCCCTATGTAACTGCTGATCCTGGGTAAGCCCTATCTTCTTATTCTTTTGAGCTGACTGGTGTACTAACTTCATGATAGCTCAGAACAAACCATACTGCTAAACAGAGTTTACATAAATGAATGAATGGATTGGCTTATGCTAACCATAAAAATGCAGATTCACACCAGCAAGCAATGGCAAAGCCAATATTGTTATAATAAAGTTTATAATAAGCCCATAGACTTAAAATGGGAGTTTAGGGGGTAATTTACCCCCATACTCTGATTTTTCTCCAGACTTGGCAGGACAAAGGAAGAGGGTCTGAGGTTGCTTTTCCCACCCTAAGTTGCCATCCTCGATTCGCAGGGGTTGCAGGTTCTAGCTGATCTCTGATTGGTGTCTTTTCGTTGTTGCAAGGATTCTTGATTGAAGAATGCAGCAAACCTCGATGCAGGACCCCTCTCGGGACTGGAATCAGGTCAGGTAAGTGATTTCAGATGGTAGTCACCGTATCATGGCCGCAAAGGGACTCAACTGCTGTGGTCAGACTTTCCCTCCTATCTCGGGTACTCTTGAAGCTAGGATGCCGAAATTACACAGAGGTGAGTCTTATAGGGCCAGCCGAGGATCTCCAAAGTTTCAGGTTGGTACTCTGAACGGTGACGCCAGCAGCATGGTAGCCCAAATTCCGAGCTGGTCAGCCTGTCCACAGGACAGTCCTGGGACATTTCCAAAGTCTCTTCATTGCAGGGTACCGAGCAGACGTCAGGCATGGATGTTCCCTCCAATCCCAGGATCTCAGCTCCTTCGCAGGACTGCTAAAGATCTTCAGCGAGACAGGCCTCCAGGACAGCAGCAGAAGTTGGTAGCCTTGGGGCTGGAGAGATGCAGTCCTGGGCTTGAGTCCAAGGATATGTCTCGCACAAGTCTTGCATATGTCTAACCACAAGCATCCTCACCCCAGTTCCTCATTACATCTCACATCATCATCACGGTCCCTCATTACCAAGAGCATCTTCTCCTGGTCTCCCACTACTGCATCCTAATCCTTGTCCCTCATTACCATTACCTTGTGTATCCTCATGAATTTGACATGGAAGATGGATTCTGAGGTAAGGGTAACCATGGACTGTGATGAGGAGGGATGGTGAGGTGAGAGTATTGAGTGACTCTGATGAGGAGAAGTGATGGCAAGGTAAGGGTGATAAGGAACAGGGAAGAGGACCATGAAAGCCAGGGTGAGGCTAATGAGGAACTATGAAAAGGAGGGGGAATGCCGAGATAAGGGTAATAGGCAGGTTTGATGAGGAAGGGAATGCCTGGATAAGGGTAATGAGGCGCTATGATGAGGAGGGGGTAAGGGTAATGAGGGAATAGGATGACAACACGGCTTCCGGGGTAAGAGAATGGGTGACTGTGACAAGGAGAGGGAGTGCTGGGGAAAGATTAGTGAGGGATTGTGATGAAGAGGAGGGATGTCAGGGTAAGGGTAATGAGGGATCGTGACATGGTGAAGCGATGCCAGGCTAAGGATAATGAAGGACTGTGATGATAAAGGAGGATGTCAGAGTAAACACAATGGATGTATGGAATCTGCTAGCAAATGTTTTGTTTGCGGGCAGGCTGCCCGTATTATAACTGCTCGGGCCCCCGTATTCACCATTCATTTAAAACAGGGCCCAAGCAATTCTTGGCCCCACATCCATTGTTAAGGGTGCGGGGGACACCCCAACAACCCCCTTTTTACCTACTTACCTGAATATTAGGAGTGGGGGACATCCCCGCAACCCACGCTCCTCATGTTCTGTTATGTAGGTCAAAAGGGAAGAAGGTTAAATGGTGCACCTATAATTAGGTCACAAAGACCTAACATACAAAACTGAATGGACAAATTGGGAAATTCCAACACAATAAGGGCTCTGATGAGGAGTAGAGATGCCAGGGTAAGAATTTCAAAGAACTAGCTCAAGAAGGAGGGATGTCAAGTTAAGGGTAAGAAGGAACTATGACATGGAGGAGGGATGCTGGAGTAAGGGTAATGAGGGATTTTCCTGAGGGGAATCGATTCTGGGGTATGGATTATGAGGAACTGTGATGAGGAGAGGGGTGCTAGGAAAGGGTAATTAAGGACAGTGACATGGGTGATGCTGAGGTAAGTGTAATGAGGAATTGCGATGAGAAGAATCGATTCCGGTGTAAGGTTAATGAATGGTGGGTGGGGGCGGGAGTTCCAGGGTAAGGATAAAGAGGGACTGCAAAGATCAGAAGGGATGTTGGAGTAAGAGCAATGAGTGATTGAGACATGGAAGTGAGATGTTGGGGTAAGCATAATAAAGGACTGTGATGAAGAGAATGGATGCCGGGATAAATGTAATGAGGAACTACAATGGGTAGGAGGGATTTCAAAGTAAGGGTCATGAGGGCCCATAACGAGGAGGGATGCCGGGGCAAATGCAAGGTGGGAACATGATTAGGAGAGGTGAAGCCAGGATCTGATCTCACAATAATATCTGAAGAACATTATGAACAAAGCTGGAAGAGAGAAGTACCGATACTAAAGAAATCCAGATTCAAACCTGGAGCCTGTGGTGGAAAAGAAATAAAGATATTAGTGTACTTCAAGACAGGCATCCAGTCCAAAGATAGGAAAACAAAAGGTAGGGTATACTTTACAGATGTAGAAGATGCCCTCCTGAGAGGGCCGCACCGAGACAAATTGGACATCAAGTTGGATTTGAACGCCAAAGAACAGGTCATGGCGGTGACAAACACGGATGAGCAGGACATACGAGAAAAGTAGGCGGAAATGTCTGATGACACGATAGGGACACTAAAGTGGTACATGCACCAGATCAAATTAAGAGAAGGAGTCACTCTGGTCAAGCAAATAGTGAGAGCCGTGACAGTGACAGCAAGAGAAGACCTGCAAGAGATGTTGAAAAACTGTTGGAAGAAAACATACTTGAAACAGTAGAAGCCAAGTCACGGCTTAGTCCAGTGATAACGACCAGAAGGAAAGAGTCCGACAAGCTCGGAATGTGCATAAACTTGAAAGCGCTAAATCAAGAAGCGGTGAGCAACAGTTTTCTATTGCCAAACATACCGGAGATGATGCTGTCCTTGCAAGGGCCTGCCATCTTTTCAAAAGTAATTATAACCAGCTCGTATTATCAAGTCAAACTAAACCCAAAGCCAAGACATTGCACAGTGTTCTTGATACCTTATGGCACATACCGTATTGTACTCAGCTGCAACGGCTTTCCAGAGGATCATAACTGAAACGTTGCAGGGCGTAGAGAATGTCAAGTTCTTTCAGGGCGACGTATTGATCTACAGTATCATTAAAAAAAGAGCATCATGCTACTCTGGAAAAGGTACTAGAAAGACTGAGGAGGAAAGGATTCCGGCCAAAGAGACATTCATGTGAACTGCACAAAGAGCAATTAGACTTCTGGGGGTACACAGTCTCAGCTGTAGGAATGGACCTGAAGGAAAGCCTGGTGCATGGTGCAAGTCCCAGAGCCACAGACAGGAGAGCAATTAAAGTCCTTCATGGGAATGGCAGAATATTATGCAATGTTCGTGAAAGGGTAAGAATTGAGGCGACTATTGAGGAAAGGAGAGAATATGAATGGACAGACCATTCAAAGGTATAAAGAAGGACATCACAGAAGCACCAAATCGCAAACCATTTGACAAAAGAAATGGAACGATCAGAGCTGCAGATGCGAATGCATATGGGATAGGGGCCGCCGAAATGAAAAAGGGACAAAGGGGAGCATCATCAAAAGCGCTGAAAGGCATGGAGCAAGATTATTCCGTGATGGAAAAAGAGATGCTAGCATGCGCCTGGGCAGTACACCATTTACAGACATACCTATTGGGAAGAAGGTTTCAGTTATGGACCGATCACAAGCCCTGGGTGAATATATCCGGGACCAGGAGAACAGGAAAGTAGACACAAAGTCTAGCAAGATGGTCATCAAAAAGGCAGGAGTATAACTTTCATGCGAATGTGAAAGCAGTCAAGTGAACTGTCTATCAAGACAGCCACTAACAAAAGAAGAAGGAACGTATCTAAAAGAAAAATACGTTGTTGTGTTCATCACAGAAATGCAAAGATACTGGAACATATAAATGGAACTACATGAGCAGAAAGGAGTACTAATTAGAGGAAATGTGTTGATACCTCCTACTGCCTCCTACTGGCCTCAATGGAGCGGGGACAGAATTGCACTGTGCAGTCGAGAAAAATGGCGGAGAACCAAAGAAATCGAAAAGAAGAGCAGCAAAGAGCTAGAACCAAAAGAGGAGAGGAGAGCCAAAGAATATCAGGGACAAGGAGTAGTTCATGCAATGCGAACTAATAGAAGATAATACTGTGATGGAGTGGCAAGGAGAGAGAACATCTGAAAACACCAGAGAAGAAAAGAGAAGGAGGAGAAGAGATGATGTCCCTGAGAACTAGGAGAGTGAGAAGATCGCCTGGTAAATATAAAGACTATATTATGGGTTAATTTTTATTTATTTGTTGGGTATTTATAATGCACCTATACAGAAATGGTATTTCAAGGCTAATTCATTGTTTGTTATCAAAAGAGGATAATGACCTCCCAGGACTCCAGCACTCTCCATCATCACACCTGGAGGTGGGTGATGGAGCACGAAGAGCGCTAAGCCGGGCAAAGAGCGCAGAGAGCGGTGAAAGCAGGCGATCCACACGCTGCTCCTGGGAAGCATGCCTGTCTGCACACACACATATATTTTATGTCCTGGGTGTTAGTCCTAGCAGTGCACAGTGGTGGCACAAGTTATGTTTGCTTTGACTACCATAACTGGCGAATTTCAGGGGGGTTTTGGTTTTACTTGTAACCATATCGTCCCTTTAACAAAGATTTTTAACTGTTTTTCAAAGGATTTTATTAGTGCAACCATAACATCCCTTAAACAAAGTTTTTTCTGTGAATATATATATATAGTTAATACAAACGTGTTAAGAGAAGCTAAGTGCAATAAAAAAGCCTGTTATCAACTGTCAACTGGTGTCAGTGTACCATATTCAACAGGCTCCTTCAGAGTCTTAATAGAATTGCCAAGGAATGTCGCATTTATGACGTGGCTCACAATCGGTATCTCTCGAAAAGGGTGTGCTGTCACCTGAGTTTTAATGAGTGTACTTCCAGTCATGACTGTAGCACACTATAGAGTCTGTGTGTTTGCTGCAGAATTTGTACTACTATGTGCCATTTTGGAATCTAGGACGGAATCTTGCATGAATAAGTTCCAATGGACGCACAGTCCTCACAGTACTGCACTACTGTTAAAAGATGACAGCCCAAATGTCGGCTACTCACACTCTACACCGTGCTCTGCTGCTCTCGAGCTAGGTCCGCACTTTAAACAATAACATAAAAAATCAATGGATTTTGAATGTGGCAATCTTAAAGTGCCTCCTACCCAATCCAGATATATGCTTGATTGCCAAAGTGCTAGTGCTTGCAAGATACAAAAAGTAAGCACGCCTAATATACAAAGTGCTACTGCCTGTGTCTCATAGAGGCACACAGTCATGTGTCCGCTCCCACCTTTCCCTATGTGCAATTGCCCAAATCAGCAAGTGCAGGAGGGTCTATTTTCACATTTCCATACATTTATTAAGCAATATGATCCGAGTGGCGGGGACATTACCGACTCAGGTAGTGCCCCGGGGCCCACAGGTATAGGCCCGAGCGAAGCGAGGGCCTTACCGAAGGCCCTGGGGCATTACCTGAGTCGGTAATGCCCCCACCATGAGGGTCATATTGCTATTAGTACCCCGGCCCGCGTTATGTGCGTGACCAGGGCACTAAAAGTATTTTTTTCTGTCCCGAAACGACCAAGAAAATGGCCGCCATGGAAACGGAAAACAGAGTCTGTTCCCTTTCCATGGCGGCCATCGGGAGCGGACGCGCTGGTAACACAAGTGTTCCCAGCGCGTCCGCTCCAGGAAAAGGATCAAAAAGAAGGTAAGTGGGGTTGGGAGGGCGGGAGTGGAGGAAAAAAAATACGTACCTGCGTCCCCGGCGGGGGACGAGGGAAGCCCCCAGCCATGTGGAGTCTCCACATGGCTGGAGGCTTCCCTCGTCCCCCGCCGGGGACGCAGGAACAAGAAGGTAAGTTGGGGGCGGGTGGGAGGGAGGGAAGGGAATAAAAAAAAAAGGCAGCCTTTCAGCCGTGGGGAGGCTCGGAGCGGAGATGGCCCCGCTTCGAGCCTCCTCATTGGCTGAGGGGCTGCCACGCCCCCCCACCGGGGACAAAGGCCGTGGAATCCCGACGGAGGGATTCCCGGCCTGGTAATGACTCAGCGAGGGCCAATCAGAATGGCTCTTTCATTCTGATTGCGCCCTCACCGGGTACTAATGCACTTTAATCTACAATGAAAGTATGGTATCCCCTAAATCTGTCTGACGAGTGCAGAGGAATACACAATGCATAGAAGCAGTTTTTCAGACCCTTCTGTACATCTTTATCAAGAAAGAAGCCATACCTGATGCTGCGGCCCAGAATGCATTTCTTTTCGTCAAACAGGAATTGAAACATAGGGGAAAGAGGTGTAACTTTCTCTATAGGTCCAAAGACATACAGGCTGCCATATGTGGCCCTGGACCACTGTCTTGCCTGCACCTGCAAAAGGGCAAGAAGAGATTCCAGGTATGTCCTGCATCTTATTAGCCTGTTTGTTTGCATAACCAAGCCCTTATGACTGTGCAGTCCTTCAATGGATCTGTGTGTAAAGGGGATTTCTCCAGTATTCCCACAAACCCACACTGCAGGGACAGGGAACACACCGAGTGTAAGTGGAGCCTCAGTGGTTTTGGTGTTGCTCCATCACTAACCAATCATCCATATAGGAAAATACTGATGTTTCTCTCCAAGGAAGGAAGCCTACCAAAGGAGGCAAAGGGCCACATGAGGTTTTTGCAAACAGAATTACCATTACCAGCACTTGGTCTGCCGGAATTACCGGCAGATTACAAGTGCCGGTAAGGGCAGTAAATCCCCTTGACGTGGAGTCCTATAGGACGCCAGTAATATCGGTGCCAGAAATACCAGCTATTTTTGCAGGTGGGGTGGTGCTAAACGGAATTACTGGCACGTTATCACCGCACAGGCAAACTCCTAATGAGGCCTGTGATGAATCCTGCGGATCCCTGACTAAACCGCTGCCTAAAGTGTCCGTCCAGGTGGCCAGGGTAAGGCGGACGCTTCCTGATCCTGACCTTGGGGGTGGTGTTCTGCGGGAGGATCAACTGGGAGGAGACAAGGCTCAGGATGGTGAGGAGATTTCATGTGATGAGACGCTGCATTTGCCTCCCAATGGGAAGAACCTTTTACAAATACCAAGGCATGTAATGGCTTATGGTAGTTATGATTTGTCTGATACACAAAGTGAACATCTTAATGGGGATAAAGCTAATGTAAAATCCCTAAACAAAAGAAATGAAAGCATGTCTGAGACTTTGTTGCCCTTCTTTTTTCCCTCAATGTAGCTAGCGCCTATATGGCTGAGGGTTTTGTGCTCTGTGATAAATAAATGCCAAAATAAAATTAAAATAAATAGAGACGCTGCGTAGGTTGGCCAGCTCAAGGCCATTCCCCCCCCCCTCCAATGTCGTACTCCATCTTATCCCCCCTCCCACACTTTCCCGGAGGGACTCTTCCCCCAATACCACTTGCTTCTGCTCTGCCGCACCCGCAGCCCCACCCTAAGCACTCTCTCGTTCCATTCCCTACCAGCCACTCCTAGCACCCCACTGGCCTGCCTATCTTCAGTAGAGCGTCATGAAGAAGTGTCATGCACTAATGTGTGTCAGCCTCTGCGTGACGATCTTTCTGTGGCAAGCTTCTCAGCGGCATCCGGAGCCCGCAATTGGATATTTTGTTGCATCTTCACTAGAGTAAAAACGGTTAGGAGTAAGACTGACAGCGTGCTAATGTCAAAATTACTAGAAATCTTCATTACTCCAAGTCCCACTCCTCCTCGTCACCGTACGTATTCCCTCGCTCACTTGGCCAGTGGCCCTCCCTGATTGTCCCATTCTTTTTCGACTACGGGACATTCAGTACACTGCACCAATTTATATTATGTTTGGGATCGCCACGCTCTTAAGCCTTGCGTGCGTTCAGTTACATCATCATGTTGGGTAAGGGGGGCATACATGCAATGCAAGAAAGTACTTCCACTTCATAGCCAACGTGGTCTCAAGTGCCCCTGAAACAAAAATGGATCCTGCTTTCTAAAGTGGGCCATGGGTGGTCATTCGCCGCCTCAGTGTCCTTCAAAACCAATCATACAGCCCTGTTGCCCATCAACGACAATCCGCGCTCTACCTTCTGGGTGAACAATAACAAGATGGCATGTCTCATTTTAAGGGGTGAGGGGCTTCTACCAAAAGGTATTAGCTACTTTTTTTATTCTGATATATCTTATGACATTTTGGGAGTTTTATTTAGTGCTTAATTGTCCAAGAGATTTTGTCAATTTATATATAAAATATAAAATATAAAATAAATATATATATATAAATGTAAGAGTTATAGGTTTGTGCATATATAGCGTAAAAGGTTTTTTTGACAAGCCAAATGCACTTGAATAAAAAATAAAAAAAGTTAGGTACGTTCACTTTTCACAACCTTTTGCAGGCATTACAGTCAAAGAAATGCCCTGGAAGAGCTAATCCATGCTTCTGCCTCTGTAAATTACACCGCTCTCGTTTTTTCTGGTCCTCCTTCAAAGTATGCCTGAAGAAATCAGAAAACCAGTAGCTCTCCCAATGCAACTAAAAATAGGCGGGAGTCCAGGCTGTGGAAAGCGTGGCGCGAGCCGAGTCCCGGGTGAGAGCCAAGCGCCGGGACCTTGTGCTTTTCCCTCACCTGTTGCGCGCGCCTCAGCCGCGAGAAGGTGCATTGCGGAGAGGCGGCCTCAGCATTTAAATGGACGTATTTGCAGCGCCGTTATGCGCTGGTGACTTCGATGGCCAGAAAAAGTGTGCCGAGAGGTTACGGCGTTGGGCAATTCGCAACACTTTTAAAAACCGTGGCCTCGATTTCGTTTTTGCAAAGCGGTGTGTTTCAAGTTGTTCAATAAAAAAACAACATCTATTAAAATCAGTTTTAAGCCATTTCTGTGAGATGGGAATATTTGAGTGACCATTGCGAACCCGCCTCTATAAAGCCGGGTTCTCCCGGACCAGTGCCATGTCTTTGATGATGTGCAAGTTCATTGCGGTTCACAGCTGTGCCCGACTCCTTTTCTAATGATGCAACACAAACCCTCATGCTAATCTGAGTACTTAGTCGTATGCCCTGCGCACGCTATTGACAAATATTTTAAATTGTGCGCCTAAACCAGAGGAAGCTATACACAAGCCAGAACAGGAAAAACCAAACTACTATCACTTCCCTGTAACTGGAGGAGGTTCGTTAGCGAGAACAAACACGGCCCATTGACCTGTTCTTTGGGAAGGTACCCACTCAAGAGTCCGCAGCCACCTTTAGCTCACTGTACCTTTCACAGAAGGGAAATACCCATTTGCATATCAGTCTTTGTCCCGCCCACATGGGCAGTCCAGCACCGAAATGCTATGGCAATTCTCTTCTGAACAAGAGTACCAACAGTAACCCCAAACATAATATTGCAACTAGCCACCTTTGCCGCAACCCAATGGTCTACAATCAGAGGCGTAGGCAGGGTAGGGCCTGAGGGGTAAGGCCCACCCAAAACCTGTAAATGCCCACTCAGCAGCTCTGTGTGGGCATTTACAGATATTTTTGTCAGTGCAGTGGGCCCAACTACATTAGCTTCAGGCCCCATTTGCTAGACAATCCTGGCTACGCCTCTGATCTGATGATCTCAATGCCATTGCTCGTGGTCAAACACGGGTTTCGACGAATAACAAGTTCTTCCACAGGGCTCCAATTCACATGGACAAATAACCAACACATAGATATGACATTACATATAATGTACAATCAGCACACACCAGTTTTCAAAGGTCCAAATGGAGCATGAGATATGGTAAGAATAAAACAAATGGGAATGGGTAGGGAGAGGGAAGGGAAGAAGAAAAGAAGAAAACGCATGAAGAATTGCTATACTGCATCTCAGACCTGATAATCTACAGTGTACATTCGATAATTATCAACTAGGTTTCAGGCCCGACTGCAAGTAATCATTGCAACATGCTACCTTGGACCAAAATGGACAGATTTATTAAATCTTCGGATACCCCAAGACTGGCCCAAAGCAACGTGTCTGGCTTTGCCCAACTTGTCATGTTCCAGTGCCTGCTGACATAGCATGTCAGCCAGCCATATGGCATGTCATGCCAGCCACATTATGGCATCATTGCCCAGCACTTCTAATCATGAATGGTGCAAGGGTCTGCAACCAAAAGAGGGTTATCTCTGTCTAATAAAGTTAAGTGATAGTTGCACTTTTGAAAAACTCTAAACACATGGACATCATTTTGATGCTGCCAGGGGTCGCTCGTGCTGCACCTGCACCACTCTTTGCTACCTCTGTTTGGGATCTGGTGACTACTGGGTTAGAGGTCACAGCAGCTGTGCTAGGAACTGAAAGGAAACATGGATCCTATATGTTATAAATGATATGATAAGTCATTTATAACGTGACTGTACACAAGTGTTACTAGGCGCGACAAGACAAGGGAGGGAAGACATAGTGAGGACAAAACAAATGATCTTACTAGGCCTTGTGTGATTCAAATCGTGCAAGTGCGATACGCAAAGTGCAGGGGGGATTGGGAGGGGAAAGTG
This sequence comes from Ambystoma mexicanum, assembly GCF_040938575.1. Lineage (NCBI taxonomy): Eukaryota > Metazoa > Chordata > Amphibia > Caudata > Ambystomatidae > Ambystoma > Ambystoma mexicanum. Next base: position 1,217,801,887 of record NC_090933.1, on the reverse strand, counting down.
CCAGGGGGAGGGAAAAGGGAAGTACAATCAGGGCAGCATTGCTCTGAGTGAGTGCAGCCAGGGCAGCGCAGCTCTGGGTAAGTGCAAGGATGCTGGGCACTGTAGGGTTCCAGATACAGCCCCTAAGTGCAGTAGGGCCGGAGGCAGTGCAGGCGCTACTGGTGGTGGAGGACCCTGGCACCTAGTGAGACTCTGAGGGTAGCCAGGCAACCCGTCAGCACAGTAGACAGGTAGGTCAGCAGGGGAGAGAAAGAGAAAGCAGAAGAAAAAAGGCGGTCTTGAGCTGCTTCCGGAACATCAGGTGGTCCGGCTTAAGTTTGAGAGGGACAGGGAGGGCATCCCAGAGGGTGGCACCTGAAGATGAGAGAGGTCTACCCCCCACTCTCTGCCTGGAGAAGCGTCTGACCCTCAAAGAGTTGGAGGTGGCTGAGAGAAGGGCTCGAGAAGGAAGTTGCTTAGGAAGAGAGAGTTGGATGCAGTGCAGACCCCTGCCCCAGAAAGCCTTGTGGACAATGCAGAGAGTCTTGAATTTGATCCTTGCAGCCACCGGGAGCCTGTGGAGTGATTTTAGGGCTGGAGAGATACAGTCCCTGGGCTTGAGGCCAAGGACAAGTCTAGCAGTCCTGTTATGGATTAGTTGCAGAGGGCGGAGAGTAGAGGAAGGCAGATTGAGAAAGAGGCTGTTGCAGTAGTCCAGTCTAGAGAGAGCCAGGGCTCTGGAGACAGTAAGCTTCTGGGGGAAAGTGAGAAAAGGAAGAACCCTCTGAGGAGGTGCAGCTGATAGTGGGACTTCTTGGAAAGGTCTGTGATGTAAGAGAGTGTAGTCGAAGATGACACCAATGTTTTTATCCTCACAGGAACGTGAAGGAAGAGGGCCCAAGGAGGGCGGTCAGAGTGAGAGAGGGAAAGCAGGAGCCGGGGTCCCAATGATAAGGATTGCAGTCTTACTGTCATTAAGGCAGAGATCGTTGGAGGCGCACCACTCCTGAATCGTGGATAGACAGTTGGGAATGAGTGAGAGCGGAGAGTAGACTGATGGGAAGCCTGAAGGAGAGCTGAGTGTGATCGGCATAACACTGAAAGTTAGAGAAGGAAGAGATAAGGTGGGACAAAGGGGCCAGGTAGACATTGAAGAGCCAGGGTGAGAAGTTAGAACCCTGGGGAACACCACATGTGGAGAGAGGGGTGGTGGAGAGAAATAACCCATGTTGGACCTGGGAGGGTCGGTCCAGGAGTAAGGAAGTCAACCAAGCCAGGGCCTGATCGGTGATGCCCGGGTTCTCACAAAAACGATTGATCAGGATGGCATGATTGACTGTGTCAAAGGTAGAGGAGAGATCAAGGAGCATGAGGACAGAAGGAAGGCTAGAATCGAAATTAGTGAGCAGATCTTTACAGGTTTTTAGGTGAGCAGTTTCCGTGGCTCTGGCTGTTTTAAAGCCAGAATGATGGTCATGGATACAACCAACAGATTCCTTGTCGAGAGTAAGCTCGGAGATGGCCAGCTTTTCCAGGAGTTTGTCCAGTAAAGGAGTGATAGAAATCAGGCAGTATTTTGCCAGACAGGAAGGACCAGCAGAAGGCTTTTTCAGGAGGGGATGCACAAGGGAGTGCTTGAGGGAAGGGGGGAAAGTTCCAGTGGCAAAAGAGTGATTGCAGGAATTGGCCAAGGCTGGAGTGAGGGTATCAATGTGATCCTTAATGGTTCTGACGGAGCAGGGGAACACCTGTTTGTACAAAACATTCATAGATCGCACTTGTCTAGCAACATTGTTGGGTGTGGTCGGAGAGAAAGAGGAGAAAAGAGCAGGAGAGGGAGAGTCAGCCAGAGGGGGGCCAAGAGAGGTAGAGGGAGAGGAAGAGTAGAGAGAGGAAAGGATGTCCTGAGTTTTAGTGGTGAAATGAGAAGTCAGAGCCTTCGGGCCTGGGAGGGAACAGGAGAGGTGGAGACTTCATAAAGATTGGCCAGCGCCTTGCAGATTTTAAAGAGCTTGGCCATGTTGTTAGATGCTGCAGAAACACAGGCTTGGATGTGGGCTCTCTTCTTGGACAGGACATAGAGTCTGTATTGCCTTTGGAACAGGTGGCAGGCCAGTTTGTCAGCTTCCTCTCAACCACCATACACTTGCGTTTCCGGGTGGTGAGTTGAGAGTCATAACAATAGTTGCACTTGGAGGTAGGCTTCAGACGGATTCTCAGGAGCAAGGACATCCAGAGTGTTGGAGATGGAGTAATGCAGGTTAGAGAGGGCTGTATCAGAGTCGGAGTCAGCCACAGGCCTGGGAGGTGCAGAGAAAATAGCAGCAAAGGCCACGACTCACACACGCTTCATGTGCCGAATGACCGAGAAAGTAGGTATAAGTGCTGGGGTCGGCTTCGCCTGGGGGACAGAGAGCTTCAGGTGAGAGGAAAGCAGAAAGTGGTCAGTCCATGAGAGTGGAGTGGTGAGGGGGTTCGAGAGTGGGATGTCTAAAGAAATTAGAGCAAGCAAGGAATGCCCCGCCGAGTGTGTCAGACCAGAAGGTAGAATAGAAAGAGAGAGAGTGTTGCAGAGGTTGCGGAAGAGCCCAGATGAGGAATTAGAAGCATCCAAGTGGATGTTGAAGTCTCAGAGGAGGAAACGGTGAGAGGTAGAGGCAAGAAGAGAAGAGGAGAGGTCAGCCCACTCTGAGACGAAGAGGCTGACCTGGCCAGGTGACCTGTATATGGTGGGCACAGTAAGAGAGAGGCCAGAAGTGATAGAGAGCCCGCAGACCAAGCATTCAAAGGAGGAGCTGGCCTGCATTGGAATGACAGAAGCAGGGACCTACTCCGGGAAAGATCAGGGCTACTCCACCTCCGGGACGGTTCATTCTGGGTTTGGAGAGGATCTTGTAGCCATCAGGGAGGAGAGTGTCAAAACTTGTGACAGAGCTGGCCATGAACCATGTTGCAGTGAGAGCGAGGATAACCAGGTCAAGTTCTTCAAGAAGGTGGCATATGTCAGAGGATTGTTTGACAGCAGAGCGAGAGTTGAGAATAGCGCTGTGGAGCAGGTTGCCACATTTGAAAGACTTCCTTAGAGGAGTACAGGCTTGAGGTGTCCCCTGCGGAGATAGTGGAGGGGCACGAGAGTGGGCAGAGGAGGTAGAAGTAGGTGGCTCGGTAGCCAGAGAAGATGAGGAAGGTACCAGAGAGGTGGCGGATGAAGGAGGTGGCGGAGAAACCAGAGAGGTGCTGGTAGAAGTAGCAGGAGAAGGAAGGAAGTTGAAAACACACGGGAGACACCTATCAAAAAGAAGGAGATTGGGCTGATGGCCCTGGACCAAGATGGTGCCATTCCGATAGACATTAATGATGGTCTTGGAGGAGTGGAAGGAGGCCAAGAGGACCTCCCACCGAGTGCCACAATTAATGGGAGAGGAGGAAAAAGGAGAGAGAACAGAGACCATATGAGGGGTCCATAGGTCTGGAGAGGGAACGGCAAAGAGGATGTCAGTAAGAGTCTGTCTGAAGAAAGCACTGCTGTAGGTATCAGGAATAAGGAGGCCTGGGTTGGAGACCAGGATGTCCCTCTTGAATGTCCTCCTTCCTGACTTAGTGAGAGGGATAATATGAGTAATAAAGTAGCAGTTAGAGAAGATAGAGGAGAGGTAAGGCATCATCGAGGGTGCGAGGAGGAAGTAGGAGGAGGAGGGAGCAGAAGAGAGAGAAGAGAGATGCACAACACGAGCCGCGTAATGAAGGATAAGCAGAAGGGGAGGGTGGAGGAATCACACAGTAGGAAGCACAGGGAAGAGGCATCTCCAAGAGCACTCAACAGTAGAAAAGCTACCGCCAGCGTGGTGGGGTCCTAGAGGGTTAGAGAGTGGGAGAAAGCCTTAAAGGACACAAATCACAGTACAACAGTAACCAAAGTTAGGGGGTGGGTGATAGAGAGTGGGAGAGAGCCTAAAGGACACAGATCACAGTACAACAATAACAAAGTTAGGGGAGGGAGTCTAGAGAGTGGGGGAGAGCCTGAAGGACACATATCACAGTACAACAATAACCATAATTGGGGGGGGATCAAAGATTGGGAGGGAGCCTGAATGACACATATCACAGTACAATAGGAACCACAGGTGGGGGAGAGGGACCTAGAGAGTGGGAGAGAGCCTAAGGGCACAGATCACAGTACAATTGAAACCGCAAGTGAGGGGATCTTGAGAAAGACACAAAACACAAAGTATGGCAAACCCTTGAAGGGGAGAGCCTAGGGTTGCGTAGAGACAGAGTATGTTATGTCAGACGTTAAGGAGGAAGTACGCGTAAAGACTGGGATGTTTAGTAGGGACCAGTAGTGACTGCTCCACTACCCGCACCTTTCTTACCTTTCGGACACTGATGGTCGACGGGTGTGTCTCGTGATCGCACTCTGCACCGCTACCCCTTCACCACAAAACACGTACGTCACACAACACAACAGTCTTGTCCTGCAAGGGCTTTGCCGCAGAGGGTCCGATCCTCAGGTCTTAAAGATTTGGATGTGTGGACATAGGAGCAACATATTATGTACTGATGAGCAGCATCTCCTGTGCACCTGTGTTGCACAATACGGAAGCCTTGTCCTGAGAGGGCTTAGCCACAGAGAGTCCAATCCTCGGTTCTTAAAGGTTTGGATGCGTAGACGGTCCCCTGTCATTTCATCACGGGATGTTTTTTCACAGGGTTTTTTACCGTGATTTTTTTTTACAAAAAAACCCATCTGATTTTGTAAAAATTATTTTTGGGGGGGTTCCCCACTAACCCTCCCATTTTCCCAAAAATTTGATGGGTTTTTTCTGAAAAAAAAAATCGCAGTACAAAAGCCAGCGAAAAAACATCCCGCGATGAAAGGACGTCGTACCGGCAGCATTTCCTGAGCACCTGCATCGCACAACACTGCAGCCTTTTTCTGCGAGGGCTGCATGGTATGTATTTGATATATGCTTTCAGTACTTCCCACTGCTTGCCCTCATTCTTCCTTCCAATCAGCCAATAAAAGGATGCCAAGGAGGAAAGGGGCAGGACTAGGTGTGAGACCAACCAAATCTTCTCCATCTTCTAAATCTCCAGTAGACTCATGTTTGGTCTTAGAGGATGGAGAAGTGTTTCTAGGCACAGGTTACAACTTAGGTAGTTCCAACAGTTAGCAGGCAAACGACAGTTTATGAAACAGGTGTGTTTTTAGTCTCTTTCGGAACAAGGTGTAGAACGACATGGCTCTCAAAGGAGGGGGAAGGGAGTTCAAAGTGTGGCCGCAGAGACAGGGAAACTGCCATCTCCAGCTTTAACACGGTTGAACCGAGCAGTGCACAGGCGGTTGGCATAAGCAGATCGTGTGGGCCTTGCAGCGGCAGGTTTGGAAAGTCTCTGGGCCAGGTAGCCAGGTGCAGGGTTGTTGAGGCAGCGTTGGGTGATGGTTAGGATTTTAAACTTGATCTGTTATCAGACTGGGAGCCAGTGTGTGTCTCTCCTTGTTGCAGTGATGTGGTCCTGTTTGCTCACTGCCAACTAAAATTGTTTCCTTGGCCCAACAAAATATCATTCAGCACCGGCACAATTGGAGCTAGAATTCAAAACACCAAGGACATGCATCACTAAAGCACAGAAGAAGCAGCCAACAACAGTATGCTCAGGTGTGGGTGGCATGCTGGCAGCACTGCATAGGGCAGAATCTGTTCTACTTGATGCCTTTTCCATTGACAGGTTTCAAGTACTGTGCCAAGGTGCTGTTCCTTCTGTAATGTTTTTACACCTAAATTCAGGCTGGCAATTCAAAATCCCAGAAATATGGTGGACTGCCTTCCTAACTGAAATCTGCATGAGCAGCAAGCAGTCAGTGGTGGGTGGATGTTATGGTGGCACCGGGATGGCCACGGACAGTGTGAAGAAATGGAGGCTGGAGATGGAACATTGAAGACCTACCAGGCCTGCATAGAGCCTTGCAAGCAGGGCCCAGTTCAGTTCCTGAACTCATACTTGCCAATCCCGGTGCACTTTAGCTTGGCCAGCTAGGACATGGGTCAGGGCTATTATCGCGTCTGGTAATACCTCTAACTGCACTACATGATGGGAGTGTTGCCACATTCAGATGGGAAGATTCCTCAAGCGCTCTGCCTCCTCACCCACAGCAGGTGTATTTATATTTATTTGTTTGAGGTAATGTGGTGCTATTTATTTGAGGTAATGTGGTGCTGTGTTTGCCTGAATGTCGCTGGTGAAAGTGTGATGTTGCGGAAGGCTGCCATCTAAAGGACGGTCAGTGAAAGGTCGCTCTTTTCCTCCCCATTTCCCCTTGCCCATTTCGGGGGGGGTCCCCACGCATTCCCCTTCCCACTGTACAGCCCTGCAGCCCCCGCCAAATCTCTCTATCTGCTTTCCATCGGAACCCCTTCTCACCTTTACCGGGCCACGCTCTATCTTCGTTCCAGTCTACGAAGCGATCTCTCAGTTGCTTAACTTTAATAAGGTAGTGGAATATAGGTGAACAATAAACCACTGTGTGATCAAGAAGTGAGATCATGAAAAGGGGACAACCTATAACACCCAGGATAGAGTCGCCAACCAATCTGGACCCCAGGAACGTGGGTATGAGTTCATGATCACCGTCCACATTCTCCCCTGAACTCTAGAGTCTCTACCCCAAAACCGCCATTTTCTTTTTACTGGACGCGCAGTAAGGCCCTCATCCCGCAACCCCCTGACTTACCTTTGTTGCCCCCCCGTGGGATGTTTCCTCGTGCTCCCTTGCCTTTGCGCCCATGGAAATATAAAAGGGGGTGGGCACTGTTGTCACTGTGGGTGTCAGGAGCTCATTTGGGAGAAAGGAAATGCATTCTCAGGCAATTGCATAGCCCTGCACTGTGGGGCAAGAGCATGAAGGAGCAGAAAGGGAGACAGCACAGTGTGGGCAGGTGACAAGGATGTTGAGGGGGGCGTGACCTCAAAAGAAGCATGCAGGACTGTAGCAGGCTAAGACTTGGCTACGTAGGGAGCTGTCTGTGGACTAGATTAGACTAGGACAATCAATTTAGAGCGGGGTTAGTTGCATTGAGAGTCAGTCCATGGAAGGAGGTAGATGAGGGAGCGAGTGAGGGTGCCGAGTATGTGGATGACAATGCCACGTACTTTCATATTGGAAATAAAGGGAGTGTCCCACAAGAAGGCTGGTACTGTAGTCAATCAGGATAGGAACCACTGTGGAGGTGTTGGTTTTAGCTGAGTGAAAGATGAGGTAGCAGTGTATTTTGCAGGTGTTCCGCAGGTATTGGCCGGCTGCCATGGCAGTAGAGGATACAAACCTGTGTGGTTTAAATTCAGTATCAAAGAGAGCCCACAGCTTGAGAGCTTCAGGGTCTGGGTTGAGTAGGTCAGGATAACATTCAATAGGAAAAGGCAAAAGGTATACAATGCAGGACTCCAGGAGGAACAATGCTACAATTTTGGAAGAGTTTATCCAAAGGGTGGCCTCCAGTGACAAATGGTTGACTGGAAGATGGATATGAAAGCGGATAGCGCTTGGGTAAAGGAGGAGATGATTTGGGTACTCTCAGCAAATAGATGGTATGAGAAATGAAGGGAGACAGTGCTGTGCTAAGAGGAGGGGACCAAAGACTCTAAGGGAACCTCTACTGGCAGGTGGATGGTAGAGTAGCAGTCATTTCTACAGGATGAGTGGCATGTGAGGGGTTTAGAAGTCACATCCTGTACTTAGGCTTAGTCCTTCCTATGTAAATATGTATGTAATAGCTGTGGCAACGGCACCAGTTCTGGAATTCATCACTCCTTAAAGTGTATATAAGTGTCTCAGGTAATTTCAGTTTCCAAGTCAGCTGACTGAGTGAACAGAGTACAATTGCTCTGATATATAGTGGTGTAACAAACTTCAACTTCTGTTCTCTACTCAACAACTGGAAAAGAGATCTCTGCTCTCAGCTATCACCAGTCATTGGACACAGACAATGGACTGCATGATCAGGTACCAGCCTCTCAACCGATTTCTTTATGTGTGACCCTTCTACTGCGCCTTATACCTCTACCGACAGCCTTGCATCTGCAGGCCACAGGGACAAGTGCAAGCCATAGCAACTTCACAAACCTGCTTTCCATGCACATCGCAACTGCACCATGCGTGTCACCCAAATGACTATGAGAGGACTAGGGATTGCTCCACAATCTGTTAGGGAATGCAATCAACTGATACATACTATACATAGCAGCTGCACACAGGGTCCATTTGTATTGTGCCCCTCAAAGGTAAGTGAAAGGTTTGTATTGATGCTCCCAATTCACGGGTAATGTCCAATACCCATTTGTCTGGTCAAGGACTGAGCACACCTTTGATCTCTGGATCTGTGCCAGCCCTTGGTTGATGTAGGGAATTAGCCACCACACCATATGAACACTTTTGTTTAATTCCCTGAGATCAGCACAGAGCCACCATTTAGTTGTTTGTATCCCTACTATTGAATTGTTGAATGCACTATGGATTTCATGGAACTAATTGCAACCAATATTGTTTTGCAAACGTGGGAGCTATATCAGGGTCCGTTAGTATAACCGTGAGTGTTGAAATATATGTCCGCAATACATGGGTCAACTAAGACAATTGTCTTGCAGTCCAGAAAAGCCTGTCCCAGTTGTTGTCACTGTTCATTGGTTTCCCAAGCATAGGCCAGCTTAATCTGTTCTTCCACCATCGGTAAGAAGCTTGTAATACCTCTGGTTTTGAAATGTCAGAAGTATTCTCCACCTGGGTAAAGAGATACCCTTTTATGGTGTTGACCTGGACAGAAGGTTCACTGGTTCAAAGATAGTTATTAATAACTTAAAATACAATTTTATATTCATAAATGTCACAGATAACCTCCTCTACAAAAACAAAGAGAAATAAATGCCCCCTTGTTTAGTCGTTATCTTCTACGGTCAGATACTTTCGTTCTTGTCGAAAACGTCTTCAGGAATTGGACCTATCATCTGTCTTTTGAGTTCTATGTAAAAATGTTGATAGTTGATAGCCCTTCCAACGAGGTGTCAGATGGAGATTTAATTCCCTGTCATTGAAGGATATTATTTAAGCAATAGAACCAGAGGAGGGGGCATTACCGGTCTGGTAATATCTTGAGCCGTTAGTTACATGCCTGAGCAAAGTGAAGGCTTTAACAAAAGCTTTAACATACCAGACCGGTAATGCCCACTCGCCCCCTCAGGTTCTTTTCCTATTAATACCCCGGGACATTATACCAGGATACTAATAGTATTTTTCTTGAGCTGAGAAATAGCGTGTAAACTGTTGCTCAACTTGAGAATAAAAAAAAATAAAAATTGCTGCTTCCCCCTTTGATGGAGGCCATTAAAAAGTGTTTTTAAAAAAGTAAACAAAGAAAATGGACGCCAGGGAATAGTGAGAAAGCACTACACATAGTACCCAGTGGTCAAAGTGTAAGAAAAGAAGCAGTGGAAATACAAACCTGAAAACACATGTGCCTGTTGTTTATGGGATTGTCCAGTGCATTGCACTGAAAGTGCAAGTTTCAACTTCTTCCTACACTTTTATTTTAATAACGAAAACATTCTGGAACGGTTTCTTTTTAAAATAAAAGTATAGGAACGGTAAAACTTAATTAAAAGAAGTAGAGGAGCACCGCTCCCGATCACTCCCGCCCACTTTGACCACTGGTAGTCCCTTCTCCCTTTCCATGGTGGCAATTTGCAAGGCAGAGATGCTCCAGGAACACTACCGTTCCTGCCGCCAGCGAGGGATAACGCAGAACAAGGTCAGTGGGGAGGGGGCAGTGGGGACTTACCTATGAGAAAATGTGGGGTGGTAGTGAGGGGAAGGAGTGCAGGGGGCGCAGTGTGTGCAGAGAGCACACTTACCTGATTCCCAGTGAGGGAAGAAGGCGGCCTCCTGCTCTGAGAAGGATCATAGCAGGGTCTTTTCCTGTGTGGCAAGGACCCCATTCCGAGTCTCCTCATTGGCTGAGAGACCGCCAGACCCCCCTCACTGGGTACTAATTGCATTTATAAAGGCTTCCTGATTTTGAAAGGCTTTTTTTTAATTATTAGTACAGTAAAGTGTATTTGTATTTGAATTTATTTGGGACTTACATAGTGCCTTAATCCAAAGCGCTGAACATAGCAACAATATAAAAAGTGGCACCATATTATACAATGAAAAATTGACAAGTGAAGCCTGAGATCAATCCTGCTGGATCAGATGAGATTTCAATGATTTGCGAAACAAGGAATACACAGTAATAGGGCGTAGAGAAAGAGGAAAAGCATTCAAGTGCATAGAAGCAATGTGAGCAAATGTGGGAGAGCGTAACTGGGCACAGGCAGGGGCTGGTACTACAGGATGAAACTGAGAGCTAGAGCAAAGAGAGTGGGGGGAGTATAGAATGAAACAAGTGAGGAGAGGTAATCTGGGGTAAAACCGTAGAGAGATTTAAAGACAAGGGATAGAAAGTTGAATTTGAGTTGTGCATGGAAGGGAAGCCAACCAAGAGTGATGCGAGCAGAGGAAATAGAGTCACATGAAGTCAAACAGAAAAGTATACAAATATAACTGTCAGCCATTCCTAGGGATTGTCACCCCCTCTTTTACAAAGACTTCACAGAAATTATTTTCCAACATTGATGAAATCCACCCGGTTACCCCCCAGTTTTGATCAAACTTTGTTATTGATAAAGTTCTGATTAATGTTGAATCGAAAGGAGAATGTCTCCTCCAAATAAAAATAAGAAGTGGCATCTCTAACGATCCAACAATTATGTCTGATAGTTTTGATTCCAATAGAAATTAGCAACATAGAACTATTAGGGAAGGGTATGTTTTGAAATTCATTTATTCATTTTGCAATTATTTATCAAATTAAAGAAGGACTGATCTGTTCTTTTTACAGTTGTCAAAACAAAGTTTCACTTCTGAAGCTTTTTTCCACCTTTACACAGACATGACTGGTTGTCACATTAGATTTCAGAATGCAGGTGAGTGCCTAATCCTTGCCATGGGTTCAATATTGGTATTATTTTGCTTTTTGTGGGTTTTTGTTCTTTGTTTTCTCCCCATGCTCATTCCCCAGTCCCTGCTTCCTGTTTGGTGTACCTTACCCGCGCACAGCCAACCACCCTCCACCATTGGCTGCCATACTCGATTCTGCTAGTTTACAATCTCTGCAAGCACCCCTGCACTCCACCTTAGCTTTCAGCGTGCAGGTGAGTGTCTAATCCATGCCATTGGTCCAACATTACAATTTCCTTTAGCTTTTTGTGGGTTTTTGTTCTTTGATTTCCCCCTGTTCTTGTTACCCAGCCCCTGCTTCCTGCTTGGTGTCCCCTTCCCACCCACAGCCCAACCCCCCTCCCCCTGTTGGCTGCCCTACTCAAGACTGCAAGTTTACAATCTTGGCAAGCACCCCTGCACTCCACTTTAGCTTTCAGAGTGCATGTGAGCGCCTAATACATGCCATGGGTCTCATGTTAGTATTTGTGTGCTTTTTGTGGGTTTTTGTTCTTCGCATTCACTCTGTGTGTGTTCCCCAGCCCCTGCTTCCTGCTTGGTGTCCCTTTCCTGCCCACAGCCCACACCCCCTCCCCACATTGGCTTTCGTAATCGCTACTGCGAGTTTACAATCTCGGCAAGCGCCCCTGCACTCCACTTTAGCTTTCAGAGTGCAGGGGAGTGCCTAATCCATGACATAGGTCCAACGTTTTTATTTTTTTGCTTTTTGTGTTTTTTTGTCTTTGTTTTCCACCTGTGCTCGTTCCCCAGCACCCTGCTTCCTACTTGGTGTCCCTTTTCCGCCCACAGCCCGCCCCCCCATTGGTTGCCGGCATCCTCTAAGTAGGCCCACCCAGGGCAGCCTTCCTGCCCGGGCAGCCCCTTTGGCTAAGGGCCTGAAGGCAAAGGGCAGCTCCCAAAGAAGCAGCTCCAGTCCCTCTTCGCCTGTGTAGTGTGAAGCGTGCAGGCGTCAAAAGGCAGCGACGGACAAGGTAATTGTGGTTAAACTGACCCACCACTCTGTTTATCTTTTTACCTATTACTGAATAGCTTATAGTCTGATATATATCTTGCATCTAGGCCAGTTGTGTTAGCTAGCCGCATGACATGTTTAGGCCAACTGTGTTAATACCTAATATATACCTAAGATGGACTTTAGAGGTGGGAGGTGTAACACACTTAGATGGATTCCTGGTGTAGGAAATGTGATGCCATTAGATGGATTCCTGGGGTAGGAAATGTGATGCACTTAGATGGATTCCTGGGGTAGGAAATGTGATGCACCTAGATGGATTTTGAGGGGTTGGGGGAGGTATTACACACTTAGATGGATTCCTGGGGTAGCAAATGTGTAACGTTCACCTGACTCCCACGGAGGTGCTGGTCTAGTCTGGGTTGCTGTGGCCTCTTGAGCGTGATGCGCAGAACTCGGAACACCAACTTAACAGGACCCCTAAATCTTGCTTGTCTGGCCGTAGGAATATCCTTCTGCAGATGAGAAAGGGGATTAACAGTCTGCAGAATAGTGTGCTTGCTCCCCCCTCCCCCCTTCATTCTTCTCTAACTTCCTCCGAAATCCCCGGTTGAAGCTCACCTTATGGTTTGAAAGGATGAACTCTCCATCCTGCTTCTGGTTCAGGGGCGCGTGTTTGTCCAGTTACTTCAATGGTTTTCAGAATGGCGCTGGCAAAATCCACTTGACTTTTCCGAGCGGAATGTCGTAAGTATGAAGATTACAAAAGTTCAAGTGTTGAGCCTCCTTTTCTGTTGCCTTCCTAACCTGTGATCTGTCCTTTATTTCAGGTGCAGAATGAAGGCGATGCGTTGAAGGATTCACTTGCCTATGGTAAACTCAGGCGAGTTAGCGATGGGGGCGATCCCTCTTAATGTCTTTATATTCCTCCAGTAATGTCTTTTGTCCTTTCCCCATAGGGGCCGGGGTGCAGTACCTGCCAACGTAGCGGCGCCGACCCGAAATGAGGAATGATCCACCAACAGTAGACCGGTAAGTGTTATGGTGGAAAATTAGGCTTTCCTCATATGTGCCTTCTGCTCACCTTTTGTCTCTTCTTCTCTCCCCTAGGCGCAGAGATGTGGCGACTGGTGCAGACAGTCACGGTGGAGCCAGAAGAACTCCCGAGGACAGGTGAGTGAAGCGCGGCGCTGCAGCGAGCAACGCGGTGCTTTTAAATGAAAGTCTTTTCTCAGGAACGCTGGCGTGAAGGTTCCGGATGCAGGTAAGAAGTTTGATAAAATTCTTGGTTTTCACCTTTCTCTTCTCTTCTTTCCTTACAGGTTTTCCAGGATCGAGGCGGGCGTGGCTGGAGACCAGATGCAGGAGCAGACATGGTGAGCGTTCAGCTGCTTGGATGCAGAACAACGCGAAGCGTGAGCTACTGTCTGGGCGTGGCTTAAATAGCCCCCAAAGTAGTTCCAGGTAAGTATCCTTCCCTGGCTACGCCCGAGTGGCAAAATAGTCCCAATGAAAAAATAGTCCCTTTCAGGTCTCAGGGAGGCCTGAATCTTCCAGCATGGTCTGCATCTGGTAAGTGCACAAAACACCTTCCTTTATGAGCCTGGCGCCTATGGCGCCAGGACTGATGTCCAACATGAGCCTGGCGCCAACGGTGCCAGGACAGAGTCCAAAGAGCCCCTATAAGGGACCGCTGGGCTTTTACCCGGGGGCATGATGCCTGCTCCCGGGGGTACTGGGCCTGGCCTGGTGCTCCGGGGGTAGGCATCATGACAAAATGTGATGCACTTAGATGGATTCTTGGGGTAGGAAATGTGATGCACTCAGATGGATTTCATGACTTTCACCAACAATCCGTACTAAACATTCATTCTTCTGAATAGACCTCTCAAACTATGAACTTAACACAACCAGACTTCTACAGCACCACAATCCACACGTACTTCACAACACTGCAACAACAAAACAGTCCACACATAATCTCGCACATGGTGGCCAACTTCCAAAAGTCGCATTTATGCTCAGTGAACAGTATTTCTGAACTGAAGCTGCCAACAGCACATCACAACTCTCTTTCTCTTTTCCCGCTCAACCCCACTAACCACCCACCCTCCCTCCTTGCATTGCAGATCCCCATGAGATTGCTGGGTGAAAGATTGCCTTTTAATGTTCGGCTGATCTACTGAGATCATAATGATGTCTGGAACCTTTTGCTCTGGAAGTGAAATTTGATTTGGTTAGCATACCATTCACTTAAGTGCAAGTGCCATTTAAACTAACATACCTGTCACGTTTGTTTAATTCTGCAGGATGCTTGGTTTGAGTACAGTGGACCTGGTTTACGCAATCAATAACAGGCAATAGCCTCTAGAGGACATTTTTTCCAATAGACATAGTGTGCCCTTGGAGTCACGAAAATCACTTCATCGGTAAACTGGTGTCGTCCGATAGTTATCTCCAATGTAGTAATCCTTCTACTGTTATTTCCTTTGCATCAAAGTTATACAGTTCTCCAAGAAAGAGTTTGAGAAGGATTTTATGACTCATGCCCATTCCTTGGTTGTAGTTGCCAAAGACATCTCTTCATATCAAGTTTGCGTGTGTCCTTTGGTCTACGAAACCCTGGAAGTTACAATTTTCCAGACTCATAACATAGTTCTTCCATCCCCCGGCCCACATGTCCCGTCCCGATTCCCCCACCACCCCACCCCACTTACCTTTATGGCGGCACACTTCTGTGTGTGCCACCTACACCCTGATATCCCTGTGGCATGAGTTCCTCCCACTAACGTGGGTCAGAGCTGATGCTGCAGGGTGCTTTTCTTTTTTAAATTTTACTTTCTTGTCCCCCGCTTACCAAAATCTTAAGCGGGGGACACCCCCACAACCCCCGACTCCCGTTACTGCATCCAAGGAGAGCAGGGGTCACCCCTGCAACCCCCGCTCTGCTTGGGTGCAGTATCAGGAGTTGGTATTATGTGCGCCCCCAAAGTCACAGTGACTGCGGGGGTGCACAAATGAGGGCAATATTTAGTTACGATTCCGATATAACCTCCTCCTCCAAGATTCTATTCCCTTTCATCCTTCTGTGGGATGGCCATTAAAATCTTCGGCAAGAGAAGGAACTTTGATTTTAGATGTGTCATGTAAGATCCCCTGCCTAGGTGTTCCTTCTAGAATCTCTCTTTCTGCTTCAATGTTGTCAGGAGGAACTGTTTTGATGTCTTTTACACACTTTTCTTTGGGAGGCATCAATCCATCTTTGAAAGACACAACCCCTCATCCAGTTCCCACTGGCCGCTCCACCCCCTCAAGTAAAGAGGGTTTTGGCTCTGGGTTTCTTTTGATTTTTTATTAAATTCAGAAGTAGCTTTATGAAAAATGAAAGGGCTTTCCCTAAAGCTTGCATATTTATTTCTCCATATCACCACTGTTGCCTTCCCATTGTACATTTTTGTTGGAACACAGTTCTCCCTGTCATAACTTGGCAGGAGCAGTTGGTCTACACAATAGGTTTTTTTGTGGATCATTGGATATATGAGGCACCTGTTGAACCCTCATCATTTGTCCAATATTCTCAATCAATAGCTTGACCTGTTTCTCCAGTTGATAAATCCTTTCCCCACTTTCTGAGCTGGGGATGTCTTTGTCTATACCTCTGTTCCTTCCTAGTGGCATAACTATCCCTTCGAGGAAAGGGACCTTCGTAGTTCTGACAAATACTAGTAGTAGAATTCATTTCTGGGTATTCATTCACCCTGGTAAGGGTTCTTTTGTCCTCAAACCTAGAAGGAGGAGGATGGACATTTTTCTAGTAATCTTGATCAAATGGAGGTGTTGGGTTCTTTTCCATTTGAAATTCTAATAGGAATTGCCTTGGGAACCAGCTCCTTGATTTTGATTATCTCCCTGTGATGGGGCTATGTATCTGTAGCCAGTCCGAGTTGGGATTGCATTTTGAAGGGCTGGTACAGGAGTGCTCTCTTGGGACTCGGCAGAGGGTATCATCAATCTACCGTTTTCTTTAGCAGCAGTGGGAAATTCTTTGGGCTGCCTGTCTCCAAATGTAACAGAGGAGTGTTTTCCTCAGCTACCTTAATAATGGCTGAAGCAAGCATCTGTTTGGTTCATTTTCTTTATCGGAGATCCTGTGTTGTGTACCTTATAGATTCCTGTATCCTTTGATATAATCCACTCCAATGATCTAGAATGATCAAAATAGTGACTAACTGAATCACCATGTATTTTGGTAGGTCTAAAAAATGTTTGTATTGAAATCATTAGTATAGGTATCAACCTGCCACGAAATCTGAGTGGTTGCACACTTCAGTTCCTGATCCAATGTTCTATGTGACTGATACTTTGCACATATCATATTGCATGTGGCCTTGGTGGCCTCCTGCTGATTTCTTCAAGATGAGAAATGTTTTACAATGGCTGATTTAAATGTGGACCATTTGTAACGATTGTGGTCCTCCAGTCCTGCATCGAGGATGGAGACGTCTGGGGAGAACATACATTTCACATATTGCAGTTTGTTTTAATCACTCATTATTCCAAATGAGGCCTTCATTGATTAATGCATTGTGTTGGTGCTGAATAGAGGTATTATTTATTTCTAGTGACTTATTCAACTCCTTAATATTTTCTATCCTTTGCTCATACTGTTTTGGATGCTCAATAGTTCCCGAGAGGCCTTCTGGCAACTTCTTTGCGCCTCTGTTTTTTGGCCTCTGTATCAGCCTCTCTGCCTTCCTCCAACTGAATGTCAAAGAATAAATCTGAAGAAAGATTTGCCAGCTTTAAGTGTTAACCCATTTTAGTGGTGGTCATGCATATGGTTTGCAGTGACTGATTCAAAGGGCCATGTTCATTCTAAATATCTGCACCTACAATTGCTCTTCTTTCTGCCATTTCATCTTTTCAGATTGCTATATCTTGATCTGCCAATTCCCCATGTAAATATATTTTAGGGCAAGCATGGGCTTGGATCATGTTTTTTAGTCCTCCCAAAATATACAATTAACCTAAACAAAACGTACTAAAATATTCAGCAGAATTCACGACAATCACAGCCAAAATAATGAAACATCAAGTCGATTAATATTCCGATTCTTCAACAACTCCAGTTATATATTATATTTGTACTATGTAAAAGCCCTTGCCTCCTTTATGAGATTTCAAGGCCAAACCATGTAATCAACTCAAAAAAATACCTTTACACAAACCTGTGTCTGGTGCTCAACATCCTATTCAAGGAACCTTAAAAACCCACACCGGTCAGTCATGAGTTTAATATTTTAGTGTTTAACAAGCTGATTTGCAATAACAATTTCTGTAAGTACATAGAATGGCATGAAAATAATGTGGCAGGGGATTCCCACATGAATTACAATGGAACTACACCTCAATCTAAGCAATTGAACTATTCACTTTTTTTATATATAGGCCTACTTCTTGACATTCATGGTTTCCACAAAAAATAATAAACAATCTACAGCAGAGGTCCAGGCTTACTTTAAACCTACATCTACCCTGAAATCAAAAGGTGAAGCAGGTCTCAGAAAAAAATGTAAACAAAACACTTTATTGCAGTTACGTCTCATCGAAAATAGGGTACTTCAGTTCTTGGGCTGATTTAAATCTAAAATGTTGGACACTATGTATTACAAACTGTTGTTTCTTAGTTGGGCATAGACACTGTTTGACTGCATCGTATGTGATGTTGGAATTGTTACAAACAATTGTGAAGGCTTGAGTTTTCAGGAATTCTGATTTTTTGAATTCCTGGGATAGGGAGGACTAATACACTCACTATGTTCAAGAAATCATGTTCACCCTCACAATATCCCAGTTCAATGCCTTCACAAAAAATAGGTATTTCATTATTTTCTTGACTAGAGCAGAAACCAATCAAAGGATGTGTTATTCCCCATTGAACTGGAGATGTCCAAAACTTCCAGAGATCCTTAATGCATTGATGCAATTCTTAATGCATTGATCCTCATTTCAATTTTAATTCTAAATCATAATGGACATTCAACTTTTAGATTTTCCCTTTTCCAATAGTATAACCTTTAA
This sequence comes from Ambystoma mexicanum, assembly GCF_040938575.1. Classification (NCBI taxonomy): domain Eukaryota; kingdom Metazoa; phylum Chordata; class Amphibia; order Caudata; family Ambystomatidae; genus Ambystoma; species Ambystoma mexicanum. The sequence goes on along the minus strand of NC_090933.1, from coordinate 1,217,783,825 downwards.
ACACAGCTCCCCAAGAGACTTTTAAATACCATCTAGTATTTATTTAATTATCTGAGACAAAGGTCTAAATAAACGTCAGCAATAGTTATTTACTTTTAATCCATCTTTCAAATGCCCAAGACAAGTAAGGACACTGTCTAGTCTTAGGCAACTCCATCGGCTTTGTCAGGAAAGCTCTCCCTTCAGTCTGTGCACCTGCTCCAAAATCCCTCTGAGATAATCTAATCCTGCTTTTGAAATTGCCTCTGCATTCATTACAATCTGGAAAAGGTCCTTTTAGAGATATCTCCCCATCAGCTATGTACAGTTGGAATCCAATCTGCTTCTTTTTCAGATGGGTTCTCTTGATTCTATGTTCTACTAAATCTCTCCCTTCGTCCTATGTGTTTGAGCTTAAATAGTCAGCAAACTTCACCATAAAATGAATGTGAGTACAGTTGATTCCTGTTGATCAGTGCATTTGATTGGTGTATGGACCCAAGGGAAAAGGACACATCTCACACCAACTTCTTTCTCATTGGCACTCTTACATAAGAGGGCTGGATGTTAATATTGTAGTTGAAAACTACACTTCATGCTAATAACCCCTTATTTGTAGGGATGCAGCATTAAATCACAATAAACACATATGTACTCAGACCTTGGGATTCCAAGATATGGCATTCTAAGCAGTTCTACATTTTAAGCAGATTTGGGTTTATTTTGCTGAACCCATTCTCTGTTACTTGCCTCATGTGACATGGGATGCACAGTTTGATCAGTTCCATCATTGCTTGCTTTTAATATACATTTACACGGTGGAATGTGTTTAACTTTGGCGGCTTGCTAGGTTTAGTAACCTGGGCTTAACTGAAGATAATCGATTCTGTTTGGACAGGTTTACCACCCATAGCCAGCCATTAATGTTAAAGTTCACCCGTGAAGCAAACAGATGACAGTCTATGAACACTTCCATGTTTACAAACAAATTCATGAATTATTAAACATGGGATCTTGTCCCAAACTATTAATGAGGCTGGATATTTTTGCCTTAGACAAAGAACATTCCAAACTGATGTTCACCTGTATGCCATGCATATCCCTCTACATCAAATGAACTTTAACATATCTGTTGGCTTTAAACATAAACATTCCTCCCCACAATATTCTGAGCAGATATAGTCCTGATGTGAGTAAAAAAGGTCACTTACAGAATACTGTTGTTGCCATTAAACACATATTAGATGTTACTGCGCATATTGAGATAATTGTAATTGGAGTTCAGAATATAAACTTCTAACATATATATACCTTGGTAAACTTAACATGCAACTGAATTAATTTACATTGTTGAATCCCCCTTCTTTACATTTTTATTTATTTCACATACTTTAACATATTATATTCTGTTAAAAAAACATCCTGCACTATCTATGTTGTTATTACCTGGACATTTGTTGGAAATCCCAGTCAAATTATATGAGTTATTGGGACAATGATAACTTCAACTGGCAGTGGTGGTGCTACCTAGACTAATGATCAAAATATGTGTCAAATTGTGTAGTTGATGACATTACCTGGCATATGTAGTGAGTAGCTGGTCATAAGATGGCAATGTATAATATATTGCTTGAATTCCTTGCACGTACCTAGAGTATAGTGATTGGTGCGAGTGTCTGACCTTATACCTGCCAATGGTCAGACCTCCAGAGATTTTGAAGGCAAAACCTGAAAAGGTGTGAGTACCTGTCCTTTTTGGGCGAATACATGATATGAGATAAAATTACCAGAAATATGACTTTAATACCAGATCACATCATGAGAATGTATGTAAAAGCATGGTAGCACCATGGCATATGATAACAGCTGGAAAATCATTAGTACCTGACAAACAGCTATGCAATGATTGTACACAAGTGAACAATGGTCACTGTGTTAATGATTTTTTCCAAAGCTAAGAAAGCCCTCTTGCTGTTTATGTTGCATGGTGGACATATACATTGCAAAGTGAAGGGCATAAGAATTAGTTAAAGGGCCTGTGTGTGCACAAGGAGAGCAGCATTAACAAATGTAATCTACAATGTGCTTATTAAAAGAGTTTAAAATACATTTCAGGGAAGTAGACCTTCCACAGCAAAACTCAATGCAAGGAAAATTATCTTTAAAATAGAAGCACCCACATATGCCAAAATGTAATGTAATGTTATGTAATTGTTTATTTACACAGTGCTTATACACTAGTGAAGTGCTTCAAAGCACTTCAAGGTCGGGAAGGGAGCAAGGGGATACAGTATTTATTCTTAGGCCTTGAAGTTTCCGAATGATCTAACAAAAAAGTACATAGCATACTAGGCCTGACGGCTTTTCTCATAGTGCAAGTGCATGAAAGGTTGACATTTCATTCTTAAAACCTGAAAACGTTAAGCTTGCTTAAATCACTAAACACCACTGAGCATTCAGAAATGAAGCCTACCATTCTTACCCAGGATGTTCTGGACACTCCAAGGCATTTTGATTCATAATGAGTGCTTGTTTTCTCCCATCATTCTCCATAACAGTTTTTAAAGGCGATGACAATAGCTGAGTCTAAATCTGTACAAAGTCTTGTCTTGCCTGCAAACTGAAAGGGACCTTGGCACATGGGTGTCCACTGACAGTAACAAATTGCTTAGATGAAATTGTTTCATATTGTATCAAAAGTATGAGTCACTTGAATTGAGCTGATTTCCTGTGACATTTGTAGTGTGTATGACTACTTCAATATTCACATAGATATGAGATATAATTGGGCCTCATTACGATTTGGGTGGTGCGGACTAAAAGCAGCGGTATTACTATATACCGCTGCATTACTGCACCACCCAACTATGAGTTGGGCGGAAACTTGGGTGATTCACCTCCAGCTAGGAGCTGGAGGTAAATCCACCGACTTTCCACCCAAATTCATTGCCCAATTACTGCAGCGGTATTACCATTGCCGTAATTCTGCCAAAATCCCAAATTGAGTCCAAAAGACTCCAATAAATGGGAACTGACACCGCCAATTGCAATCCAGCGGTAACCAAGTGGCAGTAACGGTAATACCATTTGGTGATATCTGGGTAAATTTACCTCCCAGATACCACCAAACCCAAACCCATAATGAATATTGTCACACTGCACCCATCAAACCATATTTCACATCAGCTGAGCCTGCCAAAACTACTAGGAAATAATGGAAACTTCACAGACTGCCATCAGGCCTACATCCCATGTTATGCCTCTGTTAGTGTGAATGGCAATGTTAATTAATTGAAATTAATTTAAGGAGATAATGGTTCAGGATCTCTTATGTGCATGTATGGAAGATTTTTCTCGAAAGCGAGGAAGCTATGTAGCTACTTTCACCTGTGCAGGTCATCATGTTCCCCTATTTCCCTCTATTCTTGTGACGGTTTCACTTTTTGTCTATGCCTGTGTTTGTCTCCAGATTTTCAATTTCTATCCTGGCTATGATATCCATGTTTAATGAGTTATTTACCCCATATGTGGGCTTCCATGTTTTGATATTTGACTATTCCTCTGTGCAAGTCTCAACGTTTCCCTATTTCTCTTTCCCAAGTGTGGATCTTAGGGCTTTCCTAATTCTTTATTCCATGTGCTGATCTCCACGTGTCCCTATTTCTCTATTCTATTTGCTGGTCTCCACGTGTCCCTATTTGTCTATTCCATGTGCTGTTCTCCAGTTTTCCCTATTTCTCTATTCCATGTGCTGGTCTCCAGGTTTCCCTATTTCTCTATTCCATTTGCTGGTCTCCAGCTTTCCTAATTCTCTATACCATGTGCCAGTCTCAACGTTTCCCTATTTCTCTATCCCAAGTGTGGATCTTAAAGCTTTCCCAATTCTCTATTCCATGTGCTGATCTCCAGTTTTCCCTATTTCTCTTTTCCACGTGCTGGTCTCCAGCTTTCCTAATTCTCTATACCATGTGCTGGTCTCCAGGTTTCCCTATTTCATTATTCCATGTGCTTAACGCCAGGGTTCCCTATTTCTCTTTTCCATGTGCTGGTCTCCAGACTTCCCTAATTCTCTATTCAATGTGCTGGTATCGAGCTTTCCCTAAGTCTCTGTCCACTGCGCTGGTCTCCAGGTTTCCCTATTTCTCTATTCCATTTGCTGGTCTCCAGCTTTCCTAATTCTCTATACCATGTGCTGGTCTCCAGGTTTCCCTATTTCTTTATTCCATGTGCTTAACGCCAGGGTTCCCTATTTCTCTTTTCCATGTGCTGATCTCCAGACTTCCCTAATTCTCTATTCAATGTGCTGGTCTCAAGCTTTCCCTAAGTCTCTGTCCACTGCGCTGGTCTCCAGGTTTCCCTATTTCTCTATTCCCTGAGCTGGTCTCCAGTTTTCCCTATTTCTCTTTTCCACGTGCTGGTCTCCAGTTTTCCCTATTTCTCTTTTCCACGTGCTGGTCTTCAGTTTTCCCTATTTCTCTTTTCCATGTGCTGGTCTCCAGTTTTCCCTATTTCTCTATTCCATGTGCTGGTCTCCAGCTTTCCTAATTCTCTATACCATGTGCTGGTCTCCAGGTTTCCCTATTTCTTTATTCCATGTGCTTAACGCCAGGGTTCCCTATTTCTCTTTTCCATGTGCTGATCTCCAGACTTCCCTAATTCTCTATTCAATGTGCTGGTCTCAAGCTTTCCCTAAGTCTCTGTCCACTGCGCTGGTCTCCAGGTTTCCCTATTTCTCTATTCCCTGAGCGGGTCTCCAGTTTTCCCTATTTCTCTTTTCCACGTGCTGGTCTTCAGTTTTCCCTATTTCTCTTTTCCATGTGCTTAACGCCAGGGTTCCCTATTTCTCTTTTCCATGTGCTGGTCTCCAGTCTTCCCTAATTCTCTATTCAATGTGCTGGTCTCGAGCTTTCCCTAAGTCTCTGTCCACTGCGCTGGTCTCCAGGTTTCCCTATTTCTCTATTCCATTTGCTGGTCTCCAGCTTTCCTAATTCTCTTTACCATGTGCCAGTCTCAACGTTTCCCTATTTCTCTATCCCAAGTGTGGATCTTAAAGCTTTCCCAATTATCTATTCCATGCGCTGATCTCCAGTTTTCCCTATTTCTCTATTCCATGTGCTGGTCTTTAGTTTTCCCTATTTCTCTTTTCCATGTGCTGGTCTCCAGTTTTCCCTATTTCTCTATTCCATGTGCTGGTCTCCAGCTTTCCTAATTCTCTATACCATGTGCTGGTCTCCAGGTTTCCCTATTTCGTTATTCCATGTGCTTAACGCCAGGGTTCCCTATGTCTCTTTTCCATGTGCTGGTCTCCAGATTTCCCTAATTCTCTATTCAATGTGCTGGGGTCAATCTTTCCCTAAGTCTCTGTCCACTGCGCTGGTCTCCAGGTTTCCCTATTTCTCTATTCCCTGTGCTGGCCTCCAGTTTTCCCTATTTCTCTTTTCCACGTGCTGGTCTTCAGTTTTCCCTATTTCTCTTTTCCATGTGCTTAACGCCAGGGTTCCCTATTTCTCTTTTCCATGTGCTGGTCTCCAGACTTCCCTAATTCTCTATTCAATGTGCTGGTCTCAGGCTTTCCCTAAGTCTCTGTCCACTGCGCTGGTCTCCAGGTTTCCCTATTTCTCTATTCCCTGCGCTGGTCTCCAGGTTTCCCTATTTCTCTATTCCCTGTGCTGGTCTCCATGTTTCCCTATTCCCTATCCAGTGTGTGGGTCCCCATATGTATTTATTTCTCTGTCGCTTCTGCAGGTCTTCAGGTTCCCCTATTTCTGCATGGTGGCTGGGTGTACAAGTCCTGCTATTTGTCCATGCAGTGTGTTGGTCTCTAGATTTCCCATTTCTCTATCCCGTTCTGGTCTCTATGTACCCCTAGTTCTCTGTCCATGGGACGGGACTCCAGGTTTCACTGTTTGTCTACGACCTTTGCTGGTCTCCAGACTTCTTATCCCCTGAGCTGGTCACCAGATCTCAATTTTGCTTTATCGACTATACTGGTCTCTAGGTCACCCTAGTTCTCAATCCACAATGCAGATCTATAGATTCCCCTATTTCTCTATAGTGTGTGCTGGTCTCCAGGATGATTCCCTATTTCTCTATTCTATCTGAGGGTCTCTTTGATTCCTTATTTTTCTATCCACTTGCTGGTAACCAGGTTTCCCTGTGTGTCTATCTCATATGCGAGTCCCCGACTTCCCCTATTTCTCTTTCCCCGTGCGGGTCCCACGATTTCTGTATTGCGAAAGTCAAAATGTCTCTATTTTTCTATCCCATGTGTGGTCTCCAGGTTTCCTTATTTCTCCATTACATGTCTGTGTCTAGAGGTTTCCCTTTTTTCTTTCCTGTGTCCTGGTTTCCCAATTTCTCCATATCCTGTGCTGGTCTGAAGTTTCATTCACAATACCGTGTGCTGCTCTTCAGTTTCCACTATCCCTCTATGCACTGTAACTGATGCTAGGTTTCCCTATTTCTCTGTCTCCTGTGCTGATCTCCAGGTTTGCCTATGTTTCTATGCCATGTACTGGTCATCAAGTTTCCCTCTTTGTTATCGCCTGTCTGGGTCTCCAGTAGCCCCTATTCCTCTATTCACTGTAAGTGACTGTAGGTTTCCCTATTTCTCTGTCTCCCCTGCTGATCTTCAGGTTTCCCTATGTCTCTATGCCATTTGCTAGCCATCAAGTTTCCCTATTTTCATATCCCCTGTCTGGGTCTCCAGGTTCCCCTATTTCTCTATTCACTGTAAGTGACTCTGGGCCCCCTATTTCCATATCCCCTAGCATTGCTAGGAGAGCACACACTAAGTTTGTGTATGAAGTGGTTTAGTGTACCACTATTAGAAGTCCAGCTGTACTGGTGTGTTCGAGCTAGAATAGAGATAGTTGGGTTATAATCGTAAAGATGCATTGGCGACTAGCCCTTTGTGCCCATAGAATGGGGTGGGTATGAAGGCTAGTCCAGCCATTGCAAAGGCCAGCCAGTGTAAGTAGTGCCTAGGGAGGTTGCCTAGCAAAGCCTTACTACAGCACCCACACTGCCTATGAAATTCCCAAGGATCTATGCAGCTCCACAAGTTGGTCTGTTTGCTACGTGGAAGAATTGTGGGTACCAGACACAACTGGCAGTATCAGCCCTTATGTACGGTGTAAAAAATAGCTCAGAGTCAAACTGAACTCCCAGCTTTCTTACTTGTTGCACTTGAAAGGGAGGGTATTTGTACCCTTTCATGCTGTTGAGTGTGGTTGGGAATAGCATTATATAAAAAAGAAAGAGAATAAACTAGTCTCGGCCAACCCCAGTCATGACTACTTATGGATCTCCAAAATGAGTTCTCCACTGTGCTCTAAATGTGTTTTGCTCTCAATCTGAAACCTCTGAATTCTTGTATGATAACAATTGAGATGTTTCGCACCTGTACTCCAACGCTGAAATGAGGTCACAATGCGTTGAAGCAGTCATCACGTGGCGAACCCCACAAACATGTATTTATTTATTTATTTGTATATGGTTTGTTTAAACCTTTACAAAAAGAATCACATGATAGAAAACAATAAATACCACATAAAAGCATTTTAAAATCAAGAACATTACATTATCGTCAAACATTTCTAAAAAAGAACTGTGTTTGGTGACTAAGATTTTAAGATTATTTGTTTAGCATTTCATGAAAGAGAGCAAAAATTCTTTAAAAAGGCGATGATTCTTAATTTCAAGAATGTAGAGCTGTTATGTCGAATCTGAAACCATAGCATTTCCGTATTTACACAGTGTAAGTGTACAATAAATTGCTCAAAGTATAGTATACGTTCTTTCAGTAACGCTGGACATAACAAAATAAGATGCAACAAGGTTTCTTCTGCCCCTTCTTCTTTGCAATACCTGCACCAGCCCCACGCATCATTTAACACATTCCATCTTTTTAAGACATGATTTGTTTTTAGAATATCAAAGCGGAATCTCATAAAAGAGTTTCTAAAGTTTCGTGACGGATATTTTTCCAAATAAAATTCCAACTGGGGTTTAAATTTCCAACACGAGTAAGCTTGACTGACAATTTTAGATTGTGCTACTGCATTAAGAGTTTGTTGCCAGTCATTACATTTCAAAATGTCTTTCACTTTTAGAGGATTGATTAAAAACATCTCTAGTGATATACCTGCATTCCCCAAAGTTTCTATAATATATTCTTTAAATTTCATACAAAATTTATTAGATGGATCTCTTCCAGCTAACGTATATAATAAGTTGGCATCAATCAATGAACATTTTCTCCACAATAACATCTTTTTCCAGACAATAATAGATCTCAGCGATTGTAGACCGAATTCATATCTAATTACTTCAATCGGTATATTCTTCGGAATGAAATATAATAGACCTTTCCAAATTGTACTTTCTAGTTTTTTCATCAAATCGGTATTTTCCAGTTCATAAAATTCCAGCCCATATACCAATTTAGGGATACATGACGTAGTATAAAATTGTTTTAGGGGTATTGCAGTAAATCTACCAAATTTAGCATCGATTTTGCGCATTTGTCTTCTAATCATGTCAGCTTTTACTCCTAACTGTCTTTTCACAATTGCATCAGAACCATTACCTGAAAAATGGTATCCTAGATATGTAAAGGATTCTTGACAGGTGATTTTATTTCCTTGACAAGACCAAGATAACCGTGCCTGATTTTTCCGGTCTTACCTAGACACATAATGGTTGTTTTGTCAGCATTAATTTTCAAATGAATACTGGAAATAAAAAGTACAAAATCATTTATCAGTCTGTGCAGTCCAAAAGTAAAAAATCATCAGCATAAGCTAACCATTCCATTGAGATACCACCTAGTTTTGGTGCTATCAGTCCTTTACTTTTCATTTCCTTACCGGCTTTACAAATGTATAAATTAAACAACGTGGCAGCTAGTTTGCAGCCTTGTCTAAGGCCGTTTGGAATTGACTGTTCCGAAGAAAGCTTCCCTTCTGAGTTAAGTCTGATTTTGATTTTAGTATTGGAGTATAAATCAATAATCATTTTGAGGAGATGTGCGGCGATCGATAGATCTCTTAAAATTTCCCATAATGTGTGTCGATCAACCAGGTCAAAAGCTTTAGAAAGGTCCATTGCTGCCACAAAAATTGTAGAGCCTTGTTTTTTCAGAGCCTTAGATTGCAGGCTCTTCAGAACAAGACCTCCACAATCAGTGCCCGACTTTTTCTTAAAACCGATTTGTTTGATATCAAGAGCCTTACAGCTAATAATCCAGTCATCCAAGTCTTTAAGTATAATAGACGTAAAAATCTTATAATCAGGATCAGATATCGCGATAGGCCTGTAGCTTTCAGGAGCAAACCTAGGGCCTTTATTGTATATCGGAATCACAATGGTTAACTTCCATGATTCTGGAATTAGTTTGTTAGCAAGTATATCCGCAAACAATATATGCATAATTTCGGTCAGTTTTCAAAATTAAATTCGATAAATTGTTCGGCCTTTTTGTTCCTGACTTTTTATCTTTCACAATCATCTTAGATATATTGCTTGAGGAGATATCCAAATCCCAATTAACCATTTCATTTTTTTGTAGGATATTCTTTTTCAGTGGTTATTCAGAACAGGGTACTTCGCATAATGCAATAAAATGTTGTTTCCACATATTTTCACTAATTTGGATAAAGAGAATCTCTTTTTGCATAAGCAAAGTGTCATTTAACAACAGCCAAAAGTTAGAAATATCCTTGCCTTTAATTGCTGCAAGGATGTTCTCACCGTCAGCCTGGTCTCTAGTCACTTTTCTATAGATTAGCCAATTTTTGTATGCTTGCTTTAAAACTTTAGTCTTTTTGTTTATTTCCAATTGCGAGTCGGTTCCATTTTTTAGCTTGCAAATTTCTTGTCTCAGCTCTTTTTTCTTGACTAAGGTCTGATTATCAAAAACATGTATGTGGGGTTTTTTCTTAATGTTTGTTGCCTTAGTTTGACACATTTTCTGTGTAATCGCATTTATGTAATTAGTGAAGCCAGTAACCGACAAATTTTTTGCTTTGTCTTCAACCGATGCGTAGGGTGGACAGTCATAATGTCGAAAAAAAAATGTCGACAGACAAAAATGTCGACAAAAAAATGTCGAAAAAAAAAATGTCGACTGTTCGTTTTTTTTAATTATATATTTATTTTAGGGGTTCGGGACTAAAAAAAAAGGGAAAAATTAAAAAAAAAATTAAAAAAAGGGGGGCTGGGGGGGAACCCCCCATTTCGAAAAAAAAAAGCATTGAAAAAAAAAGTCGACATTTTTTTTTTCGACATTTTTTTTTCGACTTTTTGACTGTCCACATTTTTGTTGTCGACATTATGACTATAAACCGATGCGTAGCTCCAATCTTTGTGTAATACAGATATACATTTTTTTGTTTTAGTATAGGACCAGCGTATTGTACTGCCTGTAATATTGGTAAGTATTTCCTCGTCATAGCTTGCATAGTATTCGAAATTTTCAGTGGGTCGAATTTCTATTGATAGCAGGTTATGGTCGCTTGTAGGCATTTCTACCACTGCTAATTGCGACATGTGTCGATCCAAACCATTAGTCACAAAGAAGTAATCTAATATCGAACCATAACCCCTGGCGTGCCATGTATGTTTAGCGTTGGATATTTTAGTTAACCCCATAATTTCCAAGAAATTCATCCATATTGCACCTCGCAGTATGCTGTTACATGACATTGGTCTTGATTTGTTGTAAATAGATTCTATGTCACATAACAGAGCATCAATCTCAAAACTATCAAGGCTACAATCAGCATTTAGGTCCCCAGCTATTAACACGAAGTTGTTTGACATTGTTTCGCTCCAAACATCAATTTTGATAATTACATTTTTTATTTCTTTCAACAATTGAGTTTCTGTATGTTTAAGAGGGTTCCAATACACGTTACTAATGCATACATTGACACGCGTGTCTCCTAGTCTGATATTACAAGTAACAGCCCAAAAAAATTCTAGGTCTGCCCATACATCTATATTTACAGCATCCATAGTAAATGTACAAGCAGTGAGCAGGCCACCCATTGGTCTCCCTTTTTCACCTTTTACAGCAGGTATCTGCCAAGTATCATAATTCTCCCAGGACAGTTGCGTAGTGGCCCATCTTTCTTGAAGAAGAACCACATCAAAATTACACAGGTAATCTGTAACTTCTGTATTATACAACAGCTGGGAGTGACCTCTCGAGTTCCAAGATGCTATTGAGGCTTTACCATTGTCGCTAAAGTGGTTTAACCAAAGTCTTCAAAGAGACAATTGAGTCTTTTAGTGCAATGGTCAAGCCTCTCCATTCCAACTTGTCTGAGCATGAGTCAACCATTTTGGGCGCTTTGGTTGTTTCAGATTTAGATAGCGTTTCTCTCCCAAACTTGAAATATTTGCTGCCTTGTTTTGAGTCAGGACGGATGTATTGGTAGATGTCAAAACCTTTACATTGCAGAGTTTCGGCTTCTTTTGTCAACAGCATTCTAACTAACGCCGATGGAATTACCTGGCGAACATAGTCAAATCTTTTTTTGTTAATAAAGTCTACCAAAACAATTTCTGCAGGGGATATCATCTCAAGCGCAGGAATCATTGCAAATAAAGACATAATATAGGGACGATTCAACGTTAATTGTCTACCCTCAGCAAATAAAGTGGTAAGTATTAAACTGGGCAACTCGGCCATAGCTGGATTTTTCAGATCTAGAAAATCATTATCAGTCTCACAATTTTCATAATATTTTTGCGAATATCTCTCTTCTAAGTAAAGATTTGCATGTTCAAGTGGGCTTTTTTTATTTCCTTATTGTTGTTTTGTTCCTCTAAGATTTTTCTTATTAGTGATGTCTTGTTCATTAGGTATCACTTCATATTCGGGACCATCGTCACCTTTATGATCATCACTTTACGTCATGTTAGGGGACTCAATGGTGCTAGGATCAGGGTTACTGCTGCTGCCTTCAAATCGTACTTTCAAAGTTCACAGTCGAAAGTTTGCTTATCATCTTGCACCAAAGTTGTTTCGACATTAGTTCTTTGTTTCAAACCATTGTGATCATGAACATTATTATTATTTCCATGCTGTATAAGTCATGAAGTAGCAGGTGTCGTTAGGACGAATAGTTTAGTCTTAGGGCTTGGTTTCGGGTGTGACCTTTGTCCAAAGTTATTGGCCTCAAAAACTGTGATTGGGCCTACTGTGTTTATCACCGAATCCTCATCAGCCTTATCTATGGGGTTTTTAGCTTTAGACATTACTACTGGCATCATAGAATTGGCTTTAAAGATTTCAAAAATATCAGCCATACCGGTTTTTAGTGAAGTCAGCTGTGATGCAATGTCTAAAGATTCCGTTTTCTTTTTCATGGAATCAGAGATGGTGTTTTCAGCTTCATGATATCCTTCTTGTAACGGGTGTTGATGACCTCTAGTCTCATTACATGTTACACTACTTACTTTTGTGCCCTCTACAATGTCTATGTGTTTCGTCTTGTCTGAACCTAACAAATCTTGATGTTCAGCTTCTATCATGTTTTTAAATTCGACGTCTCTTAAATATTTACGTGATGTCTTAGGTTTTTTATTTATTTTTGTTTTGCAGCTGTATAAGCCTTTTTTTTTCTTTTTTGGATTTGTTTTGGTTTGCATCACATCCTACTTTATCAAAACTTGGAGGCGAGCGATGTTCAATAGCAAGAACCGATGTCTTCATCCCGGCCAGATTTATTTCAGTAGGATTATCATGTTTCTGAGGGTCTTCAATCACAATCGCTTCTGGGCAAGATATTTTTTCCAGATAGACAAGTTTGTCATGTGACACTTTACAGATTAGTGGTTTTGCGGTTGATTTAGACAATATCTCATTAAACTTTGCTGGTACCTGCTGGACAGATATATTAATTTGTAATAGTAAATCAGTTTGCCTTTTTTGTTCACTCAAAATTAAGCGATTAAAAATCCCCATCAATGTACAGAGGTCAGTGTTATCTGAATTATCCGGTAATAGTTTGTTATTGAGGTCTGTAACTGGTGTGTCAGAAGTGTTGTTAGATTGAAAAGGGTCCATATCTGTAGTTCCGAACACATTAGGTGTGGCGTCGAACAGCTGCTGGAACGTTACAGCTTCCACTTGTGTATTGGCTATTTCGGTCCCCAGATTTTTTAAAACCTCTTTTTGCAGAAGGTCAGTCAGATCTTCGGCAAACAAGGATTGTGAATTGCAATTCAATTGAGACCCTACATTCACCATGTCTTCGCTTGTTTTCAAATTGTTTGAACAGTTTATGGCACATGCCAACAATTCTTCTTCTTCATCAGATTGTTGGGGAGAAAGTGGAAGGGCAGATGCCCGCGCCAGTCTAGCTCTGCGCGTAGTGACCTCGGCAAAAAAATCAGCTTGCGGGTCTTTCATGACACTAGGGAGTTTAGATTTTTTAATCTTGATTATTACGTTTTCAGCGGTGGCAAGCAGCCTTTTTGACAGCTGTATTCTGAAATTACCTCTTTTGCAGTATTAGACTCAGTCTGCGTTCTGTTTAAGTATGTCTGCATTTGACAAAGTGCGTGTAGTATAGCTAACAGCTAGCAGCGTACAGTGAACAGTAAACAGTCCATTGATGTGCTTCGAGGTGCGCGCGCAGGTGCGCTGCACCTTGGGTAGATATGGAGCGTGGGAGGGATGAGAGGGGGTATGTCACAAAACACCAAACCAATGGCAGCTCCCTCCAGGCAGCTTCCATGGTACAAGGAAGGACGTCCTCCTTCGTTGAGCTCGTCTGGCAGATGGAAAGTCAGCTACACGTTGAATTCTGAACGGCGCTGCAGAGTACAAACGCTCAGCGGGACGCCACAGTAAACAATCCTTTGATGTGTTTCGAGGTGCGCACAAAAATATTGACTGTGTCTTTCTGTCCCAGTCCATACTTTGAAGATACAGTCCATTGCCAACATTGTGTTGTATTAGCACACAATCGCATGCCAACATTCTATAGTGGAATGCCATCGCGTGCCCCTAAGTTGACAGTTGGCCATTACGAGTCTGACAGTTGGAGCACCGGCATCTATGAGGTTGAAGCCGCGCAGGGTCTTGTGATCCAATACATTTATATGCCATTTCTATACACTTACCTTGTGTCGGACTTCTCCATTACAGCATTTTGGGGTCACGAGAAGAAGGAAGGAAGAACCCATTGCATGCAGAGCAGAGTATTTCAGCTCTGATGGTTGGATGCCGGTGAGGGCAGCGGGTGGCATCTGCATTATTCAGCGTTGGTGTCGTAGCCTGAGTGGGACACTATTTGTACTGTCTTGTGTGTGGCTGCCTCTGGTGTGCGCTGCCATGAACCCTGAGGTGAGGGTCGGATCGGCCATGGCGAGTCACAGACCTCAAGCTGATATTTGGACTTGCCAGCTGTCGTGCCACTCCACAATGGTACAAGTTCCACTGGTGTGTTCAGCCGGGGCGGGACTGATATGGTGAGTTCTACTAATCTCCTCACGGGGAGCTATTGTTGGGGTTGTGGGGGTGACTGTGCAGTTTGGGCCCTCCCCACTTCCCTCACTATAGTTGGAGCCCTGGTCAGGGCTAAATGGTGGATGCATCTCGCCAAGGGGGGAGCTTCTGTTATCGGGACTCGTGTTGGGGGCGTGGAGGCCAGATCAGGGCTAGTACCCTTTATAGTTGGTTGGCCCATGTGGGAAGTGGTAGGCACCACAACTGCTCCTGTCGCACGCTGGCCAGATGCAGAGGATTGAAGCTTGCTTCTGCTTCCATCCTTTTGCGGCGCAGCGCTTGTGGGCACCCTGCATTCACGGATTATCACGCATTGGCCGTGCTAACTGCTGTCTGGACAGCTCCTTCTGTAGCCAGGCGGCCGCAATCAGACACTTGTGTGTAAAATGGGTGAGGTGTCATCTTCTGGTCAGGCGGCATGATAAACGTTCAGTGTACCATTGCTTAGTCAGGCAAGGTTTCAAGGACCAGTAGATGGTTTCCAAAGCTACGCCATATTAAGGTCAGGCTCCATATTTTGATCTGCATTACTACAGAATCCAGTCGGATTATTCTCCGATTTGTTGCCAGTGGGAATTCACCCTGCCAAGGACACACCGGGTGACAGTGAGAAATCGTCCTGCCTGGGACAATTTGGGTGCTGTTGATGAATATGCATATAATTTAGCTTATAAGCTTTGTTTTGTTTCTCTCTCTTGCTCAGCCCTACTTCTGGTTGGCAGTGTATATTTACTTTCGATGACATTATAGTGGCAGTGGGAGACTGCTCCTGCCTTAATACCTTAATATTGCCTCAGGAGGGGGCAGGCTGGGGGCAAATAGGGTATTATCCTGATTTGGGTGGTAGCTTATTTCCTTTCCATAGGTGTGTCCGGGTACTTGGCTTTATTTTCAATATTTATCCTTTTCCACCATGCAGAACCTGGATCCACCACCAAATGTTCTGGCTATGCCTGGTGAGCCGCCGGTCCCATGGGAGCTCTTATGTGTTGTGTGGGGGCTGAGGCAGGTAGGGGGATAAAGAAATTGGCAGATGTACAAGGGGTTAATGGGGAAGATGGCGGGGATGATTATGGTTTGTATGGTAAAGCAATGAGGAAATGAGGTTCAATATTGCAAACAGGTAAATGTTGTGTTGAAAAGGTATACAAAAAATTCAAGGAAGCAGGGGATTGGGAAATCAGTGGATCTGTTTGTGGCTGATCTGAGAGGGTGTGAGGGGGATGAGTACATCCGGGATCAACTAATGATGCCCACATCCAATCCAAGTACGGCTATGGCAGGTGAAGAAACCTCCCTTGCAGGAGGCATTAACTATAGCCAAGGGGATCCAGCTAAAAACCAGGTGTTTGAAGGAGGTGAATGCTGAAAGTGGAAAAGAGGGCATGAATGTGGTAAAGGACAGTGGAGGTGAAATCGAGACCATCAGTGAGGAGGCAAAACTGTGTGCAGGAAAAACGTTTAACAGATCAGGGGGAAGTAGTCAAGTTCCCCAACATGTGATGCATAAGGAGCATTGCCCAAGATGTGGGTTTGCGAAGCATGCACTCAATCCCAAGAAATGGTCTGCCATGAGAGTGAAGTGCACAAAGTGGGGTGAAATCTGACATTTTGCCAGATTGTGTAAGTCCAACAATAGTGTACCTGAGGATGAGGCAAGTGTGAAGTGCGTGGTGAAGGAGCACAGGAATGGTCTAACAAGATTGTCCACATTGTGGGTGAAGTGGGAGACGATGAAGAGGGGGAATATTCTCCTCCTGAGGTGGACCTTGTGGTAGCTGAGTGTGCCATCAAGGCATTGGCAGAATCTGGGTCATCTTACTATCATTTTGGAGGAGAAATATGAGGAAATTTGGGGCAGCAAGAATCAGATGTTGAACACATCAGATGTTCAGACCAAAGCTTATGGGTAAGATTGACATCCAGGGTTTTCTTTGGTGTAATGTTGCATATGGAAACAAACATATTCATGCCAAAGCGTATGTGGCGGTCAAAGGAGATTGTTTGCTGGGGTGGAAGCATGAGGGTAAACTTGGGTTGGAATTACATCCTGGAAAAGAAGTGCAAGTAAGGTTGGTTGGTAAAGACAAAGCTGAAAAATTCATGGATGAGGTGGGGTGGAAATTCAGGAATGTGTTCTGTAAAGGGATAGGTAGATTACGCTGTTATTGCCACAAAATTCAGTCGGTGGAGAATGCTATGCCATGTGTTCACAAAGTGAGAGAAAAGGTTAGGAGTGAGTTGCGTGGTCTGTGTGAGCAGGGAATCATCAAACCCATCGAGCATAGCGAATGAATGTCACCTATTGTTGTGACCTTGCATCAGGATGGTTGGATAAAGCTATGTGTTGATTCAAGGGATTTTAATCACGATATATTGGTCAAAAGACATCCCTTACCCAGAGTTAATAAGATGTTAACAACTATGGAGGAGGCAGAATGGTATTCCACGCTCAACCTGTCATCAGTTTATCACCAGGTGGATTTGCATCACATGTCAAGAGCACTGGCAGCATTTATCATGCCCATGGGGGCATATCAGTTTAAGAGATTGCCCTTTGGCCTGATGTCAGCGTCTGCTTTCTTTCAGAAGATCATGGAAGATATATTAGGGGATGTTCATGGGGTAAGATGCTTCAAGGATGGTATTCTAGCAGGAGGTAAATCTCAGTTGGAACATGATGTGAGAGTGCATGAGGTTCTGAGAAGACTCGAGAAGGCAGATTTGACTGTGAAGAAGGATAAATGCCAATTTAAAGTACACCAGGTGTCATTCCTGGGTCACACATTGTCTGGCAAATGTTTGCCCGGAAAGGATTGATGCAATTTTGGAGATCAGGTCACTGTCAAACAAGGATGAGTTGAGATAATTCCTGAGTTTGATGGAATTCTTTAGCCAAAGTCGTGGAATTTATTTGGGCAAAATGTGCTACATTAAGAGATCTGTTGAAAGTAAGGGCAGAGTTTGCATGGGGGCAGATGGAAGAGGAGATATTCAGAAGGATAAAGCAAGAAGTGGCAAATGTACCCACGTTACACAGGTTCAATCCCTTGTCAGAGAGGATAATTAATGTGGATGCATGTACCTGAGGTTTGGCAGTGGTACAGAGTCAGTCCAGAAAATGTGTGGATGTGCCGGTGGCATTTCCATCACGTGCCCTCACCGTGATAGAATCTAGGTATTCTACCATTGAACATGAGGGCATTGTGTGCTATTGGGCTTTGAATTACTTCAAAACATATGTGTGGGGAATTCCCTTTGTAAAAAGATGGGATCATAAGTCATTGGCGCATTTATTTATTACAAGGGGTTGAGGTTTGGCTACACCAAAGCTAGATGGTTGTCTGCATTACAGGTATTTACCTTTGTGATGAAATTTGTTCTGAGGCATTGTAATCCTATCGCTGATTGCTTGAAGGAAGCTTGGGTCAGGTCTAAGCGAGGGTGGCCCTCTGGTGAAGAGGTTAATTGACTGTTCTATAAAGTTAGAGACAAATTGAGCAGTTTGATATAGGGCTTGGCTAGGAGAAAATGGTTGGTTCCCCAACATAGTTTCGGAAAGAACTGGTGCTCATGATGGCCATGATGGGCATCTTGCTAACAGTTTAACTAAGCACAGGTTGAGGGCTAAGTTTTGGTGGCCCGGTATGGACGAAATGGAGGATGAGGAAGTGGGTTTTTGTGTCCCTTGTGGGGCTAGTGATACATCGTTAAAGACCCAGAAGATGGAGATTGGGAGTGTGGATGTTGCAGAGCATTCATGGGAGGAAGAGGCTATCAATTTTATTGGGCCCTTGAGTATGTTGGGGCAGGAACATAGATTTGCCATTGTAGTGGTGGACTATGTGTCAAGGTGGTTTGAGGTGAAATTTGTGGAAAGCATCTCTAATAAGTGTGTGATTGATTTTATGGAAATATTGTTTTCCAGAGAAGGTTATCCCAACTTTGTGATTTCTGAAATGGAGCTCAGTTGGAGTCTTTGGAGATGCGTGAATACTTGGATGTTAACAGCATTGAGAATCACTGCACTGCTTTATACAATCTCATAGCCAATGGGCTCGTTGAACACACCAATGGCATCATTAAACAAACAATTCAATTGGCATTTACTAATGGTCTTGACCGGAGGAAAAGTGTCCAGGAGATGATGAGAGCGTTCAGGGATTGGCTGAGGACAAACACATTGAAATTCAGCAAAAGCTTGTGGTAGGGAGGATGGTATGTGTGGGTGATTAGGTGTGTTTAAAGAAGCCATTTAGTGTTCCAAAAGCTTTTCCCGTTATTTTGCTCCGATCAAGATCAAGGTGTTGAGAGTGGGTAAAAGACCCATGGTGGCAAATGATGAAAGGCAGTGGGGTGTGGACCGTGTTGCTATTGTGCACCATCCCCATAAAAAGGAAAGCATTTCCGGTGAAGGGCGTGAGGATGCATTTCAGGATGAGGGAGATGAATGGTACAAGGCTGGGCTGGACAATGGCTGCAGTATGGAGCATGATGGTGAATCTCCTTCTGCATCCTGTGGTGGTGATTCAGGTGGTAATCGAAATGACTTTCAGGAAGGGGCACGTGGGGAGCGTGATGAAGTTTCTGGGCATGATGGCTTGGACAAGGGAAGGAGTGCTTGTTGCACCAGAGGTCGGCTGAGAAGGCGACCTTTGAAATGTGATGATCATGGAACATAGTAATTTTATACATCCTGCAATGCGTGTTCTGTTATGCTCCACTTGTTATAGTTATCATATTAGCATATGTCATGCAATGCTTATTGTTGTGTATCCCACATGTTACTTATTCTATCTGAGTTGGTTTTATATGAGTTTAATATGCACTGGCTTCTCTTTGCAGTACGGTACCTGATGTGTGTAAGAGGAAACATATGTTGTATTATTTCACGTATGCGCTGGCATCCCAGCGTTCTATATTGGAATGGCATTGCGTGCGCCACTCTAAGTTGACAGTTGGTCGTTACGAGTCTGACAGTTGGAGCCCAGCATCTCTATGGCTGGACCCTCATAGGGTCTTATGTCCCAATAAACGTATATGCCATTCCTATACACTTACCTTGTGTCAGACGTCTTCATTATGGCACATTGTATTTGTTTGATGATTTATCTGTCTCTGATGTGTTGCTTCGCAGGACCTTCACACACACTTGGGAGACTCCAGGGAATATTTACATGGAGCACTCTAAACATCCCTCTCATTTTAACACAATATCGTACATCAACTATGTTTAGAGGGTCCCATGCTTTTTCATGCTTACTCCCTGTTAGCTCATACCTCTCGAATCTTCTGGTTCTCTCTGTAGCAATTAATTCCAAAATGCATTGCTACCACCCAGATACAATACATAGATCTTTACCAATTCATACAAAAAATATATTTCCTTACCAGGACCTTCACACAGCTAACAGAGGGTTTCAGAACAGTCTCCTTTGAGAGTTACTCCCATCAATGCTGGATGTGTGACAGCTGAAGACCATCTTGTTCGTGTAACATGAGTACACTGCTGCCACCTCTTCTCTGTTTATGGCGCCTGGATTCCCTCGGGCTTTGGCGCGTCACAAGTGTGTTAACATAATATAACATAACATGTGTCCCGCAGCACCGGATGCGAGTGTAGTAAACAATTGATGGGGGATAAAGGGATTTTGGTCCCGGTTAGTACAAGAAGGACATTTGCGGGGTAATTCATAGATTTCAACGCAGAGGCAGCGCACGCGAGCAGCGCAAAGAGAGGAAGCGTGCGCCAGCATGCACCAGCCGTGTGCGCTAAACAGCATTCTGGCGCACCGCATATTCATGGAATTGGCAAGCCATTTTGAGCGGTGGCGCAGAGAGTATCCAGCAGCGCCAGTTACGCCCCCAAGAACGCCCCTTGCGCAAGGGAAAACCATTCAAATCCCCAATGCAGCGCAAAGGGCCGCGCTAACCCTGGACCAGCTAACAGGGCCGCTACACTGCAATCGCGCGAGCGGGGAACGAGTATTCCTGGGGTGCGCAGGGAGTCTCACACGCGATATGCCTTTGGCGAGCAGGGTACATGTATTTCTGGGGTGCGCGGGTACTTTCACACGCGATTGCGCTTGCAGAGTGGGGTACGTGTATCCAGTGGGGTGCGCGGGGAGTCTCACACGCGATAGGCCTTGGGCAAGCGGGGTACATGTATTTCTGGGGTGCGCGGGTACTTACACACGCGATTTCACTTGCAGAGTGGGGTACGTGTATCCAGTGGGGTGCGTGGGGAGTTTCACACACGATAGGCTTTGGGCGAGTGGTGTACGTGTATTTCTGGGGTGCACGGGTACTTTCACATGCAATTTTGCTTGCAGAGCGGGGTACGTGTATCCAGTGGGGTGCGCGAGGAGTCTCACGCGCGAGAGGCCTTGGGCGAGTGGGTACGTGTATTTCTGGGGTTTGCAGGTACTTTCACATGTGATTTCACTTGCAGAGCGGGGTACGTGTATCCAGTGGGGTGCGCGGGGAGTCTCACACGCGATAGGCCTTGGGCGAGCGGGGTACGTGTATTCTGAGGGGTGTGCGGGTACGTTCACGTGCGATTTTGCTTGCAGAGAGGGGTACGTGTATCCAGTGGGGTGCCCGGGGAGTCTCACACGCGATAGGCTGAGGGTGAGCGGGGTACGTGTATTTCTGGGGTGCGCGGGTACTTTCACACGCGATTTTGCTTGCAGAGCGGGGTACGTGAATTCAGTGTGGTGCGCGGGGTGTTTCACACGTGAATTGCCAGTGTGGGTCCTCCCAGGTGTGCCCTCTACCCCATCCACAGCCCCTGCACGCAGCCCACACCACAGGGACTACCCTGCACCCTTGGTCATGTCCCGCAGGCAGCCCATCCACCATGGGCATGCCCCCCAGCCAGGCAACATGTCACATTGCACTAGTGATCACCAACTCATGTCCCTCTGCACCCCCACCCCTCCAGCATTGACGGGCACCTGCCAGCAGGCCCCAACTCATGTCCCCCTGAACCCCTACCCCCCCAGCATTGACGGTCAGGCCCGACTCATGTCCCCCCCAACACGTCATGAAGATGCCCAATCATGGGCCTCATGTCCACCAAAATCCCACAGCACGCCACCCCAGTCTTGAGACGCAATGAATTTCCCAATCCACCCCACACTGACATGCATATCTCATGACACAAACCAAAAGTCAACTATGTACATCAACACATGTCTGTCACACACACACACTTTGTGCCATTGATTGTGTAAACCCACATTTTGACATGCATGAACCCAATGAGCGAATCCCATACATGGAAGTAAAATATCAAAATGTATTATGATCAAAATGAATGTAATGAAATGAAAGCATAAAAAAAGTCAAACATGAAATGAAATGCATGTCCAAAACATTATAAAATGAAATGTAGAACCAATCCAAAGAAATCCAAAAGAAAAATCATCCAAACTCTCCGTCCACCAAAGCAAATCCAAAGGAAACATAAAATGTAAAATCCATTGATCCATGGTGATTTCCCAAAAAGAAGTTCTCAAAAATCCAATGTTCAACTATGTACAATGAATATCCAAAGGGTCCATGAGCCCAACGAAAGAAATGAAACCTATCAAAGAAACTACCTAACAAATAACTATATACAAAAGTGTGGGGCATAGTCCAATCACCCCAAAATAAAGCAAAACGAAAATGAAACCTAACACTAAAAACTATATACAATGGCGGCGGGCTAGTCCGACGGCTCACTTTCCATTTCCCGGGCCAGGGTATCATCGAACTCCTGCTCTATGTCCTGGAGGCGGTCCTCTTCCATGGCCCCGAGGGTTCACAGGGATGATGCCATGTTCAACTCCAACTCCCTGCGAATTGCCTCAAGGCACTCGGCCCGCCTCAGCGCCCTTCTCTGCCCTGACCATTGTGAACATGCCTCTTCCGCCCGCCGCCGCTCCGCACCTATGGCCTGGCCCAACCGCTGCCACACAGAAGACACTCCCAATCCTGGGTCCTCCTGTCCTCTGGCCGATGCCTGCCCTTCGGATGCTGATGGCCCCGAGCCATCATCGCTCCCACCTTGTTGCTGCTGCTGTTGTGCCTGTGCCCTGGCTCTTGCTGCCTGCACGTCCTCCTCTGGCTGGGGTGCAGTTTTTATGGTGGCCACCCCTGCTGGATGTCCGACTCCCGACTGTGGCAGGGATGTGCCCTCCACCAGCCTGGCCGCTGGGTCAGAGGCAGCTCCAAAAGTACCCAGGTGATATGGGTGGGAAGATGGCATGGAGGACGAATGGCACATAGGGGGTTCAGGTGAGGAGGGGGTCGGAAGAAGGTCCAGCACACGGAGGAATCCAGCACTGGTGACCCGTCCAAGTAGGTCAACGCGGTCAAAGAGGCATCTGTGATGACGTGCAGTGTCTTCACGAAAACACTGCAGGTCACCTCTCATGACCCGTTGACGCAACGCTATCCCAGCCAGGACAGGCTCAACCCGGTCCCGGATTGCCACGTCCACAGGGAGAGGAAGGCCAGTTGTTGCGCGCTCATCCCCTCCCTGAAAACGGGTCTGGACGTAGGCATCCCTGCTGGTGCTTGATGATGCAGTCACAGTATCGGGGACAGGATTACACACAGGCACCTCCGCGGCGGCCTGTGCTGTCTCCTGTCCCTGCCCTTGCACTGCACCACTAGCACCAGTGGAATCCCCACCTCCAGACCCCATGTGTGTCCCTTCCACGGCCTCCTCCTCCACCAAACCCCCCACCAACCTGGATGACTCTGTGCCATATTCCTCTGTCAGACCCTGTGGGGTCTGAGCTGCCCCTTCTGCTGCCAAGGAGTCTACCTCCGACCTCCGCCTCTTGGACCTACCCTCGGCAGCTGCGGCCTGGAACGCGGCACCAGACTCCTCACTCCCCAACGAGATGACAACATGGGAGGGGAGCCGGGCCTTGTGTCTCCGGCTGGCAGTGCGATACATGCCGCTTTGCTCCACAGCACCCTCTCCGCCCTCGTCATCAGTTGACGCTGGAGACAGGGAAAGATAGAACAGGGGCATCAGGGCACTGTACAATGGACTGATACACACATGACAGTTGTACATGAGTGGCAGTGTCAAACTTCAGACATGTTATCCCCAACACACATGTCATTTCAACTCACACACATAAGCAAATCATCAACAGGAATATTGCACCAGGCAGCACAATCCATACACAAACAACAGCACGAGCAGCCGAAGGTGAGCCTGACGTCACATGCAACATGGGGAGTGCAGAACACATGCACACACGCCACCAAACTTGCATGCATCTGTACATCTCCACCACCTGTCGCAGTGATGACATCGCCATCCATGTCACATCTGGCAATCAGCCTTCTACATGTCAGTGTCACATGCATCCATGTTGCATCACAGTTGCACACTTGTCAAATACACACAAATGCACATGTACATAGTGCAGATACATGCAGCAGTAACCAGCATCCATGTGTGACACCACAACCATTCCACAGTACATACATATAACTTTTACATGTTTGCACCCACACATGCATTTGCCCATCATGCTTGCCAACACATACACCATTGATGTGTCTCACACATGAGAGGAATCACATGAGGCAGGTACACGTCCCTGTACATACGCATCCATACATGCCCTACAAAGACATATGTGCAACCTGCACACTCCTGGCACACTACAACACGCACAGCATCAAATCAGTACCCATGTACACTTACCGCTCGACTCCAGACGGGTCTGCCTCTCAAGAACCTGGACGTGGAGCGCTGGGTGTATACGTTCCAGGACCCTCATTTGGTTGTCGGTAATGTGGAACCGGCACCCCTTGGCATCCGCTGCCTTCAAGAGGCGCCGGGCCTTGTTGAGGGTCCTGGACCTGAAGTCCTTTCATTGCTTCCGGACGTGTAGAATGTCGCGGACTGCCACCCCCTCCTCGTTGATGGAAGTCACGATGTCCATCCAGATCCTCTTCCGTCCTTCATTGTCGGCGCGTGAACTTCCAAAGAGGGCATCATACTGCCCAGGACTTGCTCCACCAGGATACCAACTTCACTGGCACTGAAGCTGGTAGCCCTCTGCCTCTCTGGCTGGGGGTTGCCAGTGGTGCCAGATGGTGCTGTGTCCGACATGGCAACCCCAGAGGCAGGTGTGGGTGGGTAACTGGGTCCTGGGGCTGGGCTGTGGAGCAATGGTCTGCCAGTCAGGAGTCTTCTGTTCCAGCAGGGGTGATCACAGCAACTGCACCCCTGCAGATGGCTGACGTGCAGGCACCAAATAGCAGGGCACGTGGGCAGTAGGCAGGCAGGCAGGAGCAGATGGCAGGTGGCAGGAGCGTGGTCTTCCGTCACGTGGCCAGCTTGATACGGAGTGATCTGGCACGTGAAAAAAGTGCATGTCAGTGTGTAAATCGAGGAAAGGACCTAAGCGCGTCAGCGCATCTATGACGTTACGCGCGCGGGCGTTTCCCACAACACGGGTGCATGTTTATTGTACACGTGAAAAAAGTGCACCTCCAGGTGTCACTGCGTGTGATTGGAGGAAAGGCCCTTAGCGCGCAGGCGCCTAAGTGATGTCGCACGTGTGGGCTGGCATAAAAGGTACGTGTAGGACGCCATTTTCTTGTATGTGCTTTTTGTGGAGAGCGAGCGGGTGATACTTGTACTTCTTGTCGGTTCACACGCGATTACTTCACAACGGTTCCAGTTCGTACTCCCTGTTTCCTCAGACTGCGTTAATTTCTTCTTTTGGCAGGGGTATTGCCAACGCGCACACGCGCATCTTTTTCACATTCTTATTCTAGGCAGACGACTTTTGTCAACTGAGCCGGCACAGGATGACTCCCAGGCTGACTTCCAGGTCACCAAGTCTAAGCCACGTGTGGCGGTGAAAGTTGCTGTCACTAGGCCACGTGGATCTGGGGCAGCAATGTCATCTGCTGCCCCAAGTAGCCAGGGTGAGGAGGCTGCAGGGGCAGCTGCAGCTCAATCCACCCCAGCTCTGAGTCTCCCAGCCGGGACAGTGTCGGTCCAAGTCCATCACACCGACGTTGGTCAGGCCAACATCACCCTGCAGCCAATGTCTGCACCGAGTCGTTTGCTCATTGTGCCTTTGCAAACTTCAAGTACCCAGTCCACCTGGGCTTCTGCCCCTACCAACCAGAGCGGCGTAAGCCACTCAGGATCCGCACCACCTTCCAAGAAGAAGAAGGCTGCTCTTGCACTACAGGCTGGTACCCCAGACTCGGCTACACACTCCGGCACGTCAAGGAAGCCTAGCTTCAATGACGCCGAACTAGATGCACTTGTACCCTATGTGTTGGCACATAGCTGCGAAATGGTGGTGATTGCAGGGTGCAAGACTACGCCTGCTCAATGTAGGGCCCACTGGCAGACCATCGCGGACCAAATTAGTGCCCTTGGATTTGTGAGGCGCACAGCTGATGATTGCTACAAGAGGTGGAATGACCTGAAACGCAGAGCAAAGAACAAGCTGGCTTCCAATCATGCCTCTACTCTGGTGACTGGCGGTGGGTCTCCACCAGAGGACGACCAACTCACTGAACATGAGTCTGTCGCTGGAACCTTCGTCACAGAGCAACAGATCTGAGGCGTGGGAGACCTACCAGATCTTGAAGCATTGTCCGGTGAGGGCCCATGCATGTGTGTGTAGTCCATGTGTATGTTGCTTGGGTGATGTGTTCTGATTGAGTGCCAGGTAAGGGTGTGTAGTCATGACTGGTATGGGTCACCCATGTGCTTCCTACAAACCATTCCCCGGCCTTGGGTTTGGGTATGACAGTATCCCTTCTGACCACAGTAGCCAATTTGCACCAGATTACTGCAGTTGCCCTTCAACTGTCATCTTGCAACAACATTGTTCATAATGTTTTCCAGTTCATTCAGCCTGATTTTTTCAATCTTTGCCATTTTTACGACACATTATTCTGCCCTACTGCCACATATGTGACATGCTTCTGTCATAGATTACACCCCACAATGGCCCACATTTATTACCTTGTTGTGGGAATGATTTAACCATTCAGGCTGATTGAGTAATGGCCTGCTCACAATAATTTTTGGGCCCTGTTTGAATGTAGCACATGACTGTTGTCTTCTGTCATGTTGAAGTGACCAACCATTGATGTATCCATCTGCCTGCCATCACTGTATAATTGAACACTGGATGTGTTGCAGTGTGTGGCACATGCATATTGTGTTACACTATTTTGCATGTTTCATCTCATCATGTCCATATCATGCCTCCCCTTCTAACTCACTGACAGTGCATGCATGCCAGAGTTATATTCATGTGGGACATGTGCAATTTATGTACTGGATCTCTGTCTCGTCAGGCCTATGTGTGTGCTATAGTGCTCATGCTTATTTCCATTTTTTGTCTGTCATGTTTTTGCAGGTGATGAGGCACTTGATGCTGTTGAGGAGGAGGGGATTGTGCAGACCCAGGAGGGATCTCAGCCACAACCGGGCACCAGTGGAAGACGTGGGGTGGTGGTGGATGAAAACCCATTCCTCCTGCAGACCATACTGTCCACGGGTGTCTCTGGGTACACCTCTGCAGACCTCTATGTTTCAGGTGCTGAATCGGACAGTGAGACATATGTGCCATTGCAGGTGAGTGTTTCTGGCAGGGATGCTGTTCTGTCCAACCCACCTGCACCAGGGGTAGACCCTTCTATGGGGATGTCAGTGTTGTAAAGACTGCCTGTAGCAGTTACGGATGCAGGGTCACACTCCACAATGTTTGCTCCTGTTCCTGGGCCGGCGGATCAACGGAGGAATGCAGTCCTGCAGCCTCAGGCAGTGCCATCACAGCAAGGTGCAGATCGCCCTGCCCCAAACAGGTGTGGTGCCCGTCAACGCGGTGGGCGTGCGCCACCAGGCAATACAGTGTGGGAGAACTCCATCTACAGTATTGCAGCACAACAGGGAGCATCGTGTGAAATGATGGCTCAGGCAATGTATAGTTGTCAAACGGGAAATTATATCTTGCCTCCTATTGTGATGAATATATGTATATTGGCCTACGCCACGCTGCTTGTAAGCCACTTGCGAAGAAATCCATGTTGCAAGGTCCCGACCTTAGAATCAATGTAAAACGCCAGTTTAGGTCAATCCGCCATTTTAGGTTCTCTCTGCAAAATCACCCTGTGAGCTAACATGGTGGACTGTGTCATTCCGAAAATGTAACATGGCCGTCTTGACCTCTATGTATAAACTAATGTGTAACTTGCCTGCAGGCCACTTGTTAGGGTCATGAACTGAGACCTTGTCCTTCGTTGACCTGTGTGTAAAGGATTACTCGTGCCAATGAAGCTAATCCGCGAGCATATGTTACGAACAATGTATTCAAATACTGAACTGAGAACATTTGTTTAAACTACATTGTATAGATGTTTGAGAAGGTCTCTATAAAAAATCCTAAAGTACACTGTTGCCATTGAAGCTTGTTGGCGAATGTATTAAAGGCAAACCCTAATTGTACAGATGTGTGAACTCGGCACGAACCCTAGATCCGTAATGTATTAACCAGTATTAACCCACAGTAGGGTTGGACATCATGTTTTCAAAGGTATATAAGGTGCGACTATTCTAATGTACAGCCGCACTCACTGAGCACACCAAACCATGCTGGAGTTTGTTGTGTTGTACTGAGGGCTGATAGCTATCTGTTGTTTTGTCCTTTGAAACTGTTCAGTATAAAATAAAGATCTTTGTATGTTCCTTTCTAACCTGTGTTCGGTGTACTTCCTTTTGGGGTACTCAGCCTCTATATTTCCGCTTTGTTTTCATATAGGGTGGCCACTTCCATTCTCCCCCCTGAGGGGCAGGTGGAGCTCCAGCAGCAGGCAACAGACTCCATTTGCCACTCACACAGGAGGACATGTTGGTGTCCAACAGGGACCGACGGGCTGGACTGGAGGCTCTGTGCGAAGCCATATCTGTAGAGTCGCAGGCCCACAGGGAAGCCCTGAGGTTAGAACACAGGTTCCTCAGAGATACTCTGGGTGAACTTGAGGCTTCCCGGAATTTTAGGTCAGAACAGCAGCTGGAGCAGCTCACACGTTCACTATCAGCTGAGCTCCAGGCAACCCGTGGGGAGATCTGGGCATCACGCGAGGCCATGCATGCAGAAATGCAGGCAACCCGTGAGGTGCTGCATGGGGATCTCCGTAACATTATCCTGCAGAACCAAACCTTCCAGACCCGCATGCCTGCTGTCATGGAGGACCATACCAGGGCTTTGCGTGGGCTGCCTCCCATATCACGGCCACCTCCTGATGTAGCAGCAGAGGGTGAAGAGAGCGACGGCAGTTCTCGCACTGTAGCGTAGCCGTGCAGGCCATGAGCCCATGGAGGTATTTTATTTTCCAACATCCATGCATGTGGGGGTTGGGTGCACCCTGTACCTCATGCCTCCTGGGTGGCCTCCCCCCCCCCCTGGTCCACACATGGCCATTTTATTTTTTTTAATTTTATTTTTTTACAGTGTGTTGCTTTGTGTGCCTCCCGTGGGCATCCACTGTGTATTCCAGCTGGGCACATGCAGGCTTGTCCTGTCTTTGGGTTAGATGTTTGGTTTCCTGCTTCCCCTTTCCATGGGCTTGCAAATGGTGTGACCAAGTGACAGTAACTTACACAGTGACATTGGGCTCCCATGAGTTGTGTGGGCAGTCTGTAGTCAAAACTGTTTGTACATCCCTAGTGGGGATTGTTATTGGATTCTACAATGCATGGTGTATTGATATGTGCTTGTGCATCCATGTCTTTCTCCTTATTTACATGTAGGTTCTTCATGTCTTCACAAGGCCGTCTCCTTTGCAGATGCAGTTCATGTTGTATGCAGTACACTGACACATTTGCCTGACAGCAACACTCTGCAGTTGGAAGGGGCCGATGTACTGCCTTGGTCAGGTTGTGATACTTGCACTACTTTGATTTTTTCCTGTCTTATATTGCCACGCTTTCTTCCTGTACTGATGTTTTGTGTTGCTGGTAAGTATTTGTTCATGTGTGGTGTTTCTTATTGATTACTGAGAGCATATTGTCTGTGGACTGTTTACATTTGGAACATTGCACTTTGTGACACTTGTGTCATGTGTTGTGCATTCATTTAGTTGCTTTCACATTGCATGCCATGCCATGGTGTGTTGGGTAGCTGAGATGGGGAGGGCTTGGGTGACATGGCAGTATTTTGATGTGGTATTTTGCAAGGGGGTAATCTTTCCTGCTGCATGAATGTGTGTCTTTTTGTGACACAGCATTAGGTGTCTTTGAGTAGGTAGGGATGCACACAATGTAACACTTCCAGGTGAACAATCTCAGTCTGGTATGGTTGTAACAGTTGACTGTCCCTTTTGCCATCATCATTGATTGTCAGCTGGTATGTGCCAGGGCTGTGTGCACTCCGCAGGGGTGTGATTTTAGGTGAAGTAATTTGCAACAAGCTGGGTACAGGCTGCCTCACCACATGCCCTTTCACCTCCCATGCCCAGTGGCCGTGCATGTGGTTGGGGTTGTGGGGGCACCACCATGTCCACCGGCGCGCCCCGGCGTGTTGCAACGTTGTGCAGGACACATGCTTCCACTATGATCCTGCACACTACTGGGGGCGCGTATAGCAGCTGCCCACCAGAGCGGCCAAGGGAGCGAAAGCGTGACTTGAGCACTCCGAATGTGCGCTCCACTATGCCCTGGGTTGCAATATGGGTTGTGTTGTATCTTACCTCGGGTGGTGTGGTGGGGTTCCGAATTGGCGTCATCATGTAGGTGCTCAGAGGGTAAGCACTGTCCCCTGGGGAGGTGGCATTGGGCCACGAATAACCATAATTTGTCACAGATCAAATTCCTGGTGTTAGAGGTTCTAACCAGAAACAATCCCCACGAGGACTTGGGCCTACGTCTTAATCGTAGGGAAACATTCTGGATCGATAAACTCTGTAGTTTGGTCCCCCATGGTTTGAACTAAGAGATAAATTACCATTGTTATATTTGAATCCATTTCTGCACGCTTATTGTGCTGGCTGTTGATGTGCCTGTTGTGCTCATACCAATACTGACCAATATGTTTAAAACGTTTAAGACATCATGCATCACTAGGATTGGGTCATGAACTGAACCTTGTCCTTCGTTGACCTGTGTGTAAAGGATTACTCGTGCCAATGAAGCTAATCCGCGAGCATATGTTACGAACAATGTATTCAAATACTGAACTGAGAACATTTGTTTAAACTACATTGTATAGATGTTTGAGAAGTTCTCTATAAGAAATCCTAAAGTACACTGTTGCCATTGAGGCTTGTTGGCGAATGTATTAAAGGCAATCCCTAAGTGTACAGATGTGTGAACTCTCCACGAACGCTAGATCTGTAATGTATTAACCAGTATTAACCCACAGTAGGGTTGGACATCATGTTTTCAAAGGTATATAAGGTGCGACTATTCTAATGTACAGCCGCACTCACTGAGCACACCGAACCATGCTGGAGTTTGTTGTGTTGTACTGAGGGCCGATAGCTATCTGTTGTTTTGTCCTTTGAAACTGTTCAGTATAAAATAAAGATCTTTGTATGTTCATTTGTAACCCGTGTTCAGTGTTTTCCTTTTGGGGTACTCAGCCTCGATATTTTCTCTTTGTTTTCACAGTTGGCGCCCGAATAGGGACCCTCAAGATTGATGCCGGATTGTCGAAGGTTGACACACGCTATCGGACTGGGATCGGACGGTGTGACAAAATAAAGGGGCCCCTTCTGAAAGAGACGCGACACCTCAGCAGCGCTGTACAATCCGATCCCTGGACGATTAGCTTGTGGTCCGAGACGGCATCTTGACGAGGGTCCACTTATCGAGGCGGGGAGTTTTGCTGAAATCACCAAACACGAGGTAATATTCGTTAGAAAAGAATTTTGAAATCCGATCGGACCTCCTTAGGATTGATCAGGTGAGTCGTGACTCGATTCTTAAGTATCCTGATAATTTGTTTTGGCGCATTGTATCTGCTAATACAATTATTGACCAGGTAGCACCAATATTTTAATATGCCTGGGAAATTGTCTACCTGCTTCTGGGCGTTATTCCGCAGTGATAGGCAATCTTTGGAATTTAGCCGTCCGGCACCACAGGAGGAGTCGCCGGCTTGTACTATGTACTGTAAGCATGGCATTGGTAGTATAGAGGTTAATGATATTTGGCACAGACAAACCAGACATGCTTCCGAACTTCAGTGGCCAATCATTGGTAGTTTTGAAATCCCTCTTATTGAGTATTTAGAGTCAATTTTGTTAAAGAAAAAGGCTAGACCTCCAGCATTCGATATTTTGCAGAATTGGAAAAAATAAGCGTTACAGCAACTTAAGAGTAGAGAAAAACATGCGCGCCGTCATAAAACGAACGCCGAAAAGGCGTTGTTATATGACCAAGATAAACAGTCTGAGTCAGCTAGGAATATGGATAGGGCTTTTTCACTTGGCATTCAGAAAATCTATCCTTCCAAAGACCTCCATGTTCCGATAAATTTATTGAAAAATTGTTAAATGATCGAAGGCCTGGTGGCACTGCACCACCGCCGTATGTGCCTCTTCCTGCTGTTATTCCTGCTGTTCCTGCTCCTCCTGTTGTTCCTTTTCCTCCAGTTGTTGTTCTTCCACCTGCTCCTCCGCCTCTTCCTTTTGCAACAGTAACAGTACCTCCATTGAATTTACCTGCTCCCCCTCTTCCAAGTGGTCTTGTACCGCTTGTAGTCGATCAGGGTGCGGGGTCAGGGGTTGTCACTCGTAATACTGTACCTCCAGAGACGAAGCGGAATTTGATTGCATGGGCTAAGCATTGTATGGAGAGAGATGATCGAGCTAATGTTTTCGCCACACTTTTTAATATGGATAATTTTCCTGAGAAAAATGTTTTCATTGAAGGTTTAGGGATTCATTTATGTGTAATGTGGGGCAAATTAAATAATGCAGATCTCCCACAAGGGTTGAGGGATCTGAACACCTAAGCGCTTTCTAGAGACACTGTGGAGGAAGTACATGAGCATGTCGAGAGGATATTTGAGTTTAGAAAGGAGTTGGAAATGTTACAGAATGAGGATGACGATGAGGATAGTATGTATGTACAGAAACAGTTCCTTCCTTGTCATAAATCGATATCTGAGGAAGTACGAATTTGTACGAAAGACGCGATTAGATGGATCTCAGATATGTCGATAACTCCAGTTGAGGTATATGACATATATAGTCAGTATACACCAGAAATGCAGAGGACAGTGATACAGGTAATGATAGAGTACCTGCAGGATGAATGTGTAAAGAGAAAGATTAGTTGTCCCACAGAGTTATTGAGTATTTATAAGAGAGCTTTTTCACTTGACACTTCTTCGACTGCTTTAGCGCTCGACTTGGCTCTGCTGCTTAGTAAGCGTTCGGAGTTGCCTTCTTCTCAGTTGCCTATGAGAGAGGTTCCTCCAACATTTGTCTCGAAGGTTGAGATTGTGGCTAATCCGGCAACGAATGCAGCTGCTGTAAACATTCCTCCACATTATGTATCACAGTTTGTTCACGTCCCGTTCTCGAGACAGGAAGTGAATACCATTAGACAATCTATTCCTGACATTAGGAAAAATCCGATAGGATTCTATAAAGAAATAGAGTCTGTCTTGCAGTCCTCAGTATTCACCTTGGGTGATATTGATCTGTTATTTCCTGTACTCCTGCCCGTAGATTTGTGGAAACAGGTTACAACTATAGATGACGTACCACGGTTGGAAGATACATGGGCTAACATAATTAGACTCGATGGAGAAAGGCCAGCTGGTGAGAGGCCGCCCCAGGTGATACTAACTTTACCTGACAGAATTATTGCTAAATTGAAAACCATAATTCCCGAAAAGAGAATTATTTGGGACAAGCTTACGGCCTGTGTCCAAGGGAAGTCTGAGGGTGCTACCAAGTTCTTTGATCGGTTCGAACAGGTATTCTCGGATTTCAGTGGACAAGACTTAGGCACAGAGTCTGGGAAAAGATTATTTGTGGACAAATTTGTGCGTGGATTGCTGCCTGACATCCAGTCACAAATGATGTCTTCTGAGAGCGCTTGGCAGACGAAGTCCCAATCAGAAGTACTGCACATGGCTCAGTACTATGAGAATCGTGTCAATAATGAAAAGGAAAGAGTAGAAAAGAAAAAAGGTGATTTAAACTAAAGTATTACAACATCAAATTGTTAGAGGCCCTAGAGGGGGTAGTTCGCAGATTAGAGGTCAGTATGTTCCACAAGGGAATGTGCCCTTGGGTCCTGTGAACATTAACCAGTGTGCC
Source organism: Ambystoma mexicanum (assembly GCF_040938575.1). Classification (NCBI taxonomy): domain Eukaryota; kingdom Metazoa; phylum Chordata; class Amphibia; order Caudata; family Ambystomatidae; genus Ambystoma; species Ambystoma mexicanum. The sequence goes on along the minus strand of NC_090933.1, from coordinate 1,217,749,993 downwards.
TATTGTCGACAAGAGGGTCAATGGCATGCACAATGCCCCGTCCTACAACAAAGGTTGAATAACACATTCGGAAATATGGGTAGACGATCTAGAGGTCGCCCGGGTGTAGGGGGCCCTGGTAGAAGCCAGTTTGCACAGGATCCACAGCAACCTTTTTCACAGGATAATCAGATTCCGAGTGTGCATACTAGAAACATATTTGATCATCCTTCTGCTGCTTACCTCGCTGAAGAACTTCCTTTTGACGATATTCTTTTTCGCTAGGATTGCCCGAAGCAGGGTTTGGAACCGATGCCTATTCCCATTAATCAGAAAGGTCCCTACGTTGAAATGGTAGTGGGAAATAGGAAACATCTATTTTTGATACTGGAGCACAGAAGTGTTCTATTGATCATTCTCGGGTTCCAAACATTCCACTGTCAGGGCAATCCAATGTTTCTGTAGGGTTTTCTGGCACACCAGTTGTCTGCCCAGTTTCTTCGCCGGTACCTATTTCTTTGGGTCCCTTCACGGACCATTGTCCATTCTTTTTGACTTCGAATTGTGGAGAGAATTTGCTGGGGTTGAATCTGTTGAAATAATTAAATGCGGTAATTCATTGTTCTTCTGATGGAGTGCGTTTGACGATTTCACCGCAGCAACTTTCTGTTTCACAATTCTTAACCAGACCTTTGCCGCCAGAATTCAGTGATGTACCAGAGAGTTTATGGGTGATTGACGACAATGATGTCAGTGTTTTACAGATTGAGCCTGTTAAAATAGTGTTGAAACATGGAATAAAGCTGCCACGTATTCCACAATATAAGATTTCAGTTTAGGGCGAGCAAGCTTTGAAATGCATCATTTCCTATTTTGTGCACCGCGGGGTGATTGAGGAAATTGCAGGCAGTTTGTGCAATAGTCCAATTTTACTCATGTACAAAAAAGGCGATAATGCAATTCCATTCCGTTTCAGAATTGATTTGCGTGCTATTAATAAGGTCGTCGCTCCGCAATTTCCAATTGTGCCCGACAATATTAACTATGATTCCGGCTTCAGCTACTTACTTTAGTGTTGTGGATCTGAAGAATGCTTTCTTTAGTATTCCTATACACAAGGACAGTAGATACTTGTTCGTGTTCACCTTAGGGGGACACTCGTTCACCTTTACCCGTGCACCGCAAGGTTACACGGAAAGTCCTAGCATTTATAGTAGGGCTTTGAAAGAACAGCTTGATACTCTTGAATTGCCCTCTACTTGTACACTGCTTCAATATGTTGATGACCTGCTTTCAGCTGCTGACTCTGAGAGCACTTGTAAGGAGGGCACTGTGTTGTTGCTTATTCACCTGGCTAAACATGGTCACAAAGCTTCGCTTAAAAAGTTTCAATACTGTTGTCAGGAGGTCGCCTATTTAGGCTATCGCCTGTCAAAGGAAGGATAAAGATTGACACCTGAAAGGATAAAACAAATTTCTGGCATGTCTGTCCCAAATACACAGAAGGAAGTTAGAGCCTTGATAGGTATTGCTTCTTACTGTAGGTTGTGGATCCCACACTTCTCACTAGGGATTAAACCGATGTTGGCTTTGATGAAGAAGGGCATTTCTTCGCCATTGCCGTGGAACGCGGAACACCAGCAATCATTTGATCTGCTCAAGACTGCATTATGCTCGGCACCAGTTTTGGGCACACCAAATTATGAAAAGGCCTTTGTGTTGTTTGTGCATGAATGTGATGGATGTGCGTTGGCTGTATTAACGCAGGAACATGGGGGGAAGAATAGGCCGTGCGGTTACTTTTCTTCTGCCCTTGATCCTGTAGCATGCGCTTTGCCAAGATGTTTGTGAGCTGTCGCTGCTGCTGCTGCGTTTGTAAAACAGAGTGAGGGAATGGTCCTAGGCCATAATCTAACCCTGATGGTGCCTCACTCTGTAGATGTTCTACTGAACAGAACCCAAACGCAACACCTCACTTCCGCACGGTTGACGAGATATGAATTTATCTTGTTTGCTCCTCATATACAAATTAAGAGGTGTTCTGTTCTTAATCCAGCTGAACTCTTACCTTTCCCGCAAGGTACTGCTTGCAGTGACAAAGAGTCACATGACTGTCTGTATACTACCGAACAAGAGACAAAGGGTAGAATTGATCTGAAAGACTCTCCATTGAACAATTCACAAGGGGAGCTGTTTTGTGACGGCTCCTGCTTCAAACTCCTGGATGGTACATCCACAGCCGCTTATGCAATCACTACATTGAGCACGGTCGTGGAAACCAAGAAAATTACACATAACTCCACGCAGGCCGCAGAGATTATAGCATTGACCCGAGCTTGTGAACTTTCCGAAGGGCTTAGAGTAAACATATATACTGACAGTCAGTATGCCTTTGGGGTGGTTCACAACTTTGGGAGACTTTGGTCAGAAAGAGGGTTCTTAACTTCACATAGTACAAAGATCCAGCATGGCTCCCTAATAGTACAACTGCTCTCAGCGTTTGCGCTTCCTACTCAGTTAGCTGTCATGAAATGGGCAGCAAATCGAAAGATTATAGATGATATAGGAAAAGGGAATGCTTTCGCTGATCAGATAGTTAAACAAACTGCCACCAATCTCTTTACGGAGATGTATGTTTCAAGGGAGACTGTAGATGCCTATGCAATGGACGAGGGTGTTGGGTCCGTAAGGGATATCCAAGCCGATGCCACGTTAGAAGAATCCAAGAGGTGTGCTGAGGGCTTGGGGAAACTCAATGATGATGGGTGTTGGATAGACATAGCTGAAGGGAAATGGCTACTCCCTGACGCATATGTAATGATGATGGTCGTCATGGCCCATGGCCCTACACATATATGTGCCCAGAAGGTTACGGAAATGCTAGAAAAAGTTTGGGCAAATGACAAAATTTTGAAAATAGCTCAGCGCTATGTTCAGGATTGCATGATCTGTTTACAGCACAATGTGGGAAAGGAAACATCAACTCCAAGGGGAATTTTTGGGCCACCTTCTGTCCCCTTTGAGGTCATCCACTTTGATTTTAATGAAATGGAACGGTGTAATAATTTGAAATATGTGTTAGTTGTCATCTGTGCTTTTAGTAAATGGGTTGAGGCTTTCCCTGCCATGACTACTGCGAAAACCATGTTAAAAGAATATTTTCCCAGGTTCGGGTTACCAAGAGTCATCTGGTTGGACAATGGTCCATATTTTGTTGCTGCTGTAATTCTGCAGATATGCGCGGCATTACAGATCAACAAACGGTTCCATTCGGCCAGACACGCTCAGAGAGCCAGACTAGTAGAAAGACACAATGGTATCATCAAGAACAAGCTCGCTAAGAAGTATGCCGGCACCAAACTAAAATGGCCGGACGCCTTATCGATCGTGTTACTAGCCATGCGTACAACCCCTCAAACTAAGACTGGGCTCTCTCCATTTGAGGTGGTAATGGGAAGACCTGCCAATATCTGGAACCTTTCCGAAATGTCGATCTTTAAAGAATGTTGAAAATGTACTTCTTTCAGATTACTGTAGCCAGTTGACTAAAAACCTGTATTTGATTTATCACCAGGTGCGAGGGGCTTTACCTGTGCGATACGAGGGCCCGGCCCACAGTATTCGGGCCGGAGATTGGGTGCTCACCAAGGTATTTGAGCGTTCTTCTTGCCTTGCACCTCGTTGGTGGGGCCCATTCCAGGTCCTGCTGGTCACACAGATGGCGGTGCATGTCGCAGGCCGACAAAACTGGATCCACGCGACGCATCTCAAGAGACTTCCTCACCCAGTGCCACACGATACAGAAGAAACAGAACCCCTCGCTAACGCTGCAACCAACGATCCCGAAGCAGTAAATAGCATCGAGAGTGCATCAGAGAATCTCTCTGAGCCCGTGAGGCTTGGGGAACCCGCCAATTCGTCTCCACACTCTCCAAATGTTTCGCTTCCGTAAACTGTTGTTCCGGATTTTGCATCTTCACTTACTCTTGATACGCTGCTTCCAACGGGAAGTGATGACACATTGTTCTCGTATCAATCAGTACCAGGAACAGCAAGGTACAATTTACGTCCAAGGAAATAGACTTACGGCACAGTTCTGCTGTGCATTCGAAGAAGAAACGAAAATAATCATCAACAGCTTGCTTTTTTGCCCAAATAATTATTTGAAAAAGGGGATTCTGTTGGCTAGGTTTGTGGAAGGACTGAGAAGTTGCTCGGCCGAGGGGGTCGCCAGCAAATAACACTGGGGTTTTTCGTTTGAAGACTGCAATGCCTGCAACCGCTACCCCTCGTACAGGACTGATAAATGATCGTGTGACCAGCCGGGAAAATGGACAAATCTCTTGGGCCCCGAAAACGTACTGCTGTCTTTTTATAATGTCAATTGGTTTTATAATAGTAACTGTGCTAAATCTCTGGTACCTGGAAGAAGTGCATCCATTCGAAACCTTATTACCGACTGAAAATGTACCCACTGTCCCTACTCCTTTTGTGCATTTGCATACTCTGTCTCCTAGAGATTCCCAGCATAGACAAAGATATTACAACAATACATTGTTACTTATCATGAATGCCACACATGCCATTTTTAATAGGGCCAACTGTTGAGTCTGCTCGCATTTACCATAACATGGGCTAGTTTGGTATATTCACCCTTTACCTTTGACAACTGCTTGTTATGCTTCTCTTAGAGCACTGTTCTTTGGCCGTTGGAACGATAGCATCTCAGGGAATTTTGATGGGACTAATTTGAATAGTTTCGAGAAACGTGTCTTGACTCCCCTGGGATGCTCGCTTTTCGCAAATAGGAGTAAGCCTAATGTTGCTTCTATTAGGCCTTCTGACAGGCTGTTTCGTCCTTTCCAATCTTTGATTTCTTTCAAAATGGCTCTGATAGGCAATAAGGATGCCATGCCTCCATCTTACATTGTTAGCCATAGCCCCGATTCAGTTTCTTTGTGCATACAGAGGAATGGTACTCAGTCAATGGGAGATTTTAAAGGTTGCGCCAACGTTGCAAATTTGACTGAGGAAGACAGACCTTTGTATGTAGGCGAACATGTCTACTTTGTTTGCAGCAATGTAGCATTTCCATGGTTACCCAGGGATTGGCAGGGAACTTGTTATTTAGGGATCCTGCTATCCGGAGTGTTCATAGCTAGTACTGTAGAGGTTTCAAAGCCTTGTCCTCGGCGGGACGAGGATGGTGACACTCCAGCACAGGTCTTGGGAGATGTAGCAAAATCATTCATGTAATTTTGAGGGCAGATAGCGAATTCCGAGGACATCAGAAGACTAGCGAGAGTACTGGAGAGAACCATCAACCGGACCACGGACATACTCTACAATATGACATTAGAACAAAAAGCAATAAGGTTAGTAGCACTCCAGAACCGGATGGCATTAGATGTCATTCTGGCTGAACGTGGTGGAGTGTGTAAATTAGTGGGGTCCGCTTGCTGTGTTTTCGTGCCAGATTCCTCCCCAACTATCTTCAAGGCAATACAGAATATGCACATCCTTAGTTCAGAAGTGCATGTTCCCGAGGGAAACTGGGATCTTAGCGCTTGATTCTGGGACTTCTTGCGATCTTGGGTTTGGAAGGTGCTGTCGGTCTTACTGATCATTTTGGGAATTCTGTTGTTTATTTGCTGTTGTATCCAGTGTTTACCTAGTATATGTTCGATGCTAGGGGGATGTTGTGCACAGGTGATAGATACAATAGGACATAAGGTACATGCCCCAGATAAAAACTCCAAAGAATATGTGTTAAAAGAAATCTTAGCAACTGATCTAATGGAAATAGATATTTCCGACAGTGATTCAGGGTGCATGGACGAAGATACATGGAGTTGTTTGCAAGAGAATCAGAAGTAGTTTAGCACTTGGCATAGGCCAAAAGGAGGGTTTGTCAGACGGGAAATTATATCGTGCCTCCTATTGTGATGAATATATGTATATTGCCTATGCCACGCTGCTTGTAAGCCACTTGCGAAGAAATCCGTGTTGCAAGGTCGCGACCTTAGAATCAATGTAAACCGCCATTTTAGTTCAATCCGCCATTTTAAGTTCTCTCTGCAAAGTCACCCTGTGAGCTAAAATGGTGGACAGTGTCATTCTGAAAATGTAACATGGCCGTCTTGACCTCTATGTATAAACCAATGTGTAACTTGCCTGCAGGCCACTTGTTAGGGTCATGAACTGAGGCCTTGTCCTTCGTTGACCTGTGTGTAAAGGATTACTCGTGCCAGTGAAGCTAATCCGCAAGCATATGTTACGAACAATGTATTCAAATACTGAACTGAGAACATTTGTTTAAACTACATTGTATAGATGTTTGAGAAGGTCTCTATAAAAAATCCTAAAGTACACTGTTGCCATTGAGGCTTGTTGGCAAATGTATTAAAGGCAAACCCTAATTGTACAGATGTGTGAACTCGGCACGAACCCTAGATCCGTAATGTATTAACCAGTATTAACCCACAGTAGGGTTGGGCATCATGTTTTCAAAGGTATATAAGGTGCGACTATTCTAATGTACAGCCGCACTCACTGAGCACACCAAACCATGCTGGAGTTTGTTGTGTTGTACTGAGGGCTGATAGCTATCTGTTGTTTTGTCCTTTGAAACTGTTCAGTATAAAATAAAGATCTTTGTATGTTCCTTTCTAACCTGTGTTCGGTGTACTTCCTTTTGGGGTACTCAGCCTCTATATTTCCGCTTTGTTTTCACATAGGGTGGCCACTTCCATTCTCCCCCCTGAAGGGCAGGTGGAGCTCCAGCAGCAGGCAACAGACTCCATTTGCCACTCACACAGGAGGACATGTTGGTGTCCAACAGGGATCGACGGGCTGGACTGGAGGCTCTGTGCGAAGCCATATCTGTAGAGTCGCAGGCCCACAGGGAAGCCCTGAGGTTAGAACACAGGTTCCTCAGAGATACTCTGGGTGAACTTGAGGCTTCCCGGAATTTTAGGTCAGAACAGCAGCTGGAGCAGCTCACACGTTCACTATCAGCTGAGCTCCAGGCAACCCGTGGGGAGATCTGGGCATCACGCTAGGCCATGCATGCAGAAATGCAGGCAACCCGTGAGGTGCTGCATGGGGATCTCCGTACCATTATCCTGCAGAACCAAACCTTCCAGACCCGCATGCCTGCTGTCATGGAGGACCATACCAGGGCTTTGCTTGGGCTGCCTCCCATATCACGGCCACCTCCTGATGTAGCAGCAGAGGGTGAAGAGAGCGACGGCAGTTCTCGCACTGTAGCGTAGCCGTGCAGGCCATGAGCCCATGGAGGTATTTTATTATCCAACATCCATGCATGTGGGGGTTGGGTGCACCCTGTACCTCATGCCTCCTGGGTGCCCCCCCCCCCCCCCTGGTCCACACATGGCCATTTTATTTTTTTTTATTTTATTTTTTTACAGTGTGTTGCTTTGTGTGCCTCCCGTGGGCATCCACTGTGTATTCCAGCTGGGCACATGCAGGCTTGTCCTGTCTTTGGGTTAGATGTTTGGTTTCCTGCTTCCCCTTTCCATGGGCTTGCAAATGGTGTGACCAAGTGACAGTAACTTACACAGTGACATTGGGTTCCCATGAGTTGTGTGGGCAGTCTGTAGTCAAAACTGTTTGTACATCCCTAGTGGGGATTGTTATTGGATTCTACAATGCATGGTGTATTGATATGTGCTTGTGCATCCATGTCTTTCTCCTTATTTACATGTAGGTTCTTCATGTCTTCACAAGGCCGTCTCCTTTGCAGATGCAGTTCATGTTGTATGCAGTACACTGACACATTTGCCTGACAGCAACACTCTGCAGTTGGAAGGGGCCGATGTGCTGCCTTGGTCAGGTTGTGATACTTGCACTACTTTGATTTTTTCCTGTCTTATATTGCCACGCTTTCTTCCTGTACTGATGTTTTGTGTTGCTGGTAAGTATTTGTTCATGTGTGGTGTTTCTTATTGATTACTGAGAGCATATTGTCTGTGGACTGTTTACATTTGGAACATTGCACTTTGTGACACTTGTGTCATGTGTTGTGCATTCATTTAGTTGCTTTCACATTGCATGCCATGCCATGGTGTGTTGGGTAGCTGAGATGGGGAGGGCTTGGGTGACATGGCAGTATTTTGATGTGGTATTTTGCAAGGGGGTAATCTTTCCTGCTGCATGAATGTGTGTCTTTTTGTGACACAGCATTAGGTGTCTTTGGGTAGGTAGGGATGCACACAATGTAACCCTTCCAGGTGAACAATCTCAGTCTGGTGTGGTTGTAACAGTTGACTGTCCCTTTTGCCATCATCATTGATTGTCAGCTGGTATGTGCCAGGGCTGTGTGCACTCCGCAGGGGTGTGATTTTAGGTGAAGTAATTTGCAACAAGCTGGGTACAGGCTGCCTCACCACATGCCCTTTCACCTCCCATGCCCAGTGGCCGTGCATGTGGTTGGGGTTGTGGGGGCACCACCATGTCCACCGGCGCGCCCCGGCGTGTTGCAACGTTGTGCAGGACACATGCTTCCACTATGATCCTGCACACTACTCGGGGCGCGTATAGCAGCTGCCCACCAGAGCGGCCAAGGGAGCGAAAGCGTGACTTGAGCACTCCGAATGTGCGCTCCACTATGCCCTGGGTTGCAATATGGGTTGTGTTGTATCTTACCTCGGGTGGTGTGGTGGGGTTCCGAATTGGCGTCATCATGTAGGTGCTCAGAGGGTAAGCACTGTCCCCTGGGGAGGTGGCATTGGGCCACGAATAACCATAATTTGTCACAGATCAAATTCCTGGTGTTAGAGGTTCTAACCAGAAACAATCCCCACGAGGACTTGGGCCTACGTCTTAATCGTAGGGAAACATTCTGGATCGATAAACTCTGTAGTTTGGTCCCCCATGGTTTGAACTAAGAGATAAATTACCATTGTTATATTTGAATCCATTTCTGCACGCTTATTGTGCTGGCTGTTGATGTGCCTGTTGTGCTCATACCAATACTGACCAATATGTTTAAAACGTTTAAGACATCATGCATCACTAGGATTGCTTGTGATCTTTGTATTCTCCTCGTCCAACCTCCCGGACCTTGGTCTGGGACCCAAAGTGCTGCCTCCTGTGGGCAACACCACTTTGGACGAGGATATGCCTAATGAATTCTGTCTGTTGACCTTTCTTTACTTTGCATGACTGCGCATATTTGTACCAGCCTTGCCTATGCACTAATTTTCAACATAGTGCATCCCGCTAAAACTTGTATTTTGCATTTTGTATTTTGTTTTGTTTTCTGCTTTACTTCCAATATTTTAGATACATCCACACTTGTCTGTTTATTTCATCACCCATGTTCATCATACTTGAGTGTTTTTTCTATTTCTATGAAAATCTCCACAGTTTAGGTTCTAGCTAAATTTGATTTTTAGGATGCATTTCACCCTAGCATGCCTCTAAATTGGTTAATTTGTGTAATGTTGCAGGCCCACACCTGTAATGCAGCGTGATCCGCGAGCACCGGCCACTTAATGGCGCTCGTGAGTCACGTGTGCTATAACACGAGCGGTCGTCCAGGCAACCGCCTAAACACTACTCAGTGGAATTTAAGCACGGCGGCTACACGCAGGAGCTTTTCTGTGCTCCTGATGCGTTAAGGTACGCGACTTTCTCGCCGCAATTTTCGCTAGCATTTCCATTTCACTCTGCCTTTATCACAGATGCTGTCAGACACGCTGACATTCTGAACCCGACCTTTGTTTCCAAACAGATTTCACTCTGAAACACGTACGTGTTAACATTACGGCTGCCTGCTGCATGCCGCACCGCTGCACCCTACTGTGGGCAGCTTTAACGCTTGTCAGCTCCCATACAAATCTTCCAAGGTAAAACCAGTTGTTGTTCTGATTCTCATTTTGTATTTGGTTACCATTAATCCACTTACTATGTTACATTTTTGTTTTTCTCTATTTTATGAACATGTGTGGACTTGCTACTGATCGGTATGTTTTCATTATTTATATCACTGTTTGTATTGTGTGTATTATAATCGGCATATTATTTTTTCAATGTTGAATTACATAGACTTGCCCTGATGAAGGAAAAATGTTCCGAAATGCATTGGCTTTAGTCTGAAATATATATGGGTTGTGGCAAATGCTCCCTCACTAAGGAAATATTAGTGACAGCTTTATTCTTCCGATAAAATACTATATGAAAAACAACTGACAACCTCATCTTTATTATTTACCAACCTTGAAGTACTCCTATGATACCCTGATAAGAACTATATTTTTGAATGTCTTGATTGAATGCCCGGATCCGGGCCCTTTTTGAGCGCGGTTGTGTGACCTTTTATTCTTACTTGGTCTTTAGCTGTTGGTGAGGTGATAATGGTTCTCATTAGTAGGGTTTTCCCTTTTCTCAGTTTCTGATATGCATGCATGTGCAGAGGCATTTATACTCACCAATTAGCCATGTGTCGCCATGCCACCCAGCATCTAGGTCCCGGTTTAGGGGTGACATTCTGAAAATGAAACTATCATGGCTTGACCCTGGATAGTTGGCATATAGTGAGGTGATGATTCCCTTGGCATCACATACAACCTGCACGTTGATTGAATGCCAGTGTTTGCGGTTTCGATATATGTGCTCAGTGGCCCTGGGAGGACCTAGAGCCACATAGGTGCAATCAATGGCACCTAGCACTTTGGGGAAGTGTGCCCCCCCGTAAAAGTCCTGGACCACGGCCTGCCTTTCTGCAGGTGTTCTGGGCATGTATATGTGCCTGCGGACTGAGGGGCGTGTAGACATGATGGCCAACACCTGGTGTATGCAGTGTGACTGTGTGGCCTGTGACACACCCCCCACTAAGGCACTTGTCCGCTGAAATGACCCTGTAGCCAAGAAGTGCAGTACATTGAGCACCTTTTCCAAGGGGCTCAGTTCTTGGGAGCACAGGGTGGGTGATGAGAGTTCATCCTCCCACTCCCTGACCAGTTCTAGGATTATGTGTGGTGGAAACCTGTACCTCCATACACCTGGTCATCAGGCATCCCAAAAGGGCTGGTCCTGGGTAAGAAAATGCGGGGCCTGGCTATCTTCCTCCTCCTGCAGTGTCGCATGACCACTGCTGCGAGGAACGGTATATTCATCGTAGCGTCTGAGCTTGTTTGTTGTTTGCGCGAACTTTTATGCTGCGCAGGGCCGCTTACGCCTGCTTCCTGCTGGCGTACGTGTTTCCGGATTAGCGTATCTTTTTTGGCGCACGCCTTTCCCCTGTTTGATTCCATGAATACGTGTTGTTGGCGCGTGTGTTGCCATTGCAGGCATTTACCTCCTGTACTTCCCCCGTAACGCCCACATTTTCATGTGTTGTTCCCCATTCCGCGTGTTACGCTCCGTGTTCTGCCCACTTTTGTTGTGTGCGCTGCGCTATGTGCGCTTTCCCTGTGCGCGTAGAGCATGCCGTTTAATTACGTGTGCGCCCGCGTACACCAACCACGATTTTAGCGCACATCCCAGGATTTACACGCGCCCTTAATTCCATGGATCGATGTGCGCTGCTTTGGCACGCGTGTGCTGCAATTTTCACGTTTGCGCTGCGATTTTCCCGATTGCGCTCCCCTTTTCGGCGCACATTTATTCCATGAATCAGCCCGTTGGTGCAGTGTTCACATAGAGAAAATAGAATGTTTGAAAAAAACACATACCCGTGTAAATAACATTTTCTAAATCAAGCATTAAAACATCACTGGACAATCAGACCCCTGTGAATGTCTAATATGAAAAACAGCCCATTTGGGCCGAAAAGGAAAATGTCTCACACCCTGTTTTGCCTAGATTGGCCCACATCAGAAATGTGCAATCCACCTAGGGTTGCTGTAGTGTGCGGGATGGGGCAATGGAGATCAGGATCTTACGGTAAGTAGATTTATTTTAAAGAGCAACCATGGCTCACCGCCTGTGACAATGTTTATTATGTTAATTTCTAACCACCCTCCACCGGCATGCTTCCCGGATTCCATGCATCGAGTGGTCACGAGTGGATGGGTGCCTGTGACCACCTATCTGAACACTACTCCCCCTCCCTCTGGATGAGGAATGCAGCAGGAACACAGAGAGGGAAAAGGCAAGAACAACGCAGTGGAGATGGAAAGAGAAAGTATTGCTAAAGAAAGCAACGACAATTATAGGAAATTAATAAAGTCCTAAACAACCATAAAGCAACAAACAACAACAATCTGCACAACCCCAAAGTGCAAAAGGCACTGCTTGAATGCTTCAGTACGTATCATAGTCCTCCCTCCAAGTTAGTGGGCAGCCACCTTGTTCTTTTGACCCTCTCCTCCCTCTGGTTCGCTTCTGATAAGCCTCCCGTACTCATCCTATTGACCGTCACCTGCCTCTCTTTGGGATGTCAGGGGACTAGAGGTCCTGGACCCCTCTGGCTGCAGAGCTTCCTTGCTGCTGTTAGTGTGCCCTGGGCGTGGACTCAGTGTTTCCTTCCTCTCCTCTACCCTGGCCCCATCTTCCTCCTGGTTGGCATGATGGATGGAGATCCCACCCATCATCATCAGCCTCCAGACCATCCCTGTTTGAAAGTCTGCTTTCGCACACCTGCGTACCTTTACTTTACATTCATCCAGTCCCACTGGACCACTCTGTTTAGGTTCCACACCACCCTTCCTTCCACCTGCACTGTGTTGCTAAATATTGTATTGTGTTTTATTTATTGTATTTATATAGCGCTTTACTCGAAAGCGCTTCACATTATAACAACAATATACATAGAAGATTATAACAGTAGAAGCAATAGTAAAACATGCGTCAAACCAACAAAACAGTGACTAGAGCAATTAGCCTGGAAAGAAAACTACAGGTGAGTGGAAGAGGAAAGGAAGTAGATAGGGAGAGGTAAGTAGGGCAGAGACAAGTGGGGGAGAGAAAGAGCGGTTTCAGGGTGGGAATGGAGAAGAAGAGATTTCAAGGATGCACGGAAGGAGGAAAAGGTGGGGATGGAGCGGATAGAGAGAGGTAGGGAGTTCCAATGTAGGGGGGCTAGGAGCTGAAATGTTTAGAGTATTTAGAGAGGCCTTTCTGTATTCTGCCTCCCCACTTTACCTTTACCCAATCACACACATGAGTGCTCTTGCCTGCCCATCTTTGCATCATACCTTGTCATACTTGTTCACTGTTCCTCTTCCATCCTTTCTCTGATCTCCTGCAAGACAGGCCTCTTTTTCCGTTATATTTACCTAAGCTGGGTTCAGCATTGTGTTGGCCTCCCTTCCTCTCATTCACCTGTGTAATGACATTGGATGAGGTGCAAGTGCTCCATAGAAACTCCTTTAAGGTCATTTTAGGATTCATTCCATTAGCCACAGCCTGTGAATTGACTCTACGATTACTCTGTTGAGGCACTCAAACATTGTGTTACTCTGGGAGTGATAAACTGGGGAATGGTGACATGAAGACCCTCTTTTTCTTAAAAATCTCTTTACATTCAAATTGGGGGCCATTGACACTAAAAGTGCTTTTGGGATTTCCGTCACTCCTGAAAACCCTTTCCAAAAACTTTACTACCATTCCCCCGGTGACCGTCTCCACCATGAAGACTTCCGCTTATTTAAAAAATGTCTATCCTTTTGATAAGGAATTCCTTTCTATTGTCCAAGCCTTCATAGGAGCCCATAATGTTGATGACTAGGCATTCCCATACCCCCTCACCCAGCCAGTTCTGGCTTGCAGATAAGTGGTTGCTTCTCTGTAGCTATACTTTTGTCTGAGTTGCGACATGGCCAGCTATTTCTGACTGTCCTTTCTATCTGCGTATCCATTGCAAGTCACCAATAACTCGCCCTCATCTTGCGTTTTGTCCCGGTGATACCAAGGTACCCACTGTGTCAAATGTCAAGGATCCTATCTCTGATTCTTGTGGGTAATCTCACAGTCTCCCTACAGAACAATAAACCCCCTTTCTACGATATTTCACTCTTCGTCTCCCAGAACCATCACAAGTCCCGAGGCACAGTCCTCTTCTCCATCCACCCATCCCTGATCCACCTTTATACCTTTTCTAATATGGGGTCCATAGGGGGTCCCTTCACCCACTCCTATTTGCGTCTACCTCCTGCTATTAGAACTTCTTCTCATGGATCTGTTGTTCCCCCACAGAGGAAATGGCAAACTATCAACACTCAATGGCATACGCATGCACCTGTAATCTCATGCTTAACCTTGCCAGTCTCAGTGTTGCTCTGGCCCTACCCTTTTCCGTCAACACCTGCACCAGTGGGTTATGATCAGCGTGGATGATTACTTTATGACCCCCTATTGTCTGCATAAATGCTCGGCACCCCAGGAACAGGGTGGTAAGTATCTCACAATGACGGAGTAACCCAAATCCGAATCCATAACAACCCCAGGTGCATAGGATATGATATCCACTTGTACTCCCACCTTTTGTAACAACACCGCCCAAGACCCTTGACACTAGCATCCACCGTAATTATGGCAGGGTGGTTCACTACGTTCCCCTAAATTGGCTGCCGATCCAATTCCTTCCTTTATTCTGTCAATCCTTATCCCAGATAAACTGCCCCCCTCATTATGTATCTAAGGGGGAATATAATCATAGCAAATTTGGGAATAAACCTACTGTAAAATGCATCTAGCGCCAAAAAGACTTTCAGCTCTTCTTTATTTTATTTTTTTTATATATTTATAACACGCCGAAGCCCGCAGGCATCAGGGCGGCGACAAAGACACCAGGACGGGAGGTTGACAGGACAGTACAAAAAGGAAGGGAGAACAAGGTTCTACATGAGCGCAGAGTAGTGGGGGGTTTCTTATTTGAATAGAGTGGTTTTCAGTTGTTTTCTAAAAGATTGAATATTGCTTTCGAGCCTAAGAATCCGAGGTTGCTCGTTCCAGTGGAAGATGGCCTTGCTGGGAAATGCTCTGCCTAGGCCTGTGGATTTAGCTCTGGGGTGACTGGGCCTAAGCAGTCCTTGTTTAGCTGATCTTAAACTTCGGCCTGGCTCATACCAGATGAATTCCTTCTTCATGTATGCTGGAGCCGTTGCATTAAGGCAACGGTGAACCAGTGTCAGTGATTTGAAAATGATAGGTTCAGTCACTGCCAGCCAGTGGAGGTCATTTCTGTCTTTTGTAATGTGATCGCGTTTGGACTTCCCCACGATGGACCGGACTGCATGGATGATTTGACATTGCTTTATCCAGCTGCTACTGGCACCTAGTAATAAAGTGTTTCTATAGTCCAGTCGTGACAAGATGGTGGCCCTAGCTAGTGTGGCACTGTTTTTGGTGTTAAGTAAGGGTCTGATGTGACAGTTCCCAGGTGCATGTACCTCCAGTATCACCTTAAATATCCCCCTGTTCAGTCTATGCTTGTGCTTTCCCACAGTAGGCTCTAAATATTCTACATTCTACTTCCTCCGCTCTAAATTTACATTTACTCACTTATATGGATACCCCTTTGCCCATCAACCACTGCAATACTTTCTGTAGTATGTCATTGTATTGACTAATCCTCTTTCCATATACCAGATGTGAGGCGGGCATGGTATCAAGAAAGACACAGACTAAAAAGTAACAGTTTGAAAACCTTTATTGAAAACCTTTGTTGGGGTGTTGTAATACCTAACTGGCCCTAACTGTGAGGTGGTTGTTCCCTCAACTGATGTTTCTAAGGGCCGTCAATGTCTGTAAATACAAATACAAAATCTGTCTTTGTCACTAACTATGCTTGCCCTCACTCTTTGACAAAATGTGTTCTGGGATCTTTGTTTTATTTTAAACGGTGGCACAAAACTGGTTTCAGGTAGCCTTACCATCAGGTGTAATTCTGCTAGTTACAAAAACTATTCAACTAAAAAGGGTTGCCCTCTGAACCTTCCATGTAGGGCACTTGCAGCCAGTCAATAAAGTTCTCAATGTCTCTGGGGACAGGAGAATGGGGTCATTCCCTTCCCCGAGCTTCGATCCTTCCATTTCCAAACAAAAAGCCATTGTTTCTGTTTAGGTCTATCAGGGTTCCTTTCCCCAAGTCTAGGCCTCTCTTGCAAAGTTCTAAATGTCTCTGTGGGCCTCTCAGGGTTCCCTTCCCAAAGTCTAGGCCCCTCTTGTTTCAACCAAAAGTTCACCTTGTCAGGATGTACTTTTTAACACACAGTCCTTTCATGGCGCAGTGTCAGAGACTTTTGCCAGGCTTTTGCTCCGCCCCAGCGCGACCACTCTGACATCTGACCCCTTTCTTTACACTTTGTATCTTTCTTCTGGCTCCTTTTTCCTCTGGTGCCTTTGCCACTATTCTCTTGTTTCTCTTTCACCTCTCTTTCCACTTTGCTTTGCACATTTGCACCTCCTTTTCTCTTTATTGTACCACTTGCACACTCCTCTTGTTTTGCTGTGCCCCTGGCGCACACTTCTCACTTGACTGTGCAGCCTTGCACCTTCCTTCTTCTACTTTCAGCTTGTGCATACCCTCTTTCTGCTTTCCGCTCCCTTTATATTCACTCTTTCTGTCTTTCTCTGTCTTTGCGCCACCTGCGCACTGTTTCCCTGGTTTTCCTCGCTTGCTTTCTGCTTTCCAATTAACATGCTGCTTGCATCTTTCATCATTTTTACTCCCGCTCCAGCCACCCGCACGCTACTGAGTTTCTCTCTCTCTTTATTTGCGAAGCTCACCCGGTAGTCCGGGCGCTGACGTGTAGTTCCTCGAGATCTGTAGGTTGAGGTCAGGATTTTACCACATGCCCCTCAGACACACCTGGTTCCAGCACACATCCCAGGGGAACGAGAACTGGCCTGTACACTGCCACCAGCTGACAGCTTGCCTCATTCCAACTCCCTGGAGACAAGGCTCCCTCGCCACACTGCAACCCTTCTGACAGACCCGGGTCAGCGTCTTGGCGTCCTGCTCTCCTCCGGATCTTCCAGACTTCTCTTGCTGCCGCCTCCTGCTCCCTGGCTTTCATGTTCCAACCAGCATCCCCAGCTCACTCATGTCTTTTGGCAGAACCACACCTTTTATACCCTTATTGAGAGTCAAGTGGAGTCCGGTGTGCATGTTTACGGTGAAGTGCCTGACCTTACCTAACTCTATTAGTGGGACAGCCTAGTGGTGAAATGTAGTAGAAAAAGAAGTGCGGGCCTCCCTCAGCGAGAACAAACACACCCTAATGACCTGTTCTATGGGAAGATACCCACTTGCGAGTCTGGAACCATATTTTAGCTCACTGTCCCTTTCACAAAGGAGGAATATTGATTTGCATATCAGTCTTTGTCCCGCCCACTTGAGCAGTCCAGCACCAAAATGCTAGTAAATCCTCTTTTGAACAGGAGTACCAACAGCAACCACAGACACGTGTTTTGTCCTACTCGGGCATCTTCAGTGAGATGGAGCTGTGCCTCTCTGAGAACAGTGAGCAAGGGGTCCACATCTGGATAATCCTGGGTAAATTAGGTTGACCAACCCCAAATTCCTTAAACATAGAAAAAGAGGTACTCTGCAAGAACGAACGCGGCCTAAAGACCTGTTCTAATTGTAATTGTAATTGCATATTTATAATGTGCTTAATACCCTGAAGTTTCTAAGCGCGGACCCCTGGATCGAACCTGCGTTGCTCCACGTCATCTTGCTTCCAAGGCGAGCGCCTTGCACCTGAGCTAGCCTCCCGGCCCCTTCTATGGGAAGGCACCCACTCGAGAGCCCTTAACCACATTTTAGCTCACTGTCCCTTTCACAAAGCAGGAATAACCATTTGCATATCAGTATTTGTCCCGCCCATTTGAGCAGTCCAGCACCGAAATGCTGGACAATCCTCCTTGGAACAAGAGTACCAACAGCAACCCCAGATATGTTGTTTGGCCATCAGTGAGGTGGAGCTGTGCCTCTCTGAGCAAAGTGAACAAGGGATTTTAGGTAACTTAGGGTAACTTAAGTTCCTTAAAGATAGAAAAAGAGGTACAGACGCCCCTCTGGGAGAACTAACACGGCCTAATGACTGCTCAAGTGCACGGTATAAAGACTGATATGCAAATTGATATTCCTCTGTTGTGAAAGGTACAGTGAGCTAAAATGTGACTGCAAACTCTCGAGTGGGCACCTTCCCATAGAACATGTCATTAAGCCGGGTTTGTTCTCGCAGAGGGGTGCCCGTACCTCTTTTTCTGTGAAATGTAGTAGGCCTCTCCTTGCATCCCAAAGTTATTCCTATAGGTAATCTTCATGACTCTCTGTCGCCTCTTCTTCTTATTGGAAATGGGGAGGGGGAGATGGGGTGAGACTGGAAGTACCCCATAAAGGCTGAGCGGGAGAGGTTTGGTGGATAATTGGGAAAGGGCACCAATCGGAGGACGATGGAAAGGAAAAGAAAGGGAATCCCCTGGTCTTGGTTTTATACAACAGGGAAGCTTTACCTTTTTGCAAGTTATTCCTTACCCCTGGTACTATGTTATGAAAATATGGGTCTTGACAGCACCCCCTAGGATTTAAAGTAGGGGAAGTTAAACCGGTGTTGATGTCAAAGCCAGACTGTTGTCTCACCTGACCTTTCTCACTACCGGCTCCTGCTCTGGTGCAATATTCCCACTTGCCTCTTGGACAGGGACAGCGGAGTTTGCATATCCTATGAAGGCTTCAGTGACTTCTTCCTCCTCACCTATCATCCATTTGGGATACTGTGTCTCGCTCATGAAGGTTGAGGGAGAGTAGGGTGAAGGATAACTGGGAAGGCAGGGATACTGTGGCTTATCCTCAGGCATGCTCCTTCCACTCCCCAAGGACTCCCTGCTCAGGTGATACTCCCTCGCTTGTCCGCCCCACGGTAAGGATCCAAGTGCGATGGTCCTTCCCTGGCCACCTGAGAAAAGGACCCAAAGGGAGAAAATGAGAGGACACCTTCAGGTTTCTCACATAGAATGTCTTCTTAAAAGTCTAATATTCTTGGGAGGCCTTGTACTCTGTGAGATATCATTCTTTAAAACATGGGGGTGACTGTGACCAGTCCAATCAGCAAACTGAACACCTGAAAGTCTCCAAGCAGTATTATGAACGGATTCAGGATCTTGCCTCCTTATACTAATGGTGTCTGATCGTACTCCGCTGAGTAGGCGGTGTCAATTTCAGCTGTCGCTTTCAGGTGAGCCGCTATGCCGGGTTGCGAGGGAAAAGTGAATGTTACTGTTTCAACGCGTGCACTAGTATAAACATCCACGGGCAGCCGACAAGAAGCAGATCCTCCGTCAGACTCAGAACGCGCGCTGTTTGTCAATTACAGAAAGGAATGTAGCAAGGTCTAATCCGAGGCCGCGGGGAAACTTTGCTTTATAAACCTAACACAAAAGACCGGAGCAGGCAAGGAAATGGGTTCCGTGGCAATAATAAGCAGCGCACAGATACCTAAGGCTTTACAGCACTATACAAATGCATTACTAAGGTCCAGGCCAACAACGGCATAATTGTACACTTTGCTCATCCTTTTTCGAACGTACACAAATTGGGGGGTTTGGAAAGAGACCTGGGTAATAATAAGCAGCGCTCAGACACCGTGTCATTACATGCGTTTAATACGCGATTGATGTACAAAGAACAACAGAGCATAATTTATACCCCCTGATGTGGAACTCAGGCACAAAGAAAGGTTATTAGCCACTAAAATCGATATATGACAGTACACTTGGGGGGCAAGCAGGGGCAACAAAATGGAGACTAAGAAACAGGCCAGCGCTGGGGGGTGAAGGCACTTGACTGAACACAAGCCTTATAATTGTTTGGGCAACATCTACCAGTTACCCAACACAGGCAACAACATAGCAAGCCCACAAGAATCCCCACAAATACAACAGCTAGTCATTTAAAGAAATGTTTTTCCCCTTGTGATCAAACAGGCTAAAAAGAAACATGGGTCCCAAAAGAAAATCGCAGGAACCCCCAACACCGGCACAAAAGCCCAAATCACCTCACCTTCTAGCAGCCATCGAGGCAGCGGAACACTACGGTTGGGCATGGGTCAGGGAAAATATGTATGGCCTACCAAAGGAAGGGGCACCCATACCACCCAGTCAAGATGACGACACAACACCATCCAAGAGAAGGAAGGTAACAGAAGTCGCAAGAAAAGGTAAAAAAAAACTGGCAAAATTATGCGAAAACATGTCTGAAATGCAACAATTATTGCTTGAAATCAGGGGGAAACAACTACCCCCCACAGGGGGAACTGGGCCCATAAACCCCAACATACCTCTAGAACACGCATAACTGTGACCCCCTCCCCACCAGCAACAACCCGAACAACACCGGCCCCAGCAACACCACAGCCACAGGTGCCAGGAACACCAACAGCAGCCACCACAATTGCACCAACAGCAGCAACAACAGACCCAACAGGTGCTTTAAAAGCATGGGCAACCCCCATTACAGACACTCTGAGGCAGACAGGGGCAAGCAGCAACAACTCAACAGACATAGCAATGATCTGCAATGCCCAATTAGACTTAAAATTGAAATCCTTCCAGACCGAAATACTAAATAGATATAAAAGATGCCTACCATGGAACATTGACACCACAATCAAAGAGGCCATATCGGCCAAAGAATTCATCGAAATCTTTTCACTTATAGAAGCCCAACGCAAAAGGAAAGATGCTTTTAGGGATCCCAAAAAGATAGAGGAGAAAGCCATAGCCAGAAACGCCCAGGTAGAACAGAATTGGGACAACTGGCTGCAGGCCTTTGCCATCTTGGCAACGATATATGAAGAAAAATTCCCCAATGATGGCAGAAAACTATGGGCATACATGGATAAAACAAGAGAAGTAAAAATTGCTCAAAAAGATCTGGCTAGCATATGATATTAGATTTAGGAGAAGCATGTCAGAGAGGCCAGCCATAGAATGGGACGAGGTCTAGAATGACTTATACATGCTAAACGCCGAGCCTCAATCAGAGGAAGAGGCCGCACAAACAACCTCCAAAAATAGCAAAAATGCACAGGGCCCCAGAAGTACTGACAACGAAAAACACAAAAAGGGGGAACAGCCCTTTCTGAAGAATCAGCCATGGGCGGCTAAGTCTAATGCCCACAGGCAGAACAAAAACCACTCTCCAAAAGCCAACATTCCATGCAGGAATTTTGGAAAAAAGAACTGTGCACATGGGGGAAGAAATGCTGGTACAAACACACTTGCACGAACTGCAACGGTGACCACGCAGCAAACAACTGCACCAGACTGCCAGCCAAAAATTCAAAAGATTAGCACCAACCCCTCCCCGCCAACCCCAGGTCTAGCCCCAGGCAGAACCCCTATCAACCCAAACTATTTTAGAGAAGCACTCAGGAATTACCCAGAAAGGGAAACCAGCGAGGCAATATGGCATGGTTTCACCAAGGGTTTCATCATCCCTTTCAAGAATTGCAGAATGTCCCGATGAACCTGAAATCAGCCAGGGACAACCCCCAAATGGTGGAGAGCAAAATCAAGAAGGAACTACTACTAGGCAGGATTGCAGGACCTTGGGACCACATGCCCCTCAAAGATTACATAATATCACCACTAGGATTGGTCCCCAAAAAGAAACCCGGGAAAATTAGGTTAATTCATCACTTATCCGATCCCAAAGGCCAATCTCTAAACGACGGCATTCCACACACGGAATCCGCAGTATCCTACACACACTTCCAAGAGGCGGTAAAACTCTGGACATCGAATCCACTTTCAGACTATTGCCAGTCCACCCAGATTCTTAGCAATGGCTAGGTTTTACTTTTAATAACAAATTCTATGTAGACAGATGCCTCCCCATGGGGTGCGCAGTATCCTGCGCCCTATTTGAGCAATTCAGCTCCTTTTTTCAATGGGCTTTCCAAAAACAGAGACCAGGGACCAAAATAGTACATCACCTCGATGATTTCATGGTAATGGGACCAGCAAATTCTGAAGAATGCAGCCGGTCCCTGGCGAAACTAGAAGGAATTGCCTCACACCGGGGCATACCTCTAGCAATGGAAAAAAAACACCAAACCAGCCACCAACATAATTTTCCTGGGTATTGAAATAGACTCTGCAAGGGGCTTATGCAACATCCCGAAAACAAAAATAGCAGAACTCCTGGAGAAAATGCAAGGCCTGAGAACAAAAGACAAGGGCACAGTAAAAGAAATTCAATCATTAGGCAGGTAGTCTCAACTTCGCAGCCAGAATAATCCCTCAGGGGAGGGTATTTTACAAAAGTCTGGAGCTAAAAATCAAATCATACGCCAAACCCCACCTACACATCGGTCTAGGCACAGAGGTCTGGAAATTTGGGAGAATTTCCTTAAAGATTTCAACGGGACCTCACTTTGCCGAATGCCATTGAAGACATGGACAAAAAGGGTCCTTTTCAACGATGGAGCCGGGAGAAAGGGGTTTGGAGCCATATTAGACTCAGAATGGGTGGCAGGACACTGGCCCAACTCATGGCAACTGGCAGGGTGGACAAAAAACAACACCCTCCTAGAAATATTTCCCATTTGGCTAACCCTACACATCTGGGGCAGGCAGCTAGCTAACACAGAACTCTTGGTCTGGTGCGACAACATGGCTGAAGTAGGCTCCATAAACAGAAGGTCTACCAAATGCTCTTTAGTGCTGAAAGTCCTACAAGCCATCACAGCAGTCACACTACAAGAAAACATTGTGGTCAAAGCAAAGCACATCTCGGGGGCAGATAATAACATTACAGATGCTTTATCTCGCTTTCAGTGGCCAAGATTCTGGGAGCTAGCGCCACATGCCCGGGAACAGATGACGCCAATACCAGCGGAATGCTGGGCAATAATGGGAAATCAAGAATAACAGCATCAACGCCAGCGCCAGAGAGCACAGGCCGGGATGCCCAACAAGAACCAGGCATCTCAAAAAAGGGTGCCAACAACATAACGGCATCAACACCAGCGCCAGAGAGGCCAGGCCGGGATGCCCAACAAGAACCAAGCACCTCAAAAACGGGTGCCAACAACCCACTGCCCACAGGAATCACGAACCCTGGCCCAGGGTTCCTAACAGAGATGGCAGGGAAAGCTTTGGCAAGCACTACCACAGCGCAGTACAGTAAGTGCTTACAAACAGTATTTAGAGTCACAGGTCACATGTAGAGTTAATAACGATTAAAGACATAGAAATATTTTTTAAATGCGCGCATGAGCAGGGCTTTAAGAGAGACTGGGCAAAAAGACAACTAGTTGCAATCTCATATTTCTAAAAAATACGGGGTGATTCAGACCCCACCCAGAACGCCCTCATTTCCTATGCAATGAAAGGATGGGGCAGAATAGAGGGCCCCCAGGTGGACACCCGCCGCCCTCTTGACTTCAACAAACTGGTACAAATAGCAAGCCAGCTGGAAGCCATATGCTGGCATCCATACGAGATCATATTATTCAAAACAGCTTTTTTCCTGGCATATTTTGGGGCGTTCCGGGTTGGAGAATTTATCGCCTCCAGCACCAAGGCCACAAACAGCTTAGGTGTCATGGAGGTCAGGGTTAGGCAGGAGAGCGTCAGCATAGAAATCCAACAGTCAAAAACTGGGGCCAAAAGAACCATCAACATTTGTTGTATTGATGAGACAACAAACTGCCCGGTATGTATCACCAACCTTTATTACACGCAAAGGCCCAAGGTGGGGGGGAGGTTCCTAATCCACAAGGAAGCCTCGGCACTAAGCCGCTACCAATTTAAAGGGGTGCTGATGAAAGCAATCAGCAAAGCAGGGTGGGACCCCAAGGGTTTTGGCACCCACTCCTTCAGAACAGGTGCCGCTACCTCAGCATGGCAAGGAGGCCTAGCACCTCAATAGCTAAAAAACATAGGGGGATGGAAGTCAGATTGCTACAAAGATACATCAGACCACAGCTAATATAGCCCTCCTTCCTCACTTTGTTTTCTCTCCCTCCCCCCCTGCAGAAACAACAGGCGAACGGAGGACCCCACTCCGATCAGCATGGATAGTCGGCCACTCATTTATCTTCAGGACGGGCCGATGGACAGAAGAGACAAAGAAGGATCACCCTTCAGAAACACCATTGCTTCATGGTGGGGACACAGAGGCCTAAGTGGGCCGATATCCACGAAACACTAGCGGAGCTGGTCGCATACAGAGACCCGCCAAAATTTGTGAATGTACACCTAGGGGGCAATGATATGGCTTCCATTGGAAGGAGAAATTTATTCGAGGACATTTGCTCCTCCCTAGCGGGCATTTCTCACAACTGGAGGGGAACAGAAATATACTTCTCAGCCATCCTACCCAGAAGGAAATGGCAAGGGGCCAACTGCTACAAATCTGTAGACATTTCCAGAAGAAAACTCAACAGGGGGCTAGAGAAATTCTGTACAGCAAGAGGACTGGGCTTCATAAAGCACCCGGCCATTACACTGGGTGACCCGGACCTTTTTCTCAAAGACGGCACTCATTTATCAAACCAGGGCATGGAACATTTCTTTCGAGAAATCTCAGCAACTCTAGCCTCCAGGGGTTGTCACTAGGAGATTCTTTCGGGGAACACGGTCAGCCGTCAACCTGCCCGCATGTGGCAGCACAGGCCAGAGGGGGTAACCTCAGGACCCGGAGCCCAAAAGTATGTTACTATTATGATATATGATTATTGTTATCCCCATAACCATATCTGTACAATAAAATCCTACGGCCTTTTATTGCCAACACTTGACAATATTGTGTGAGCCAAATTATTCCAGGTGAGGATAAGGGGTCGGCCAATACCAATGCATGCATATGAGTTCAGCAGTTATGGGCAATGCCGCAGGGCCGCCCAAGGCGAGGCAGGGTAACTGATGTTACCATCAGAAGGCCAGGAGAGAGGCAGCCCAACCCCCCTTGCCTGCTCCTCTCCCCTCCCTAGCTGCAGAGACACGCAGTCTCTGCCACAAAAAGCTGAGGAAGGGTGAGGTGTGAACAATCACCTCACCCTTCCTCCAAGCAGCAAGGTGCTAAGCACCTAAGGAAACCAACAGTCAGGCAGGGCCCAGGTTCAAAAACCTGCCCCCTGCCCCCAGGGGGCCAGACAGTCGGCTACCCGGCCGGGGGCTCCCTTGGGTCTTATAAATAAGAGCAGCATGCTCTGAGAAAACACAATCTGTCTGTGGACCCTGAAAGGGGACCCAAACAAACAGGAGGTTCACTGTTTACTCAGTGTCTTCCAACCTTTGCTTCTTTACCACAAAACCCTCCCACCCTACAAAATAAGGGAGAAGAACAAAGGAAAAGAGGTACAAAGCACTGTGCGGTGCGCACAACAAGTCGTGGGACATGAGAAGGTGGCACAGGCCAGAGGGGGTATCCTCAGGACCCGGTGCCCAAAAGTATGTTACTATTATGATGTGTGATTATTGTTATCTCCATAACCATATCTGTACAATAAAATCCTATGGCCTTTTATTGCCAACACTTGACAAAATTGTGTGAGCCAAATTATTCCGGATGAGGGTAAGGGGTCGGCCAATACTGATGCATACATATGGGTTCAGCAGTTATGTCTTGCCCTGAACTCTAACATCTCATCTTACCTGTCATGACTTCACTGGCTTCAAGTCAGACAATGGTTTGAATTTCATTTCTTATGTCTCGTTGTCAAGAGTATTCATGCACTCACTACCCCTTACCACTGTTCCTTGCTATCTTCATATCACCCTCCCAGAGATCTTTGCTCTCCCTCTCAGTTTCTTCTATCCATTCCTCATACTATCCGTGCATGCACCCTCGTTTCCGCTCATTTCAGCTTCTAGCTCCTAGACTCTGGAATGCTCTCCCTCTTGGCATTCGATCATGTCCTACTCTCTATTTCTTCAAGAATGGGATGAAAGTGTATTTGCTTCAGTCCATATCTTACTAAACTCTTCCTCATATCCTGGCTTTATTTACATGATTTATTGTGTCTTTTTCCACTTATTTGTGCCATGCCACCTGGCCTCCCCTGGCACTCGCTTCCTTCTCATGGGCCCTTCAGCCATGACCGGCACTTCCCCCCAGGCCCGCACAGTGCTGCACTTCTCCCTACTGCACTTGCACACTCCAAATGTCACAAGGCCTAGTAGGATCGTTTTGTTTTGTCCTCCCTGTTCCCCTACCCTCTTGTCTTGTTGCACCGTGAAACACATTGGATATAGGCTCATTATAAGTACCCAAAAAATAAATAGATTGCGTTCAGTGCTTTGGATAAAAGCACTAGATAAGCTTTGCAAAATAAATGAATAAATGTAAAATGTGGGGTGGAATCAATTCCTGCGACTCTTCACACACGGCATCAAAATGGAGATAGAGCAGGGCTCACCTATGTGAATTGTGAATATCCAAAAGAACCACAGCTATCTTGCGGAGAACCTCAGCATCTCCGGCAGACAGCGCACCACCAGAAGCCAGGACACGTGCAGACTTGAAATACACTGCTGCAAAAAGGAAAGGCCCAGAAAACAAGCCTTTTCTGCGTACGCCCCAAGACTGTGGACCCTCCTCTCCGTCAGCATCAGACTTGCCCCCACGCTCCTTCAATTCAGAAAGGAACTCAAGACCCACCTCTTCGAGGAGTCTCTCCTACTCAACACCTAGACCATCAATGTGTCCGCCTCTGCGTACCTGACTCGCTAGACACCGTGGGCCTCTCTCCTTCCTGCCACCCGGTATAGCTGTAGCCAATCCCCTGCTGTATATGTGTTCTGTAGTTTCCTCTGAAAAGACCTCTATTATGCATCTGTACTGTTGTATAACTCTGAAAGGCACTGTGTTATGCATCTGAATTGTTGTACACCTCTGTAAAGCGGTCTTTTGCTTCTCAAAGCCAGGTCCACACTCAATAAATACAATAATAATAATAATGATATTGATAACCGCTAAGACACCATCTTGTTCCAGGCCCACCCTGCCAATACATTATATACTACACAGCTCATCTGTTCACCCCTCACTGTTTTCAATTACTTCTGTGAGCAAAAACGACACAAATCAGCTTTTCTCATTCCTCGGCAAGAGGCTCAATTTTATGTTTCACCAATTTTAGATCATCAGACGATGGGAATGCAAGAGGGGACTGGTACGCATTGTCCCCATAGCGGGTGGTAGAGAGAACACTACATAAAAGCAAAATGACAAAAACATAAACCGATATGCACAGTGCATGGGTTCCCTGGAAATAGATTGCGGCAAAGGACAAGTAAAGAGACCCTCTGCCTCAGCACAGCGAGGTTGAAACGCAAGACAGCCGGTGGCTCCAGCTTCCCCGTCTGCTCTGCCACACTTTGGAACAATCTCCCACTTCCACTCAGGGAGGAGCCCCCGTACACCTTTTCTGGAAAAAGCTCAACATGCACTTGTTTATTAACTGCCCTCACCAGGGGTGTTGCTAGGTCTGGAAATGATCCGGGGCTACACTAATGTCGAGATTGTCGGGAATCAGGGCTAGCTATCCTTTTGTTTGTAGACCCTGAGATTCTATCCGGGGCTACAACCAAAAGACCCGGGGCTATATCTCCCTAACCCCCTCCCTCTAGCAATGCCTCTGGCCCTCACCATCGCTATACAAACCTTTGACTGCAACAGCCGTACTCTTATCTCACTGTATGTAACAGTTCACTCTATCTACTGCATGGAACAACGCTGAGACGCACACAGGCTTTGTGCGCTACCATACATGCAAAGATAAATAACTAAATTAAATAAGGCACTCCATTGAGAAATGTGTATTCTACAAATTATTGTTTCATTTCTTATTTGTCAGAATTGTGGAGCCCATTTTATGTCCCGTAAATCCCACACGTGTGCAGTGGCAATTCTGAAACCCAAAAATCGCCTGTCCCCAGGAATTCTGCTGGTGGCATACCACAGCTGTGTAATACACAAAGCAGCCACTAGGAGGTGGCAAGGGAACCCCCCGCTGATGGGAGATGAAACAAAAGTCATGAAACCTAATATTACGTCGTTGACCGGGGAAATGAGAAAAACGGATTTGTGCCATTATCGCATCTCGTAGACGTAAAGAAGGACTGGTGTGTGTGGTGAATTGGGCGTAAATTGGACACTGTGAGCTTTCAGTAAAGATCAAATTTTCTACACTTTCAACACAATTTTCTGTACTTGTATTATGCCTTTCTCATTTCATGCTTTTCAGCGCCCACCTCTTGCTCTCTTTCACACCTAACCGCTCCCCAGCCTCGTCTGTTTTTCTCGCTCAGGTTTCTCTATAATCGTCAGTCTTTGTCGCTGGCAATATCCCTGTCAATTACCTCTATGTGCAGTTAGATTTCCGTTCAACAATAGGCATTTCAGGCTTTAATAAGTCAAGAAGGATTTCAGTTCCATTGAAAGCATGAGATCAGATGCTGAGTGCTTTACGCGGACATGGCGCGCCAAAGTGACTAATGGTATCCTTAATGTACTTGATGGGATACATTTTTCTATGTAATATAAACATCCTAATAGGTACAACTTTTTCAGTAATCAATTTCTGTCTTTTTGCCTTTAGAGACTGAAGTTGTCTACAAATGAAAGCAGCTGGCGTGTGTGACGCCTAGGACGTCAGACATGTCCCAAAAGCATAACTCTCTGTGGTATCCAGGACAAATGTAGTCAGTGAAAAGGTCATGGTGAAAATACATCTGCAGTGAAAAAGTTGTCAAGCAAAAATTCGTCAACAATGCAGTTGAAAAGTAGCCAAAAATGTAGTGCTGCGAGTCTAATTATTAGGGCCAAGGAGAGTTTAGTGGGATTGTCTGGTTCAGGATTAGGGAAGGATTTAGAGTAAGGCTAGGGGTTGGGGTAGGGATAGGGGTTAGGATTTGGGTTAAATATGTTGCATTTTGGTTAATAGTTAGTATAGGTTGTGTCATGAAAGGTGTTATGGTGTGGGTTTGTGCAAGTGTTAAAGAAAGGGATAGGGAGGTTGGAGAGGGATGGTGATGTTGCATAGGATACACCTAGTGGTTCAGGTAAAGCAAGCATCAGGGTAAGTGTTAGAGTTGCAGTACGTGTTAAAGAAAGGGATAGGGAGGTTGGAGAGGGCTGGTGATGTTGGCGTGGGATACACCTAGTGGTTCTGGTAAAGCAAGCATCAGGGTAAGTGTTAGAGTTGCAGTAAGTGTTAAAGAAAGGGATAGGGAGGTTGGAGAGGGCTGGTGATGTTGGCGTAGGATACACCTAGTGGTTCAGGTAAAGTAAGCAGTTAGGGTAAGGTTAGTATTACTGCAAGGGTTTAGGTAAGGGCTATGTAATTTGCAGAGAGCTACTGATGGGCTGGAGTTCACTGTTCAGTTTCTATTTATTTTGTATTGCATAACATGCAAATAAAATGCTTTAGTACGCTGAATGGTTAGTGTTGTGTCAGCGTTCAGGGTGGCAATTAGAGTTAGCAGAAGGTTTAGGAATGGAGTTGGGATGATTCTGGAGGTTTTGTTAGAGATTTGGGTCATATTTAGGGTTGCAGCTTTGTACATTTGTGAATTTAAAAAATAGCTTTTTGGCAACCTTATTATTGGAAACATGTTCACACTTTGCATATATTGAAAGACTATATTCACATTTTATTTTCACATGACTACATTTTCCTGTGGACATTTTCACAAAGAATCCTTTCTGTCAGTAAGTGTTTGCTGTCAGCACAACTAGAGGTTAATTATATCATCAGCCAGTTTTGATTTCACAAATGGATGATTTTATACAAAATAATATACACACAACTGCACTTATGAAGGATAGCATAACGTACAACGCTGAATGGTTAGTGTTGTGTCAGCGTTCAGGGTGGCAATTAGAGTTAGCAGAAGGTTTAGGAATGGAGTTGGGATGATTCTGAAGGTGTTGTTAGAGATTTGGGTCATATTTAGGGTCGCAGCTTTGTACGTTTGTGAATTTAAAAAATAGCTTTTTGGCTACCTTACTACTGGAAACATGTTCACACTTTGCATTGATTATATTGAAAGACTACATTCACATTTTATTTTCACATATCTACATTTTCCTGTGGACATTTTCACAAAGAATCCTTTCTGTCAGTAAGTGTTTGCTGTCAGCACAACTAGAGGTTCATTATATCATCAGCCAGTTTTGATTTCACAAATGGATGATTTTATACAAAATAATATACACACAACTGCACTTATGAAGGATAGCATAAAGTACATGCTGCCCTACCACATGTCATTCAGGTGGTGTTCACCCAGTCCTCATTTTTTATTGACCTGGGACTTATAGCTTCATTTTTATCATAATGAAACCAGGAACAGAAGTCCCAGAATGCCAAGAAATAAACACATGCCAGGATGAACTTCTGCCAAATGACACAGTTGACGTTAGCAGGTATTCTTTCAGTCACCAAGGAGATTGTGGCAACAATGTATAATTGTGTTACAGTTATTGAAGTGCAGGTGACATACTACAAATATACTCGACAAGGTTATATTTAAAGGGGTAGTTCATTCAGAAATGTTACTGGCTGAATCAATCGTGTCTGTATTTTAGAGAATACATCAATCATTCTTAACTAAAATCCAATGCAATTTACCAGAGTATTTTTCACATTTTATCACATGCAAAAACAACTGGTCTGGTACCACCATCTTCTGCTAATCCTATCCGTTGATCCATCCCCATAAGTTCAAGTGGCCTTCCCGCACTAATTCAGATCAGCCGCCCCTAACGCTGACATCACCAGACGTTCTCAATGAGCTCCACCTATCTCATTGCTGTTAGTGGGCAGCATAGCCAAATGTACCCTGTCATCACCAACGTCATAGCGTTATCTAATGCAGAACCAGGCACAGAAACATACACACTCACAACAGATGCAAAATGATAAAAAATAGTTTATTTTGGAGAAAACAGCAATAGTCAGGAGCATAACAAGTACTTTTAATTTTGACACAATACTGAAAAGAGGTAATTAAGTCCACGAAAACATGCGTAACTTTTTCCAATAGATGTTATAGCTAGCAAACATTGCATGGTTCTCACAGTGATTTTATAATGCTGATTCCGTTCATAAATTGATTAATCCCAGTCTTTGCATTCTTCACAGAAAGTTATTATCTTCCATCACCGATGGAAGATAAAGGAACATACGTTCCATTTCAGAGAAGAAATTGGTGGCTAAATTTCAAATGCAACACATTCACATCTGCACGGTTTCAGAACCTTTAGGCTGCCATTTTGCTCCTATTACTGCAACTACAAAAGGAAAGATTGGTGGCTGGCAATCGTCCCAGATAATGGTTATCACAGATGTGTTATTGATGATTATTGGCCATTTGCGGTTAAAAAAGCCATTGACCGGTGAACTGTACCCATGACAGGCGCACATCAGTATAATATAACTACGGAAAATTGAGAATGCAAAAATATATTTCATTACCCAATTCATAATTGTACATACACAGTACATATTTATATTAGCTATCAATTTAAGTTACAATTAATACGTACAATGTCTGCTGTTTGCGTTAAATTGAACATTTATCTATCACAGTGTAAATCTTGTAGCATACAGCACTAATTCAGATCACTCACCCGAGCGTTGACATCACTAGATGCTCACACCCCATTTCACAACCCCAATGCACCTTTCATGTCAACGTCCTATGTGCACAATCTACTGACATGTCTCCATGGAAAAGCCAAAACGCCTCATTCCTCGACAAGTGTAAACAAACCCTTTCTGATCCCACAATGTTGGAGTTTCTTTTTTCTTTGCATCACTGTATTTCATTTCGAGCTTCCCTCACTTGTTTCTGCTCTATTCAGCTATCTGCCAAGCATGACACTCTGGTACACAGCTACTCATAGGGCCTCATTCCGAGATTGGTGGTAGTCATGGCGCTATTTGCGCCATGACTGCCACCAATAACAGGTCCGGCACCGGTCCAGTTCAATGGGGATTTACCGGTCTAGTCCGACCTTTGCAGGACCGGTAAGTCCCCATTGAAAATGCCATTCCCCATTCCCATTTGAGCCCCCATAGGGCTCAATGGGAATGGGGAGGGTGCAAATAACGGGCTCGCATATGTCAAGTCCGTTATTTGCGCCCTGGTCCCTTAACGGGTCCCGTCCATAACGCCTGGTCAGACCAGGTGTTACTGGAGGGACCCGCTAAGGGACCTTGTAGTAGGGCGGTAAGGGATTGCCGGCACCGGTCCCCTTACAGGTGCCCGGTATCCCTTAACGCCCAACTCGGAATGAGGCCCATACTGTCTAAAATGAATTAACTCAGTAGTCGCTTTTCAATTCTTTTATTAAGTACAAATGTCTATACCAAAACATATTTAAACATGTGTCCTTGCAAACTTTTAAAGTTTGAGCTTATTTATCTTGTCTTTGCAAAATGTGTTTATTGTAACATGGTTGTTTCTTCACTTCTCTTTCTTTAATATTCAATGTTAATGGGAAACCTCTTTTCTTTACTGTATACAAACAAAAATGTTTTTTTTTACCTTACTGATTCTGTGCTTCTTCAAGATTAAGGAACTATGGCAACAATTCAGCGCTACCTGTATGTACGAGCCTGAATATTCAGAAGAGAAAATCCTTGAAAGAGAAAAAACTCAAGATGATGTGGAATCAGATGAAAGTCATTAGGATCAATCACCGGAGCTTGAACCCAGTCGCATGGAACACGGTTCCACCTGGTGTACCTGCAATCATTGAGAGTTTATGCCTACTCTGGTGGAGAACTGCTGTTGCCGAGGAACCTTTGGCTGCTTGGCCTACATTGCCGAATAAGACACACCACTGCTATGCATTACAGAGCAGCATTACTTCAGGGCTGTCTGCCGTACAAGATCTGTGTTGCGAATGATGATGGTCCTTATGCATGAACTTCGAGCTACAGTTCGCCCTCGTAATACAAGTAAATAGTAACTTCACTCTATATATGTTGTGTGTTTAACGACCGAGACGGCTAACATAGTATGTTGTTCTCCTACATCAATATAACTTCGATGGATCACTGACAAAATAATGTTTCTGTAAATTGAATAAATTACTCATTCTAATCTGAAAACAAAGTATTCATCTTTAGATTTATCATCCGAACAATTACATTTCTTTCACTTGGGAATATCTCCCAAACTATTTTTGCTCAAGAGTTCACATTTCTAATTGATCCCTTCTTGAAATCACAAGTAGTGTCAGTACCTTGCATGGAAAGGTACTTTATAAAGCATAACAATGCCTTACATTTCACAAGGTAGTGCAAACAAAAAAAGCAAATATTGGGTTAATTCCAGTAAACTATTTCTATTACACAATTGTGGAATTTTGTGCCTTTACATGGATTCATGGAAGACTGGGATTTTGCATTCGACGAGTAATACCTGCTTGTATGATTCAAGCCATTCGTGATGAATGCCCCAGTGACCACGGACACGGATACCGTGGATTTATAAAGACTGAACGTCGAGCGCAGCAGTATAATTTGTAGTGTCATTGCCATCCACTTTACAAAAATGAGTTCATCTGAACAGTTAGACATTTTTTGTAAGTCCACAACAAGTCTGTACAGCTAAGAGTATCATGAAAGATTGGTGAGTTTAAACATGTTTACTGGCTTATCACGCTCGCCTAATCCGCGTCCATCCTCCCTCGCTATCAATAGCTTTTCGCACCTGTGGGAGGATGGGACCACTCCAGGTGCTGAATATCATGTACACCACAAAGATTTCTTTCACATGGGGACCCTTATCCTCAGGGCCACCCCATACCCGGTGTCTCCAGACTCCCCTTTGAAGACCCCGTACCTGCAATCAACATATGTCTGTGTCCTTTGACTATGTTTTGGGCCAATTTTGCTTGCCTCATCCACATCCATCCCCCTCCACTATCAATGAAAGTTTGCAATTGTGGGCGTGTGCTCGTAAGGAAGGTGGGAGGATGGGAACGCACAAGGTGCCAAATACCATGTGCACCACAATGGGTTCTTTCACATAGGAACCCTTGTCCACATGGCCAGCCCAGAACCGGTGTCTCCAGACTCCCCTTTGAAGATCTCATCCCTGCAACCAACATATATCTGTGTCCTTTGACTGTGTTCCAGGTCTATCATGCTTGCCTCATCCACAACCATCCCCCTCCGCTATCAATGACAGTTCATGGGGGGCACTGTTGTGCACAAGGCTGCATGTAAGCCTCTGTGTGAGCTCCGTTGGCTGACTGCGTAGACCAGCACAATTATAGCATGAAACCGATCCGATTTGCCACCATACTGTAAGGGGAGCGACATGAACTGACTAGGCATGTCCTGACTGAAAATCAGGAACCTTGCCCTGCCAACACCGGAGATATACAGCGATACCATTGAGGCCCGTGGGCCAGGCGCCTCAAGGCTCATGATGTGGGTGGGCCTGGGCTCATAGAGGAAGCCGCGGCTGACATTCTGAAGCAGCGTCGGCCTTGCGACACATAAACAGCCGCGTCTGGACCTGTCGCTGCACCAATCCAGCTATCCGGAATAAGCCCCCGTATTTCCATGTCTCGGAGATAATTACGTGGACCCCCAACTTGTGAATCCGGAGGAGGTCGGCATAGCCTGAGCGTGCTGTACGAGACTCAGTGCTCGCTTGGGAATCCCTCAACCCGCCCCTAGCGCACCACAACACGGCAGATGGAAGGCATCCGCCCAGGTGAAAATTGTTTGGAGGACATTTTTTCAGAAGCTTAGGCGGCTGTTTTCACATGATGCAGCATTGCTGACATATCCCACCAACACAGCGTTATGCAGCAGGCGACCGCTGAAAATCAAGGAACGGGTGAGGAAAGCCCACCAGGCCATATTGGCAACGGCCCCCCTGACGGATCAGAGGAGAAACCAGATCCACTCATCGTCCGGCGGAGGCGGCGGCAATGCACACAGCTACCCAGCAGTTCACTGCAGGGACCACAGATATGGGTGCTTTCAATATTGGATGATCCCGCTCCTCCTCCCTAGCTGCTGCAACATGCCGCTCGGCCTCAGCAGCATACACCCTTGGACTGCAGGTAACAGGGGAGTTGCTAGGTCTGGAAAAGACCCGGGGCTAAGCTGATGTCGGAACTGTTGGGACTGGGGGCTAGCTAGTCTTTTGGCTGTAGCTCCTGAGATTCTATCCGGGGCTACAACCAAAAGATCAGGGGCTATAGCCTCCTTAGCCCCCCCCTAGCAACGCCCCTGGCAGGTAAGATGTGGGATCTCATTCCCTGAACTGCTCGTAGCTATCACATGCCCATACAGTTCACTGGCTGCATCTAGAGACCAATATCGGGGAGAACATTAGCCAAGGCCAGGTCAATGTCCCTAAAGTTTGTAAATATCCACAAGCTGGGAGCACCCATTGACTTACTAGAAGGCGTGGTGTGCGACATACTGGATTGTTATACCGTAATGTTCAAGACCGGCCAGACACCGCACCAACGTTATACTAAGCATTGTGAAGCAGAAAAGCGATTCCTGGGGCACACGCTATGATGGGACACTTTGGCATCCATAGCAGATGAACACTGAATTGCATAATATAAGGCTCCTCTAACATAATTGTGCCTACCAGCTGCAGATCCCCTCACGACAAACTTGATGCAATGCAGCAAGAGACCACATGGAGTGAGCTGACCAGTGAATTAATGAATGAATGATATTTTATTTGTATTGCGCTCAAACACAAGTGTTTCAGAGCGCGACTAGGCAAGGGAGGGGAAAACAGGGGAGAACACAAAACAACAATGATCTTACTAGGCCCAGTGACATTGAGAACGCGCAAGTGCATGGGAAAGGGAAAAGGGAAAAAGTGCATGGAAGGGGGAGAGTGGAAAGTGCAGATCAGAGGAGAGCAGATAAATAAATAATAAATAAAAATAAATAGAAAATGAAGGCAATAAACAGTGGTAGTGCAGCCAGCAAGTGGCAAGTGCTGTGTTTATGGCAGCAGACTGGGTAAGTCTGATAAGTGCAGAAAGAAGAAAAAGGGGGGGCTGTATGGGTACAGATACAGCCCATCAGTGCAAGGGGTGGCCAGGAGGCAGTGCAGGAGGGCCGCAGGGTGAGCAGGTAGCTGGAACCAGGGGAAAGAGGGTGGCCAAGTTCACAGTGCCAAGAGAGAGCCAGTCAGCAGGGGAGAGGGGGAGAGAAGGCAGAAGCAAAAAGGAAGGTCTTGAGGTGCTTACAGAACCGGAGATGGTTCTCCTCAAGTTTTGAAGTGACAGGGAGGCTGTTCCAGAGGAGAGGGAGGCCCCAGCCAAATATAGAGATCTACCCCCAGCTCGGTTCTTTGAAAAACGATTGACCCGGAGGGAGTTAGAGCTAGTGGAGCGAAGAGCTCGAGAGGGGAGGTATTTACGGAGGGATAGCTGAAGGTATTTTGGACCCAGGCCCCAGAAAGTGTTGTGGACAATGCATAGGGTTTTGAATTTAATCCTTGCATCCACTGGGAGCCAATGGAGAGATTTCAGAGCTGGAGAGATTCGATCCCAGGGCTTGAGGCCAAGGACAAGTCTTGCAGTCCTGTTCTGGATAACTTGTAGAGGGCGGAGAGTAGAGGCAGGTGGATTTAGAAAGAGGCTGTTACAATAGTCCAACCTAGAGAGAACCAGAGCTTGAGAGACAATGAGCTTCTGAGGGAAGGAGAGGAAAGGCAGAGTATCGCTGAAGAGCTGCAGTAGGAAGTTTTACTTTTTAGAGACCTCAGAGATGTGGGCGGAGAAGGAAAGTGTGGAGTCAAAGATGACCCCGAAGTTCTTAACCTCGCAGGTAGAGGTAGGAGGGGGCCAAGGGAGGCAGGCCAGAGAGTGAGGGAAAAGGATGGAGATGGTGTGCCGATGAGGAGGATCAGACAAAGATCATTGGCAGCACACCAATCTTGAATGGCAGTTAGGCAGTCAGAGATGAGAGTGGGAGAGGAGATGGCTGAGGGCAACCGGAAAATGAGTTAAGTATCATCAGCATAGCACTGGAAATTTTATCAGAAAATGGCAATGCAGTGTGCTAGAGTTGCCAGGTATTGGTTGAAAAGCCAGGGTAAGAGGTTAGACCCCTGGGGAACCCCAAAGGTAGAGAGGAAGATGGATGATAGGAAGGACCCAGCTGGGAGGGGCGATCAGAGAGGAAAGAGGTCAGTCAGGCCAGAGCCTGATCAGTGATACCCAGGTTATCACAGAGGCAGTTGAGCAGGATGGTGTGGCTGACCGTGTCAAAGGCAGAAGAGAGATCAAGAAGGATGAGGATAGAGGGAATGTTAGAGTCCAGGTTAGAGAGCAGATCTTCACAGATGTTCAGGAGAGCAGTTTCCATGCTTCTGGCCGTTCTGAAGCCAGGCTGGTTGTCATGGAGACAGCCAACAGAATCTGAAAGAAGGTTAAGCTGAGAGATGGCCAGCTTTTCCAGAGGTCTGGCCAGAAAGGGGGTAATAGAAATTGGGCGATAGTTAGCCGGACAGGAAGGATCAGTTGTGGGTTTCTTGATAAGAGGATGCACAAGGGAGTGCTTCAGATGGGAGGGGAAGGATCCTGAGGCAAAGGAGTGGTTGCAAAAATCAGCAAGGGCCGGAGCGAGGGTGTCAATGTGGTCGTTGATGGTTTTAGAGGAACAGGGATGAACCTGTTTTGACAAGGCTTTCATAGATCGGACTTGTCTAGCGACCTCATCAGGGGGGAAATCGGAAAGGAAGAGAAGGACGGTGGGGGGTGGTTAAAGGGGGGTCTGCAAGCATAGACTGAGAGGGCATAGGAGGGGTAAGGGAGGAGAGGGTAGACAGGATGTCCTGGGTTTTTGAGATAAAGTGCGAGGCAAGGGCATTGCAGAGAGCTTGGGAGGCAAGAGGAGGGGTGGAGACTGCCGCAGGGTTGGCAAGCTCCTTGCAGATTTTAAAAGAGTTCAGCCGAGTTGTTAGATGCTGCAGAGACACAGGCTTGAATGTGGGCTCTCTTCTTAGTGCGGACAGAGAGTCGATATTGCCTTTGGAGCAGGCGACAGGCCAGTTTGTCAGAGGATGACCAAGAAACCCTCCATTTCCTCTCAGCTGCCCTACGCTTATGTTTAAGTGTAGCTAGGTCAGAGTCATACCAGGAGTTGCACTTGGCTTTGGACTTCATGCGTATCCTCATGACAGGGGAAAGAGCATCAAGAGTATCAGAGATAGAAGAGTAGAGAAGGGACAGGGTTGTGTCGGGGTGTGAGTCAGCCAGAGGAGGAGCAGGGGGAGAGAAGGTGGCAAAGAAAGCCTCAGCCACACACGCTTCATAGGTTGGATGTCTGAGAAAGTAGGTGGCAGTGTTGGGGTGGGGTTGGCTTGGGGGGAAGAGAGTGAGAGATGGGAGGAGAGAAGGCAGTGGTCACTCCAGGAGAGAGGAAAGGTCTGAGGCATAGAGAGGGGGAGG
This sequence comes from Ambystoma mexicanum, assembly GCF_040938575.1. NCBI lineage: Eukaryota > Metazoa > Chordata > Amphibia > Caudata > Ambystomatidae > Ambystoma > Ambystoma mexicanum. The sequence goes on along the minus strand of NC_090933.1, from coordinate 1,217,711,622 downwards.
CCAGCGGAGATCATGACATCAAGTGTGTATCCAGCAGAGTGCGTCGGGTCAGAGGGAAGGCTAGAGAGGAAGAGAGAATCACAGAGGTTTTGAAAGAGCCGAGATGAGGGACAGGGAGAATCGAGGTGGATGTTGAGGTCACCAAGAAGGAGGAGTTGAGTGGTTTTGGCCAGGAGGGAGAAGGAGAGGTGAGCCCATTCAGAGAGAAAAGAGGTGATTTGCCCGGGAGGCCGGTAGAGAGTAGCAACACTAAGAGAATGGTTAGGAGAGTTTGAGAGCCTGCAGACAAGGCATTCAAAAGAGGAGTAAATCTGCGTGGGAATGATAGTGGCAGGAATCCACTCAGGAAAGATAAGGGCTACGCCCCCTCCAGGTCGAGTAGATCTAGGTGCAGAGAGAATCTTGTAGCCATCAGGGAGTAGAGTGTCAAAGCTTGTGACAGAGCTGGCCGTGAACCATGTCTCCGTAAGACCGAGGACATCAAGGTCCAGTTCTTCAAGGAGGTGGCAGATGTCATAGGAGTGTTTGACAGCAGAGCGAGAGTTGAGAGTGGCCAGATGAAGAAGGTTGCCAGCCTTAAAGACTTTCCGGGAAGGGGTACAAATCAGAGGTACGCCCTGCAGAGTTGTGGAGGTAGCCTGAAGAGTGGCAGAGGAGGGGGAAATAGTGGGCAAGGTAGCCCATGAGTGAGAGGAGGGGACAGCTGGAGATGAGAGGAAGTTGATGAGGCGAGGGAAACATCTATCGAAGAGGAGGAGATTAGACTGAGGACCTTGGACCATAACAGTGTCATTTAGGTAGACATTAAGGATGACTCTGGAGGATTCGAAGGAAGCCATGAGGACATCACAGCGAGTGCTGCCATTTATGGGAGAGGAGGAGACAGGACAGAGCACAGCGATCATATGGGAGGTCCATAGACAACAAAGAGGATGTTGGTGATGGTCTGTTTGCAAGAAGTGCTGGTATAGGTATCAGCGATAGGGAGACCAGAGTTGGAGGCCAAGATATCCTTTTTAAATTTCTTTTTTCCAGATTTAGTGAGAAGGGAAGGATAGTTGATAGAGAAGCAGTTGGAATAGATGGGAAAAACAGAAAGCGCCATGAGTGGGAAAGAGGAGAGGCAGAGGGAGGAGTAAGCAAATAAAGCAGTAGTGAACAGTCACTGGGCTAGCAGGTTACAATCAATGGCCAAAAGTTAGATGCAAAATTACACCCAAGTTTGACTTTCAAGTAAATGCAAAATTACACCCAAGTTTCACTTTCAAATAAATGCAAAATTACACCCAAGTTTGACTTTCAAGTACATACAAAATTAACCCAAGTTTGACTTTCAAATAAATGTAAAATTACACCCAAGTTTGATTTTCAAACATATGCAAAATTACACCCAAGTTTGACTTTCAAATAAATGCAAAATTACTCCCAAGTTTGACTTTCAAGTTAAATGGGAGACCAGTAGTTATGGAATTTAGAATGGTAGTCAGATTGTAAAGGTGAGTATAGATAAAGCTTCAAATGAGTACATAACAGGGAGAGTAGAGTCTGCCATCCGAGAAGGAAGTACAAGTAAACCAAGTGGGAGGGAACTAACCCAAACAGAATATGGTAAGAGAGTCATGGCAGTCCAATAGTCCAGGGGTAGCAGCCTCACTGAGGGTTTGGCTGTTGCAGCCTGTGAAAGCAGACAGGGAAGCTGACAGGGCCTTAGAAATGGGCCTTTGTGCAACCTTAGGTGATAAATCTTCAAGCGAGCCAATTCTTTTCTCTGCCTCATCTACTCTGTTGATAACTCCCATCCACCTTTCATCTAGTTGCTGTAACTTAATGTTAGTGGTTTCCATAAAGGGTTTGAGTGCCCTTATTTCAGCAAGAATGGTTTCAATAGCGGAGTCTGAGGTTCCAATTGGAGGTGGTGAGTCACTTTTGGGTCTCTTTAGAGTAGTAAAGGAGGCGGTGGCGTCTTTGGTAGAGGTACTATTTTTTTGGTTTGCTTTGCTGGTTGCCATATCTGAGAAGATGATAACATGTACAAGTAGTTATGGCGTGTAATTCTTTGTAGAAGATAATTATGCTGACGAGTAGTATATAATTATTACATCCATATTATTCGCAAGGCTTACCTCTGACCTGGAGAGACCAAAACGTGGAAAAGCCCAGAATAATAAGGAATATACTACTGGAGGTTGCAATGGATTTGTTGTTTAGAGCTGTTGTCCATAGATAGAGGTTTGTACCAGTGGAGCTGTAGGAATAAACCGGCTGAGTGATTATAATCCTGCTTGACAATACAATATCGGTAATTTGCAGCAAGAAGGCATGGTAGTGATGTAAAGTTTAAAGGAGAAATGGGTTTTTGTTGAAGGGAGATTGACTGACGTGCTCAGTATTGTGATGTTCTGTGTGACTTTGTAGAGTAGCCTGTTCGCCCCTTTAATTACTTTTAGCTTCCTTAATAAGGTTGGAGACCCGTGTTGCCTCTATTATAAAACAAACTTTTCAGTCTTTCATGTAAATTTTAAAAGTTTTTTTTTTTTTTTTTTTTTTTTTTTTCCCTCCTAAGCCTTTTCCTTCAGTATGCTTTTATATAAAATGTTAGTGCGTTCGCTTAAAGGCTGTTTCTTACTGTAAAGTTGTTACTTTATCTTCCAGCAGGTGGCGTTCTCGTGGAAACGTGCTCGAAGTCAAGGCCCAGCCTGCGGTGTCAGCTGATGAAGAACGCCGCCCCTCTCCTCACGAGGGGCGGTTCGCGTTCCGACGTCCTTCCGATGCGGAAGTCCTTGATAGAAGCCTGCAGCGTATGAAGCCCTTCCTGACGCCGGAGCCGCGGGGAAGTTCCACCGAGTGCGAGCGGGATGTTTATAACGCTCGGTATGAAGAGTAAGGTAAGTTTTAATATTAAATTATGTACCCTAATGCTTTTTTATTGCTATATGAGGCGGAGCCGATCCTCTAGGCAGCCATCTTGCCTCGGAAAAGGGAAAGCACCTGGCCCAGATGGACTATCCACAGAATTCTATAACACATTTTCTCTACTCTTAACACCTAAGCTCAAAAACCTTTTTGCATATTTCATATCACAAAAATGTTCCTCTGGATCCTTCTCTGAAGCTTTACTTATCATCTTTCCAAAACCAGAAAAGGACCCAACTCTTCCCAGCAACTATCGACCCATTTCCCTTATTAATATTGAAAGCAAAATTTTTGCTAAAATACTTGCCAATAGAATCGAGTCCTCTCTCCCAAGTCTAGTAAAACCAGACCAAACAGGTTATGTTAAAGGACGCAACATATCCTCCAATGCAAGACTCCTACTAAATGCCATCAACCTTGCTGCCAATGATAAAAAAGACACTCAAGGCTATGCGGCCATCGCATTAGATGCGGAAAAGGCTTTCGATCGTGTTGATTGGAATTTTATGTTTCAAACTCTACGTTGGCATGGGTGTGGTGATAAATTTATTTCACTGGTTAAACTTCTTTATTCTGCCCCCAAATCCGCTATTTACTTAAATGGTCAAACCTCCTCCTCCTTTCCCTTACTAAGAGGAACGCGTCAAGGCTGCCCCTTCTCACCATTACTATATATCCTCTCTCTTGAACCACTACTTGAATTGATAAGATCTAACAAAAACATCCCGGGAATTCAAGTGGGTACCTCAATAAATAAAATAGCCGCATATGCGGATGATATTCTTATATTAATTAAAAACCCCAAACATCATATTCCCAACCTCTTGAGTGTATTATCGCAATTTAGTCAGGTCTCAGGATATAAATTAAATACACAGAAATCGGAAGTTATGCCCCTAAATCCATACTGCCTTAAACATGATATTGCCACTTTTGGCCTCAAATGGAGCAGTAGCTCTGTCAAATATTTAGGTCTTCATTTTGCCCCAACTATCCCAAATACGATCAAACTCAATACTGAAACCCTACTAGGCACCCTTAAGGATCTAACATCCAAATGGTCTCCATTATACCTCTCCTGGTGGGGGCGCTTAGATACCATCAAAATGATGCTTACTCCCATAATTCTATACTATTTGCAACTTCTCACCGTCCCATTATCCCTTTCCTTTTTCAAATCTGTTTACTCTATTCTACTCAATTTTCTTTGGGGAAAAGGAAAAAGCAAAAGAATTGCTCTGACAAAACTGAAAGCCCCCTATGATATGGGAGGAGTTAGATTTCCTGATTTTAAGTCATATCACTATGCATTTCTTATAAAGCAGTCTCGTCAATGGTTCATGGACCCTATATCCGCTGATATCCCGACCTGGTGTACATTAGAAAAACAAGTAGTTCTACCACACGACATCACAGACTATATATACATATTCAAATATTCGTCTAAAAAAATGTTAGACCCTATTAAAGCTTCAATCTCAGCTTTACAAACCTTTCTCTTTCCCCACACTATAACCCCACATAAGCATCTTTCCCCACTATTATGGCATAACAAAAACATAGTAATTAATAATAAGATCCTCAACCGCAAAACATGGATTCAAAAAGGTATCAGATTCATCCAACACATTATAGATCACCCATGTATCCTCTCCTTCCAGCAACTCTCCATCACATTTAACATTCCTAAGAAGGACTTTCAATTTTATAACAACTTAATTATTTCCTGCCTTGATGCACTTGCCCAATTTTCCAATGAAATTCTCACTCCAGATGCTCTTAGACTAATGCATCTTACTATAGTTGGTGAAGTTCGAGCATCTAAAATATACAATATGCTCACCTCAACTTTTAAGATATGTCCTATACGGCTGAAGTGGGAACTTGATTTAGGTTTCATGTTTGATGACGAAACATGGCATCGTTTGTTTGCTAAGATTAAACAAATATCGGTATCAGCAAATATATCACAACACTATTACTTCTTTATGCATAGAGCATTCATTACTCCGGCTAAACTGGCTAAGTCTAATCCGAATTATAATGCAAAATGTTGGTCATGTGGCATATCTCCAGCCACGTATATGCATATGTTTTTTGAATGTTCATTTACTGTTAAATTTTGGCAGGAAATTTGGATGCTTCTCAAGCGTATCTTCTGTGTTGATGTGCCCTTTACCTTTGTTAACATATTCTTAGGAAGTATAGCTATTACATCTTATTTCCCATCTGACTCTGCTAGACTATATGATTTATTTATCTGTATAGCTCTAAAATGCATCACTGCTAACTGGAAAGACTCTAGTTCGCTTACTACCAAAATCTGGTGGAACACTATTTGTAACACTCATAAACTGGAAATGTGCATGGCCAATATTCATAACACAATTCCCAAATATAATGCTAAGTGGTATTACTTCACCAGGTATCTTAACTGTTTTAATGCAACTGCTCATGGTACATGAATCTACACCCATATATATGCATCTTTATCTATATTTCCACACTCATATTGAAATGCTTGTACTTAATAATATTCAAAATGATTAGTTTAATGTTGATGAAATAATCCAATATACCCATTCCCCCCCTATCCTCTTCCTCTACCCTCCTAATTCTTATATGTCTCTTGTCTGTCTCCCGGTACGTCTCCCCCGTAATCTCTATATTCATTACATATAAGTTACTCTTTGCAGACTTATACTACTATTAATTTTAGACTACTTGTTATGTTAATGCGGTTAATAACTACTATAGTACATATGAAATTCGTAAGTGATCTTAACAAATGCTTTAACAAATGACTTAGCTATATAGAAATTCTACTACAAATGACCAGAATCATTTACTATGTCATTTCTTTATGGTTCTTGTTTTATTCAAAGTCTGTAAATTGTTGACTTCTGTATCATACTCAATATTTAAACAATAAAAATCATTAAAATAAAAAAGAAATGGGCCTTTGAAACAAGGGCCGACTCTCGCCTCCCGGACCAGCCAATGGAAATATGAGGACCAGGTTAGCCAATGGTCAGTAAGAAGGGACAGGCACCAGAGAAACTTGAGGAAAAAAGGACACCATTTTGGGCTGAGTCAGTGGCCACTGCAACACTGTGGAAAATGAGTGAAGAAAGTCCAGCAGACTAAGGAGCAAAGGTAATAATGCAGACCAAAAAAAGTGTGCTTCTGCATTACCAACAAAAATGCCCCATCAGAATGCTTTCCTCCAGTTTTTTCGTTTTGTTCTTTCCTTTCTTCTATTTAATTTTCTTTGTTGGATTCCAATAAATTGCCCAAAAAAACATTACACCCGATTTACAGGCGAAGGGGGGCCTGTGGAGAGTGAGTGCCACAGAGCTTACCTCGAATGTAATGAGACCGTTCCAGAGATTAAGTGAAAAGGAAGCTGCTACACTCAGTCAGGGGCAAACAACTGCATCAAATAGTTACACTTATAGGACTGGTCACAGGAAAGACATAGCTCCCCAGAGCGGTGTAGAGGCCTGCTCCCGTTGGGCCAAACAGAGACACAATCGCCATATTACTCTACAGAGGTCATGTGCGCCACCGCCCAGACATCCTCAAGCGGAGTGATCCAAACGAGAACTATTAACCAGCCTGTGATCCTGACCGACCCTCATACCACTCTGCCAAGGGGGTGTATCGAAGTACAGCGAATCATGCACCGGCAAGGAACTAACGAGGCTCTCACAACACCCGTGCCTGAACCCCTTACGGGACTGAACCAAGTACGGAAAGCCCACCCTACGCCGCAAGATAATGCCTAAAGGTGCGCCTTCCAAAAAAGGCGGCACAGTAGACAGGTTTATTAAACCAGCTGCCAGGCAAGCCAGTGCTGACAGCGAGGATACTGATAGGTGAGAAATGGTGACAGCAACACCTCCCACTGACCTGCAAGGAGTTATCGCTATTATGCAACAGGGATTCGCTGTGATGAACGACAAGTTGGATGGCATCGACATCAACACGATGCGGGCACAGATGGAAAAAGCAACACAGCGTACCACTGAGGCTGAGACGCAGATCAGCACGGTGGAGGACACCGTAGAAACCTTACAAAATACAGTGACAACTATGGCAAAGGACTTGGGCACCACCAAGCAAAAATGCAAAGACTTAGAAGCCAGGTGGAGGAAAAACAACATCCGTATCGTGGGGGTCCTGGATGATGCCCTGAAGGGCCCCATGAAACAAGCAGGAGAAGACCTCATGAAAGATTTACTGGGTGACCCAGGATGGTCCTCGATGTTCATTGTTGAGTGTGCACACAGATCGCTAGCGGCACAACCTAAGCCGGGAGCATTCCTATAAGAGTTCGCTTAATGAACTATTGAGACAGAGACCTGGTATTGAGGGCGGCCAGGGAAAAGCAAGAGCTCTGTCCGGGCTCTGGTGTAATATGTATCTTCCCAGACTACACGCTTGCAGTCCAACAAGAGAGTCGTACATTTGTGGGGGTGAAGAAATTGCTAAGAGAACACAAATTCCCTACACTATGTTATTCCCAGCGAGACGTACATGCAGTTCAGGAACAAGACCTACTTTCTTTACCTTCCGGGAAGAAGCAGCCTCGTTTGTGAAGGCTAACATTCCCTTGCCAGAAACACAGCCTCCAGGAGAGAAGGAATGAGGATGAGACAATGGCACACTCCATCTGCTGTGACGTCAAGCAGAATCGGACAGAATGTACTGTGGCAGTGAGAAGACACTCACAGACGCCACACTAGTAACTGAACTGCAGCATGCGATTAGACTATTAAGTATGTAGAGGGTTAAAAAGGATTATATAGTACTCTGGGTGAATGCCTATATGCATGAAGAATACAATAACCCGTATCACCTTAAGTATTCATGATGTGTCTATGAAATGCAGAACTATGCATTTGGGTGGTAAGCCCGGAAAAAGATGTTTCTTCTTTTAAGATGTATAGTGGGTACTCCCGGTAGCCACGGAAGCAGTCGTCCCCAATGCGAGTGCATAGTTTAGTTCATTTTGTTGAGGGGGGGGGTTTGAGAATGGTGGGAACCACATAGTCAAAGATCGAGGTACTATGAGGGTGGGGGAGGGGGATTTGGGGAGAAGTTGGGGAGAAAAAGTTAAAAAATTCCACAGACAGGAAACAACAGGTGATGATCACATCGTAGACAGACACAGACCTATGGAGCACAATTGCCGATATGTAGGAGGAGATGGCTGACACCACGTCAGGGAGGATAAAATAATTGAGTTGGAACGTCCAGGGCTTGGGTATCCCTATGAAGGTGCAAAAGGTGATAGCATACGCAAACTGACAGGGATCCCAGATACTGTTCCTACAGGAAACACACTTCCTGGAACTCCATGCACGTAGGATTGCCCCAGGTTGGGGGGAGCGTCAATACTATACCTCTTATTCTACTAAGGCTGCTACACAGGTCGCTCCCCTTCACAGATTATGCAACGGAAAGTGGCGATTGTGGCAGATATGTATTGGTGCACGGGAAACTGGGGAATGCAGAAGTTTTGCTGATGAACATTTATTGTGTAGAGGAGGTCCTAGACATGGCCTGCACCCCTTCCTCTCATTTCGAGGTACCAGGAGCGTACTCGCCAAGGTATGTGACGTTTGAAGAGCAAATGAACCTACAAAGAGCTGCACTGGGACTCTGCCCAGTATACATCAGAAGATCCATGCCGGTTGAAGCACCCAAAACCAGACAACCCTAGGCAGCACGGTACCCTATTAGACAGCCATACCAGCCGCTGATACGAAATGAGGAGTACCTACACACGGTCCACGAAGAGACCCCAAAAGCCTTAATGGAAGGCCAGTGGAAATGTAACAAGGGCTTGAACAGACCCGTGAATGAACAAAAGCAGCTGTCGAAGATAACACACCAGTGCGAGTAACTACGAAAATGAATGGAATAGACACAGAGAGACAATGTTACAACGTGAGGAAACAGTGCTACGAGACAAGATGGAAGCAACCGTCCTGTTAACGTGTGTAAATAGGCTTGAAACGCAAGATGCTAAGAAATCGATATTGCATGCAATGCTTAGTAGAAAATAGAGCGGCAAGCGCCAACCGTATATCTACCTCAATAAGGCACATTATACAAGTGCGACTCCATTTTGTAAAAGCAGAAAGGTAACCAGGCGGCCAGCGGCCTGACAGGCCAAGTTTCGAAATCCATCCAACGGCAAGAGAAGGAGCGGAATGGAAACTCAACAAAGAGCAGCTCATGCCTAGGATATCGAGGTCAATCAGAGAAGGGGAGGAGAGCGTCAGCTCACAAGACTCCAACTTCAGAGCATACCAGCCTGCCTCATGAAGGTCAAGATAAGGGGGGCCCATGCAGGTGGCTAGGCTGACACAGAATTAAATGCACTAAAAGCTGGAAACTGAAGCAGATTCATGGTGAACTAACACGTGACCAGCCAGGCGCGAAGAAGTACCATCGCCTGATGTCATCCAGGACCCGAGGGTGCCATAACTTTTCCTGATAAGAGACTACAGTTTCGAGGCCATCCTTAGCCAACTAATTGACACGTCGCCCTAAAACACTGATTGATGGAAGGGAGGCAGGGTGAAACTTGGGACACCAGGCACTTGGGGTGTCCATTCTGCATGCTGCTAATTAAAAGTGGAAATTTATGTCTAGGGGTGCAACTTGCCCAATCACAATGGACCAAGTTATCTGGAGTCCTATAGATATTGGAACCAATACAACGTCGTAGTTATAGTGACGTCTATCATGCATGATGTAGAGGGATGGGCGTAGACGTCCACCCGATAAGATTTATCCAATCCGCATGCCCTATTATCATATACAGATAGAACACCTATACTTAAGTTACCTTTCCTAACCAATTATATTGCCTGATGATTTTTGTAAAGTTAGACGTCAATGATGATGAGTTTTATGCATAAAAGTGGCTGTTCAACTGAAGTTCGAGGAAGTCGGAGTGAGACAGGTGATCGCAATGCTGCTGATTTTCCATTTGTTTCTCTGTTTGATGTAATTGTCATTGAATGGACTTCCCTTTGCCAACTTACTGAGTCCTCATTATTGAGTCATGTTGGAGTAAGTGAATCCCACACTCTCTGTCCTCACATGGTGCAGCTATCTTGTCTTACAAGTTCTGGAGGGTGAGCGCTGACCTATGGGCCCGTCAGTAACTTCTTCCCTTTGAACATCGATTGATAGTTATAAGACACCTTTAGACCGACAGCACGAAGTAACTCTAGGCCTTCGGTAAAATCACGAGTCCTTTAGCCATTCCGGCTGAGTAGACTGAGAAGCTCGCCGTAGACAATGATAGAGTAATAATCCAAAAATCTGCAGTGGGTCTGAAGGAGCCCGCCTTTCCAAGCATAACCCTTCTCATTCCCACGGGCAGCGGATCGGACGAAAACCTTAAAAGTAGGAAGAGGAAGGGGCGGTGATCCCGAAGTTCCAGAGAGGAAAAGATGCGATCGGTGAGTGAAACAACAAACTCGTTACTTTGGCAAATGTCAGGTAGGCATTAGAGTAAGTCAGGGAAAGGTAACATAGGGTGGCGGAGAAGAAAAAAAAATAAAGTAGTTAGCAGTAGAGAAGACTGTATATATCTAGGGGGTAATGACTCGAGTATAAGAAATAAAGAAGAATACCGGGGGGACACCCGAGACAAAACGTAAGGAATACCAGGGGGGTACCTGAGATAAAACGTAAGGAATACCAGGGGGGCACCTGAGATAAAACGTAAGGAATACCAGGGGGCACCTGAGACAAAATGTAAGGATTTGCCTTGTTCCTGCGCTTTAAAGAGTGGTCAGAAGGAACGTGAACCCAGAGCCCACAGTGGGGGGACAATTTAGGCTACGGTGACGATTAAAGACAGCACAAAAGGGGTTCATTCACATCCCATGACAGGGTATTGATTAGAAGACAGGTATATGTATGACCAGCTGGTGTCTGTCTAGTCTGTCGAGTGTCTGTCATATATGTCTTGTTGTATGTCAAATGTAAAATAATTGCATTAATGATTGGTTGAAATGCATTTTGGCTTTGCGCGATTCTGTAACTAAGAGGGATCGCCATTGAATGGATGGGTTTTGAGTAAATTGTTGGCACAAAATTTGGCGGGAAAAGATTAGATTGGAGCTTGCGTATGTGGTGCTCGCTCATTCCATTGGAGGGTTGAAGAACTGTGTAAATATTGTTAGTGACGAAATTAAAAATGGAGGAAGTTACCCCGCTTGCGCATTTGTGCATGCAACTGCCCAAGCATGCACTAAAGCTGAAGAAATACAGCCAGGAGTGGGTTAAGGGTACCGCCAATAAGATGTTTATGCCGTGGCCCCAGAACGGGTCACTCTCTAAGCACATGACTACCTTCCTACACGCCACATATTCGGGCAAGAAGTTAGAGAAACGTCTTGCTATTCTGGAGTTGTGGAAAATGTTTGAAGAAACGAAGGTGGAAGAACTACCCACAGACTGGATACTAAATGTATGTACAGAGGGGGTTGAGACGCCTACCGCGCCACCTGCCCCGCCTGAGCCAGTCATTGAAGGAAGCAAGTCAGGGGGTCTTTACCCACTAAGAGAACTTAAAGCAGCCACGGGGTATAGCAACCCCGCATATGAGTCGCCTATGTACAGTAGCGACGATAATAAGGGAAAAGAACAGGAAAACAATATTGCCTCCGCAGTCTCAAGGGACAGAGAGATGCGAAGATGAAGGGAAAGATTGGGCACAGAGTTGTGCACCTCCAGATAAGGAGAAAGAGGGAAATAAAAATAAAGGAAATGAAGGTAGAGGTGATGAGATAGCAATCGCGAAAGACGAATGGATGGGAGGTCAAATACTACTGAAGTTAGATGGAAAAGGAAGTGATGATTAAAGGCCTAGGGATAAGTCTGATGAGATGCAAAGGGGAGAGAAAAGAGAAAGGGATGGAAGAAAGATATGAAAGGACTAGAAAGAACTATAGGCTAAGGCGAGAACAACTATATCGCGAAGTGCGAGGAATAATGCTCAGTCGCACACAGTGCGCAGCCTATAAAAGGTACAAGCAGAACATGTTAAGGTTGGAGGAAGAAAGGAGAGTGCACGACAGGAAAATAAAAAAGCGGGAAGATTAGGAAAGTATAAGGGCAAAAGAACGTAGAAATGAACGGATGAGGGAAGTAGATAAGGCTAGGGAAGAAGCAAAGAAGCAAAAGGAAATAGACGAGGAAATAGAACGTAAGCACAGACAGAGGGCACGGGATCTTGAATATTTGGAGCGGGAAGTGATAAAACCCAATCCTACAGTAGAATGGGAAGACATAGAAGAATTCTTTCCTGCAAGCGATGCGGTACCAGGTACAAGCAGGACAAATATTGAAGATGACTTTGACACCAGAAGCATCGGGGAAACGATCTATAAAATATACGACGAGATGGGGCTAGAGCAGATATCAGATGGGGGAAGGGAAGATGAGCGCTTAGAGAGCACTCAGTTATATGACACTGAGGATGTCACCCGAAGTAGTGGGAGCAGGGGACTGTCCCTAGACAGGCTGGAGATTGGGCAAAATGAAGAAGATGCTAGGAGTGGTGTAAACTGGGAGTATTCAGAATCTGACTCCGGTGGGGAAACGGAGGATATGGCAGATGAAGAAGGGAGACGGTGCGAAAAACGGCTCCCAGGGGACCGAGGGGTACGATGGTCAGACGCTAGCGGGTCCACAAGTAGGGCAACGAAGTCTGCCGCGCAGTCCAGCCGTCATGAAGGAACACCCCACGGTCAGAGGGGGGCGTCAGCACCTGCCTATGCAGACAGACCAAGGGCATTGCCAGGTAGATGGCAAGGCGGGAATGCCACCCCGGCAATAGACCAGAGAGCTACGGGGAAAGAGAAGGAGGACTGTGCATTACAATTCCCTTTGCTAGAAAAGGGGGGGAGCCAGACTACAGTACATTCCATAGCCACATATGGGCCGAGAGAACCTTAACAATAAGCTTCCAATGCTGACATCGTGAGCCGGAAAGTTGATACACGAGTTAAAGAAAATGACGGGGGGTGTCACCTTAGCTACAGGGGACATTAAGGGCCTCCTAATCGCCATGCTTGGTGAAAGAGCAGATGATGTATGGAAACGGGCAGGCTATCCTAGGGTAACCCTAACTAACACCTTCCATGACGGAGCGCCGTATAATAACTGTAGGGCAGCAGTGTGGAAAGCGCTGCGAACGCTATATCCAGACACATCTGATATGGGGGCTATAATGACTCGAAAAATGAAAGAGTTGCTTTACATCCAGAATTTTCAGGACGCATGGGTGCTCGAAACGCATGAGTCTTGGACGAAATCTATCCCTGTATTCTACCACATATTATGCCAAGGGTTGCCTGAACCGATGCAGAAGCAGCTTAAAAAATTGGTAGGAGTAGAAGCAAAACCATGGACCGAAATACAGTTGACATTCGCACACTACTGTAGATTGTTGCAAGAAAAGAATCAGAAAAAGGAGGCAACTTGTAAGGGGCGAGGAGGCGAAGCTGGTGCAAAAGAAGCTCTCAAAGTATGCTCTCGAGGGAGCCATGCTCACCAGCCCAGCCGAACCAAGCGGACAACAAGCGACCAACCCATCGCAGAATAATCAGGGTAACGCAGGATTTTACCCAAGAGGAAGGGGTTTTGGAGGAAGAGGATGGCAGAGTAATCAAGGAGGGTTTTGAGGTAACCAGGGAGGCTTTCAGAATAATCAAAATGGCTTTCAGAACGCCCAGATGGGCGGTCAAGCTATGCCAGATGGACAGATGGCCCGACCACCGCCAGCGTGTTGGCTGTGTGGAATGACAGGACACGTGGCGTTCATGTGCAGAAGCCAAGGCATGTGGCAAAACAGCCAAGGGATGGGGCAGGCATGGTGAATCAGCCTGCCATTCCTCAACCGGGCGGTGCATAAAATTACACAGTGTAGCCGCAGGCGTCAGGCGTGCAGCAAAGTGCACAGCAAGTGGTTCAACCACCGAAAATGGGGAACTTGCCGCAGGGACAACCCCAGCAGGCACCACCACAAATGTCACAGGGCACTAGCTCCAGAGGGGGAGTTAACCCTGGGACTGGGGGAAATCAACAGGTATACAGTGGGCTGAACTTATATATAAAATAGGACAGCTCACGGGGGACTCTGATGTGCTCTATCCTATCAGTGACACCAGACTCTAACAGGGAACCAAGGGGGAATGTCACCATAGGGGGGAAAGAATATTCCTTCTTAGTTTCACTGGAGCTCATAGTAGAGTTCCCTTTACAGACGCACTCCCAGTCACAGTGGGAGAGCGCGAAATGAATGTACCTCTGTTATATTCGCGTCAGACCCCAGTAAATATTCTGGGTCGGGACCTGATGACTAAATTAAACATGACCATCTAATTTACCGAGAATGGTATAGTGTGCTCCACTCCAGGAATGCATTATTCAAACGTGTGCAAAATGATCAGAGCATACTCAGGACGTATAGCCATGAGAGCTATACCGTTAGAACCAGAAGTCTTTGCATATGGCGTGCGGGTGCTTATGGCGGGATTGCTAGGCCTCGCAGACAAAACTATGAGAACCCCTGATGAGTTTCTATTCAGACCAAGAATACCCATGCACGAAGAGGAGGGACAAGTATTTCCCTTAAAGATACAATTGGCTGCAGTGTGAGGAAAAGTGGTATTGGTCGAAGGATATGACGATGAAGGTAGACAATGGTGTGCGATTATCGCCATCAAAGAAGGGTATCGAGTGACAGACGTCACCGATGATGATCTGTTCTAAGAGCACCCTGACCTAGAGGAGACAAGAGTGGAAGTAAGTCTCACATTTTGGGTCAAAATGATCAAACAGGAGGTGCCGCAGAGAAGGATGTTGGCACTGATACGTCCAGAGTACTTTGATGATGACATGGCCCAAGTGCCTGCCGCAGTATGGACTACAGGGCCCTATGACGTAGGTCTCCTGAAGGGGGCAGGTGAAGTGAAGATTAAATTGAAACCAGGAGCGATTTTGCCATGAGCACGACAATATAGCATGTCCAGAGAGGCAGATGAAGGGATCGCTAAGACAATTTCTGCCAAGATGGAGCAGGGCATCCTAGTGACGTCAGAATCACCTTGCAACACAGTGATTTATCCTGTCAAGAAATCAAAAGGAGGGTCTTGGCATTTAATCCAAGATTTACGAGCACTAAATGATATAGTTGAAGCTGAGTTCCCTCTAGTCCCTAATCCATCCAAAATACTGTGTAACATACCCACTGAGGCAAAATATTTCACGGTGATTGATTTGAAAAATGTGTTTTTCTCGATTCCGTTGCACTGTGAATCACAAGACCTGACGTCATTCACTTTCAGACAAATGCGCCTAAAAAGCACGAGGTTGCCACAGGGGTACTGCAAGTCCCTGTCTATCTTCAACAGAATCTTGCAGATGGACCTAAACAATATTGCGGTGGACAGTGTTGTTTTGCAGTACGTAGATGACATTCTGATCTGCAGCACCACTGAAGAGCAATGAAGGCACGACTCTGTGCAGCTACTGAATATACTGGCTGAGAATGGATACAAGGTTGATAAGGAAAAGTTGCAGTACTGTCAACAAGAAGTGTTGTACATAGGGCAACTGATCTCACATGAGGGGAAAAAGGTAACCCCAGAAAGGGCTGAAGCTATCATGAACACGGCCAAGCCGCGCACGATCAAACAAATGCAAAGCTTCTTGTGCCTATGCAATTATGTCAGAGCATGGGTCTTTGACTACAGCTCGTATACCAAGCCCTTGTTTCAGGCTTTAAAGAAAGCCCAGGCAACAAAAGGAGAAATTGAAAGGACTGAGGCAATGGAGAAAGGTTTTGCAGAACTCAAGGGGGCAATTTGTAAGGCCCCAGTTCTCAGGATTCCTAATTATGCAGAGGAATTCTACCTGTTCTCACACTCTGATGGTAATTATACCTCACTGGGGTACAAGCCCCTAGCATATTACAGTGGGAGTCTGGACCCGGTCATGAAGGGCCACTTCCCATGCGAACAAAACCTAGCTGCTGCCGTAATCGCTATCGAAAAGGCGTCATCCATTGTGATGGGGTGCTCCACAACACTTATGCTGAGCACTCACTGTTCGCCATACTAGAGAAGCCAAAGGGCACACTGACATCTCAGAGAGCATCCGCCTATGAGGTGATCATCTCTAATCCATCGATCAAGATAGTGCGATGTAAAACTGTAAACCCTGCTACGTTCATAGCTGAGCCCGTCACAGAGGGAGAACCTATGCATGACTGTGTGAACTACGAGGAATTCTATGATGAGATCCCCAGGGTAAAGGAAAACGCCCTGGCAAGTGGAGAGATCGTCTTTATTGATGGGTCTTCAAGAATCGACCAAGAAGATGGACAAAGGTATACAGGCATTGCCGTGGTAAAACACAAATGGGGAGTTTCGAGTACTCGTTAGTGCACGGATACCATCCCACTATTCTGCGCAAGCTGCAGAGCTGCTGGCACTGATACTCGCCATTGAGAATCATGCAGACCAGGAAGTAACTGTGTACAGTGACTCAGCCTATGTGACGTCCACAGTACATGCAGGACTAGCGCGCTGGAAAAGGAGGGGCTATCTCCGAGCAGACGGCACGCCAGTGCAACATGCAGCCTTATTAGACAGGCTGATAAAAGCACTACAGCTCCCAGTGGGCATAGCGGTCGTGAAATGCGCCACTCATACCAAGGGGACAGATTTCGTGTCATGTGGAAATCATGAAGCGGACACGGAAGCCAAGCGCATGGCATCCAAAACTGAAACAATCATGGACGTGGAGGTGGCGCGTACCAATGAGAGGATGATGGTAGCGTGAGCCACACCAGAAGACTATATCAATATGGGGCAGACTAAGCTAATGGAGCTCCAGGGGGAGGCACCTCAGGAGGAGAAAAATCTGTGGAAGCGTTGAGGGTGTTCTTTAAACCCCTCTGACGGGTTGTGGAGGCAAGACAGCACTGGTAAACCAGTAATGCCTGTCGCCCCTTTCTAAAGGTAGCTTTAGAACAACTACACTACCCCATCCACATGACAAAAGAGAATCTTGCTGCAATGCTCGCAGAAGACTGGTTCACACCGAATTTAGCAGAGCATTTTGCATTTTTCATGGTGAACTGCATTATCTGCCAGCAGTTCACCGCTGGGCACACATTAAAAGTAGTGAGAGGAATCATTCCCAGACCAAATGGACCATTCCAGCACTTGCATATCGACTACGTCGACATGATTCAAGTATGCAACGGCAACGGGTACAGGTATTTAATTGTGGTGGTGTGTCCATTCTCTAGATGCAAAGAAGCAGATCCCTGTACACATCCCGACGCTACCTGTGCTGCCAAGGTCCTAGTGAGGGAGGTGTTCCCTAGATGGGGGGTGTGCGAAGTAATGAGATCAGATAACGGGGCACACTTTGTAAATTCATTTTTCGAACAGATTAGCTTGTTGCTTGGTATAAAGCACAAGTTCTTGTCGGCGTATCATCCTGAGGGGAACGGGATATCTGAACGGATCAATGGCTTGCTTAAGGAGAGGATAGCCAAGTTGAAGCTCACATTAAAGAAGGGATGGCTGCACTGTCTGCCATTGGTATTGTATGCACTTCGGAACCAACCAGGATCTGACCATCATCTCACGCTGCACGAGATAGCTACAGGCAGAAGGATGAGGACCCCTCTTAACCCCCGAGATAGAGCTAGTTGTGATACCCAGCCGACTAGAGAGGTCCTGGGAACAGAGATGCAGAAGTACCCAGACTGTATGACATCCAGCACAACTGTCATTACAGGCCAGCTGCAGCGACGGCGAAAAAGGGACGGCGCAGCATGAAACACAACAGGAAGTGCTGAAGCAGGCGCAGCTCAAATACTTTGTGCGCCTCTCGTCTTCCCTGGTGATTCAGTATTGGTGAGAAACCATGCAAGAAAAAGGTGGGACGAGCCAAGATTAAATGGCCCCTTCATCGTAGAGGACTACACCCCGTCAGCTGTCAAGCTCAAGGGCAGAAGAGCCTGGATCTTCCTAAATGACATTAAACCCTACATAGGGGAGAGCCCTCCAGCTGCATCCAGCTGCGAAGAATCTACAGACAATGGCGAAGAATCTCAGCACGTGCAGACAAGATCCATGATGAGGAAGAAGGATGCATGAGCAGAAAAGGCAAGATGAAAGAGCTCCTTGTGAAAATCTTGGCATGCACTGAACTTCTCCTCTAAGCACTGAAAGGAAAAAAGCAATAAAGCGAACACTCTGTGCAGCCAAAGGTGCAGGGTAAAGAAGAGAATCGCGTACCCAAAGCCGCAGTAATGCTACTCATATGAGCATTTAGAGCCATATTAAGCATTGAAAAGGCCCTAAAACTCTGATAAGCGGAAATTAAGACATTCCTGAGAACCAAAAACGGTATCCTGAAGCAACCAGTACCAAGACTTTGTCACACAACTCATGGTCTCCCCCAGTAGAAATATTACAAAAAATGTGCTTTCCTGTTTTCGATTAGTACTAGAGACATATCAATCACTCGTAGGGAGAGACACCAGTATCCCAGATTTTATCCAAAATCCAGCCAACAGGAAGATAATACGGCAACTACTGACTGTCCTCGCAGAGGCTTTAGCCGAAGCACCAGAGTACTGGGAATAAGGACAAATGCTACCACCTCGAGTGATGATCGATGAACTGACATACACCTTATTTTTCCGAATCATAGAGTAGTGCCCAGGAGCTGTTGGGAGAACCACAGATACCCTAACCTTCATCAGAGATCCAAGAAACAACGAATTCCTAAACCAAGTGTGGTACAAACTGAATTACGTGGTCGCAATCCACGCAGCAGGAAAGTTCAAAAACTGTTCACGTCACAAGAAAGGCCTGTGATTTAGAGACTAGAAAATAAGAGCGAATGTCGTTGTCACCAAAAGACAGCAGATACGCATATCAAGTCTTCCTCCACCTCATTGAGAACTTTCCAGAACTAGTGGGTAGACCCAACAATGTTGACGTATCCACATTCCTCAGAGACCCAGTAAAAAATGCACAATTAAACAGGCTCCTGAGAGCTATCATAGCTCAACTAAGAAGCAATTATGGACATCCACTGCTGAGGAGAGCCTTAGAAGGAGGAGATCCAAAGTAGAATTTTTCGTCATCCTTCCGCTGTGGAGCAGATATAGGAAAGAGGCACTGTTCTTCAACTTGTCACCAAGAGACTGAACGAAAGGAGATGACACAAGAACTTCACCATCTTATTTTCCTTTTCCTTCATTTTTCTTATTTGTTCCTATTTTTTCATATGTTCACTTTTATTTTTATTTTTACAACATTTTATTTTTGTGTGATTTTTAGCAGTTCCATCTTTTCATTCGTTGTGCATTGATCTAGATCCAGCATGTCCTCAGGACCAAGACAAATTTGAGGCGTGTATTGGGACCTCACCTATTATCAATATGCATAATGAATGTGATGTACCAGAAGTTGCTAGCCTAACCCTTTTTCCATAGTCTAGCACAGGAACTGTACTGAGTACCCAGAGACTACCGTCATCACTCACGTGAGGGGGGACATTTGGAGAAGCACTCGTCCCTCTAATAGTAACAAACTCTCGATACACGAGACCAGAGCAAAAGAAGGAATAAATAATTGACTATGAACTCATTTGAAATGGGGGCCCAGAACAGTAACTTGGTTTTACCCCCAACAGAAGGGCGCTCCCACTTCCCTGGAAGAAAATGCTGCAAATTGTCGTTCCGAACGATTGTGTGTATATTTATAGTTATTATTATTGTTTTTCTGTCATTAACCATCAGAACTGCTTTCTTTATTGGTGTGCGAAGTGCCCCAATCTCAGTGCACCCACCAGATAATGAACATCTGGGGCCTACTAAAGCACCCAGACCATATATAGTGATTCCAGTTCCAAGAAAAGCTAATGGTGAAGCTAATGATTTATAATTGAATGTAATTAGCAGTGATACGTATACACATGAGGTGAAGAATGAGAAAAAAGGCTGGAGACAGGGTCAGCACAAAATGAATGATAATGCTGCACTGACCACTGCACGCACCCACACACAGGATGCACACAGACAAGGGCAAGTGTCAATGGCTCCAGAGCCCCCAACGAAAGCAGCAGTGAAGAGGAGACTGTATGCCGAACAATCTATTCCAGAAAACAGTGGTAGTACTCAAAAGGAGCCAAGTGAACCACTAGAGAGAGAGGGCATAGCAAAACCCCTCAAAAGAACAGAAGTAGCCACAAAGGAATTCACACATAAAACGGAAATGCTGATAGACTATTTGTTCCCATTCATAATCAGAGCAAAGAAACTGCACGAGGAGCTGGAACATAGAACTACAGAGAGTATAACAACAAACACGCCAGCTCGAGCGCTGCAAACAAACACCAGATCTATAACTCAGCCTCATGCTGAGGAAATGGTGAGCCAATGGCGGCCAGAGAACCACGATGAAAACCAACAAGAGGAGAGGATGAGAACCACAAAACCTTCTCCTACCATAGCGAGGCAGCCTGCTCCACCAAGACACCCAGAGAGGAAAAGTGGCACAGACGCATTTAGAGACATAGTCATAGCAAACTACAGAAGAACACTGAGAATCAAGAGAAGCCCACACGAAGATAACAATGAACTTAATGATTACCTGGACAGCACAGCCCATCTCGGAAATAACATATGGTACCAGCACATGAAGGAAGTAGGATGAAGGCAGTCGGAAGGAGAATGCTTCGTCTGTGCTCTCCTACCATACAGCATGGGAAAATCCAAGATCTTCGTGGCTGTAGAAATTGATGTCCCTACAGCACACTGTATGTCACATGTAGCAATGTGCAACACCAGAGGACAATTTATGGGAAGAGATGCCTCATTGATATGGGCCAACGAAAAGGATTACCCGGATGAAGATGGCTACGTCCAGGACATTAAAACAAAAAACCGAGCGCATACAAGGAATCAGGTGATCAGGTACGAGAACTCTGGCATCAAAGGATCAGGGATGAGCTGGGAAGCTAACCCGAGAATGAAAGTTCAAGGAAAGACTGCAGAAGAGGCTCAAATCTGGAAGAACAGAGGCCAAATGCACATCTGGGGGTCAGTGGTCTCCCCAGATGGATGGGAAGACGGAGTAGTAATCTGCCGAGCATGGATGGTCCTTGGAGCCTGCAAGGAAGCAATAGAGAATTCACAGAGGTTATGCAAACCTCTGTGGCCAAGGTTGGTAACTGCTAACATGGGTCAAAGATAGAGGAGGACCCCTGCAAAAAGTACCACTGGAGAGCCCGAAACTATGTTTCAGAAACAATAGCACAAGGAAGATGGGAGAGAATCAAAACTGCGGACGAATCTTTGAAGCTCCAGGAATGACACAAGGAACCGCAGTTATTATGGACCATTACTGGGCGTGTAGATCCAAGGCATACATAAGGCTGCCGAACAACTGGGGAGGCATGTGCACACTAGTGAACGTCCATGTTCCCGCACTAGTGATCCCTAAGAATGACCTAAAGTTGGACAGTTTCCCGAAAGCAGATGCTCATCTAAGAAGAAGGAGATCTGCGGAACTGGTATCCAGGATGAAGAGGGAAAATTACTTTTCTCCCAAATCAGAAGAGGCATTCCATCAATCCCATACGAACACAGGCTGTTCAGCCTCACCTCAACAGTATTCACAATACTACTCCTGCCCCACATCCAAGTTGGAGTAAATACTAAATGGTTGCAGATAACCAGATGGGAGTTATTGCAGACCATCAATACCACCATAAAAGGATTCAACGCAATGAAAGAACAGCTGAGAGCAATCAGACTCACAACTCTCCAAAACAGATATGTGCTTGACATGATCACTGCAATGGATGGAGGTGTTTGTGCAAAAATCGGAGAATCAGGTTGCACATTTGCACCATCACACGATGAAGAAAATGGAACCCTAACAGAGGCCATAAGCATGTTGACAAGCCTGAAAAACCAGATGATCGATGAAAGTGATGAAGTGGATGATGACAGCTGGTTTGAAGACCTATTCTCGTGGGTCCCACAATGGATGGGAGATATATTCAAGTTTCTGGGAGCTCTACTAGCAATGGTATTGCTAGGATTCTGTGTTATCAAGATAATCATTACACAGTGCCAGAAAACTGTGAAGAAAACCATAGGGATGAAAATAATGGTTGATGTCGAACCAGGATGGAAGTCCAGAGACCTGACTGATGAAGAAATAAGAGACTTTGTGAAAGCCAGAAAATTTGCGCCAGAGGGAACAAAGTTCACATATCCTAAGAAACGAAGAAAGTATGAAGGAAAATGGATCTACTGCAGCCCAAATGGACAGTGTCAGCTAATGACATGGAACAAAGACGAGCATGTGAAAACAGCAGGGAATTTGAAGGGAGTGAAAAAAACATGGACTCCAAAGGCTCACACATTCACACCATCATGTACCAACACAGAGGACGATGAACATGACACTGAAGAATCAAAAGAAATGAATACAAAGGAGACTGCAGTAGTGGTCGATAAACCGACCAGAGGGGGGAGTGTAGAGGAGGTCCCAGACATTGTCTGCACCCCTTCCTCTCATTTCGAGGTACCAGGAGCATACTCGCCAAGGTATGTGACGTATGAAGAGCAGATGAACCTACAAAGAGCTGCACTGGGACTCTGCCCAGTATACATCAGAAGATCCATACCGGTTGAAGCACCCATAACCAGACAACCCTGTGCAGCACAGTACCCTATTAGACAGCCATACCAGCCGCTGATACGAAATGAGGAGTACCTACACACGGTCCACGAAGAGACCCCAAAAGCCTTAATGGAAGGCCAGTGGAAATGACACAAGGGCCTGAACAGACCCGTGGATGAACAAAAGCAGCTGTCGAAGATAACACACCAGTGCGAGTAACTACGAAAATGAATGGAATAGACACAGAGAGGAGACAATGTTACAACATGAGGAAACAGTGCTACGAGACAAGATGGAAGCAACCGTCCTGTTAACGTGTGTAAATAGGCTTGAAACGCAAGATGCTAAGAAATCGATATTGCTTGCAATGCTTAGTAGAAAATAGAGTGGCAAGCGCCAACCGTATATCTACCTCAATAAGGCACATTATACAAGTGCGACTCCATTTTGTAAAAGCAGAAAGGTACCCAGGCGGCCAGCGGCCTGACAGGCCAAGTTTCGAAACCCAGCCAAAGGCAAGAGAAGGAGCGGAATCGAAACTCAACAAAGAGCGGCTCATGCCTAGGAAATCGAGGTCAACCCGAGAAGGGGAGGAGTGCGTCAGCTCACAAGACTCCAACTTCAGAGCATACCAGCCTGCCTCATGAAGGTCAAGATAAGGGGGGCCCATGCAGGTGGCTAGGCTGACACAGAATTAAATGCACTAAAAGCTGGAAACTGAAGCAGATTCATGGTGAACTAACACGTGACCAGCCAGGAGCGAAGAAGTACCATCGCCTGATGTCATCCAGGACCCGAGGATGCCATAACGTTTCCCGATAAGAGACTACAGTTTCGAGGCCATCCTTAGCCAACTAATTGACACGTCGCCCTAAAACACTGATTGATGGAAGGGAGGCAGGGTGAAACTTGGGACACCAGGCACAGGGGTGTCCATTCTGCATGCTGCTAATTAAAAGTGGACATTTATGTCTAGGGGTGTAACCTGCCCAATCACAATGGACCAAGTTATCTGGAGTCTTATAGACATTGTAACCAATAGGACATCGTAGTTATAGTGACGTTTATCACGCGTGATGTAGAGGGATGGGTGTAGACGCCCACCCGATAAGAGTTATCCAATCCGCATGCCCTATTATCATATACAGATATAACACCTATACTTAAGTTACCTTTCCTAATCAATTATATTGCATGATGATTTTTGTAAAGTTAGACATCAATTATGATGAGTTTTATGCATAAAAGTGGCTGTTCAACTGAAGTTCGAGGAAGTCGGAGCGAGACAGGTGATTGCAACTCTGCTGACTTCCATTTGTTTCTCTGTTTGATGTAATTGTCATTAAACGGACTTCCCTTTGCCAATTTACAGTCCTCATTATTGAGTCGTGTTGGAGTAAGTGAATCCTGCACTCCCTGTCCTCACATGGTGCAGCTATCTTGTCTTACAAGTTCTGGAGGGTGAGCGCTGACCTATGGGCCCGTCAGTAACTTCTTCCCCTCTTGAACACTGGTCCAAAACATTAACGACCCAGAATTCTATGAATAAGCATTTAAAAAATGCGCCAGGTATCCAACGTCACAATTGATCTGTGGGGGGGATTTCAACACCATACTTGATACTGACCTAGATCGCACATCAATCACACCCAGACCCCTATCGAATGCAGCCCGCATAATAGACACACATGTCACCGACCTGGATTTGAGAGATACCTGGCGATCACTGCATGGATCACGGAGGTCCTTTACCTTTTACTCCTACATGCATGATATGCACACTTGAATAGATCTGTGGCTGGTGTCTAATATGGCCTTGAGCTGGGTTGTAGAAGCCCAGATTCATCCCAGGACATTGTCGGACCATTCCCTGATATCACTCACTATAAACATCCCTGAAAGCGCCCCCCCAAAGAGCGCAATGGCGCTTTAAGCCTGGGTCTCTCCTGGACCCAGATTTTAGAACTTGCATGGCGCAACACATCTCATACTTCTTTGAGACCAATGAAGGCTCTGTGGACAAACACACTGTCCTATGGCAAGCATCATTCAAAGCCCATATGCGTGGCAATGTCCACCGAATTTGGGGTGCTGTGTGACATCAGGCAGTAGCTTAAGAGGCAGGAGGAATCTATTGCTCAATTACAAGCAGAATACTCAAACAATCCTTCCCCACAGGTTAACATGGAAATTAAAACACAACTAGAATATTATTGTGAAGCAGCAGATAGGGAGATAGGCTTTTTCGACAGACCAAGGGCAGCTCGCAGATACAGGGAACAGGAAAGGCCAGGTAAGCTTCTAGCATGCATGGTGTGCACGGAGAGGGGCAGCACAACTATCCCATGTCTCGCAAGACAGGATGGGGTAGTGGTCACAGGGACAGATGAGGTCAGTTGGGTATTCTATGACTTCTACAGTGGACTATACTCGCCCCAGAGCATGGACGCTGACAAAGAGATCAATGACTACCTGGCTGCAATCCTCACAACATTATTATCCACAGATACACTCATTGCCCTAGAGACCCCAATAACGCTCAGTGAGATAAAGATGACGATAAAGGAACTACCCGGTGGGAAGGCCCCATGATCAGATGGGCAGGGAGCTGAATTCCATAAGGAATTTGCTGAGACACTTGCTCACTGCCTTATGGCAGTGTGGTCCGAAGCCTTGGACACCGGCATTCTGCTGGAGTTTATGCGGGAAGCGGTCATAACTCTGTGTTGAAACCCGGGAAGCCTCCCGATGACTGTGATTCATACAGCCCACTGTCCCTCATTAACACGGATGCGAAGATCTTCGCTAAGATATTAGCGTCCCAACTCACCTCAGTGATGCCTTACATGGTGCACGAGGATCAAGCAGGATTTGTGCTAGGGAGATCAACCGCATCCAACATTTGCAGGTTCTATGATGTCCTGGCAAGGATCCCCAAAGATACTGAGTGGGTCGCCATATCGCTAGACATGCAAAAGGCTTTTGACACCATATACTGGCCATTTCTGTTTAGAGTGCTTCACAATTACGGAATTGGCCCTAATTTTATCAAATGGGTACGGCTCCTATACATGCAACCAAATGCTAGGGTGTTAGTAAATGGGGCTCTGTCCTCTGTATTGGAGCTAGCGGGTGGTACCAGGCAGGGGTGTCCACTCTCCCCCCTACTGTTCGCACTTGTAATTTAACCCGTAGCTGACTTTATGAGGGCACGGCATGTAAGAGCAGGCATCTCCATTGCCGGACAAATAGCTTTATGCTGACGATATCATGCTGTTCGTGAGGGCCCCTGAATAATATCTCCACAGGGTATTAGCAGCGGTCCAGGAATTCGGAAGTTTCTCTGGACTCCGACTGAACATAAACAAGTCTCAGATGTTTCCACTGATGGATAACACAAGACCACCAAGCAACCTATTTGGGCTGCGGTGGACACCCCGACAGGTTAGATATCTGGGGGTGGAAATGGCAAGATCAGCCAGTTTAGTCCGCTCCCTTAAACACGACACACTAACTGTTGCACTGTGCGCTAAACTCGATCGCTGGAACCATCTACCAATTTCCCTTCTGGGTCGGCTAGCATTAGTTAAGATGATCATACTACCCAAACTATTTTACTTCTTTAGTACAATACCACTGTGGCCAGGCAGGCAGGCGCTTCTTTGAAAGAATAACCAGTGCATGCTCCACGATTGTATGGAGGGGTCAGGTGAGGGCCAGCCATATGAGCGGATGGACTGATGGCGCCAGATTATGAGATATACAACCTGTCAGCCTGAGCATATTATATCATGAACTGGGTATTGGACGCACAACGAAACTCGTATGTTGATCTGGAAATGCAGGGGAAGGCAATGGCCACACTATTACACAAGACTGACACTGGGAAGAGGGGTTACAACCACTTAGATCCAGCACTAGCCACACAGCAAGCATGGTCGAGACTGACATATCAACCCCGTAACATTATAATGTATAGTCCCAAAATACCAATCCGGGGTGAACCCTATCTGGCTCTGTCTAAATGTATAGCATTGTCCTCGCACTGGCTGGGAACTGTATCACCATGGTCAATTCAGGCCCTGGGAGGACATTAAGCGTCAGATAGTCGACACCCCGCTTCAGAAGCTACAATATTTTAGACTCAGATTGGCAATAACAGCAACATGGGATTGATATCCAAGAGAGCCAGTGTCCATGTTTAAATTATGTAATCTCCACCGGGGCAACCGAGAAGACGGCCTCGGCATTGTATAGACAGGCGCTGGAAACTAGGAAGATACTAACACGCGATGTTAGAGGCGAGTGGGAAGGAGAACTTGGGATCACACTCTCCAAACCTCACTGGTCGCTACTGTGTGGCCTCATGAAACAGATCTCACTCAACTCCAGGTTCAGGCTGATTCATTTTAAAATATTGAATAGAATAAACCATACCTCAGCCCACTTAAGGAAAATGTACGCAACTGCTACCGGGAAATGCCCAAGATGTGATAGTGAGGATGCTGACCTGATACACATGTTGTGGTCCTGTGCGAAGCTTTGTGTATACTGGGGTAAGGTATGTGAGGCGCTAGTGGCGATGATGGAGCAACCTGTGCCCTGGGAACAATCGATATGCATACTGGGCTCTATACACAAAATGAATGCAGCAAAACGCAAGCTTATTAATATTGGACTACTACTGGCCAAGCGCACTATATTGATGAGGTGGAAGAACAGGGCGCCCCCAACAGCCGAGGAATGAGTGAATGACATGGTATGGGTGAATGAGCAGGGGGAGGTGTACTCCAGCTTACTACCTCACACCAGCAGTCCTAGAGATATATGGGGGGGTTTTCACCAATGCCTGAGCAGCAGAACCGATGAAGATGGTAGTGAAAGTGGAATACTATAACTGCTCTTTAACCCTATGTGCCTCTATGCATTATCACCTGTGTAAACATTAACTTGTCGTATGAATGCTCCATGGTGTCTGCTGTGCAACTTAAATAAAAGGTTAAAAAAAATCAACGCCAGTTCACACCTGTGGGTGTGCACTCACAAAGGGGCTGGGAGGATGACAATGCTAAAGGTGGTGAATACCATGTACACCACAAAGGGTTATTTTGCATGGGGACCCTTATCTACATGACTACATCAGACCCGGTATCTCCAGGCTCCCCTTTGAAGACCCTGCCCCTGCAATCAACATATGTCTGTGTTCTTTGACTGTGTTCCGGGCTTATGTACTCGCCTCATCCACATCCATCCCCCTCCACTATCAATGGCAGTTTGTGCCTGTGGGTGTGTGCTCGCAAGGGACCTGGGAGGGTGGGAATGGTCAAGGTGACAAATACCATGTACACCACAAAGGGTTCTTTCACATGGTGACCCTTATCCACGTGGCCAACCCAGACCCAGTGTCTCCAGACTCCCATTTGAAGACCCTGTCTCTGCAATCAACATATGTCTGTGTCCTTTGACTGCATTCAGCACCTATTATGCCCGCCTCATCCACATCCACCCCCCACTGCTATCAATGATATTTCACACCTGTGAGCGTGCGCTGGCAAGGTGACGGCACTGGCGGGATTTGAGGTTGTCAGACATTGTCATGGAGGCCTGGTGGGTGTGAACGAACATGTCAGACATTCACATACACACCCACTTCTGTAATCCTTTATAACATAAAGGAGTTAACAAGAAAACATCTGCAAGATCGAAAATGGATGTTGCCAGCTCTCCACTTTTTACCTTGCTTGCTGAGTCGGCTCATCTGTTCTTCTAAGTAACAGTTTGTCAACGTTTACCATTGCTTTCTGTAGTGTCACCATTCTCTACTAGGCCACCTTCTATTGCTTTATACTGTCACCATATTTTTATTCAAAAAGTCTACACCATTATCAACCATCCTATGCATTTTTATCTCTGTAATTAGCACATAACATTACAAAGTATTGTTTCGAAATGTAAACTTTCATAGTGCATGTTTTCAATGCAAGTTTCCTTTAGGTGGCAGTAAAAAAAAAATAACAAAGGAATATGATGTTTGATTAACTCACTGTGATACTTTTTTTAATAGTAATATTTATTTATATTTCTTTAACATATCATAGGGACAATCCAACAATGCTGTCTTGCATTGTTTTGGGTTGCACTAATAACAGCCATGCTAAAGGTCAGAGTACATGTATTTCCAAAGGATTTAAATGTAATAAGAATATGGTTCTTGAGCTGTGGATTTCCAACACTGCCTTATTGTATCATTTTGGGTTGCACTAACAGCCATGCTAAAAGTCAGAGTACAGTCCTGCATGTATTTCCAAAGGAATTACATTTAATAAGAATGTGGCTCTTGAGCTGCAGATTTCCAGTGTCTGAGATTGAAAGCAGAGCCAAGGATGTCTTGGATGATGTGAGTGGCAATCGATTCTGCGTCTGCAGCATGCATTTCTCAGAAGATATGTACGAACAATGTCCTCCCTCTGTTTCACCTCCCTTACCTTGTCACACCTTGAAACACTTGTGCATAGGCGCATTATAAATGTCACATCATATCATACCATAACAATCACAGAACACTAAAAGGCATTGACGACCAGACTCCTGCAGTTCCAACTGAATTTTAGCACACACTGACTCAGGCGAGTAGTGGATGCTGAATTTTTAAATGTATTTTACCATTTTCTAAATTTGCCTGTATATTATGTCTTGTAAATGACCACTCAATATATTGAAATAGTCTGTGAACAGGTAGCATAAGGAACGTTTTTCAGTTTTGGAGGAATATTTCCATTGATATTTCACTACCCTAGTTTCCTTCGTGACATTATGTACTGTGGTTTGTACATTTTGAACTTTAGATTACTTTGTGTATCCCTACTTTAGAGATACTCAAATAGTTTAGTGCAATGGGAGCCTTTTCAAATACACACTCACATTGCGTCCTTTAAAATAGGTAATTTTTTAAAAATTACCATGTCTGTCTTTATGTACACCTCACTGATGGAATTACAGACCGTTACCATAGTGTAAACCACAGACATGTCCAACATCCTAAAGGTGAGGCCAACCAACATTTTTGATGTGGTCTAAATTATAATACTAATGTCCATTTTCTATTGAACAATGGTATGAACATAAACATCGATTAAGGGACTGTGATGCTGCATCGACCACTATTCCGGAGTCAACAGCAACCTCACTCAACTTTCAAGTAATTCTTTTAGAATATTCGTTCAAATGTGACTATACAAAATATGTATTTGTTCAAGTTCAACTTAAAACATTTTGATTATTGTTATGATTAATATTCGCTTTTGATACAAACTGACTTGTAGGCTTCTTTGTCCATATCAACCATCTTTTACATGTAATTTCTTATTGATATTACATCTTTGTTATTACAATTACTGTTATATAGGCGGAGCCTGGAACTTCAACAACATACTATTCCGATCTGGAGGATGAGGTATGAGAAGTGATAATTAGTTGAGTTATACTAATAGTTATTGATTAAAAATATAATTTTTACATTTAACATAACTTATTTGTTTGATAATTTGCAATACTGTGAGCAAGTTGCAAAGCATTCCATAAACAAACTGTGATGTATATATTGCAGAAACACATACAACAATGAAAGTAAACCTTCAGAAAAATGTGCTTTGTCACTGAATAACATAGGCCCTTTCACTATATGAATAGTGTATGTTTTTGTTTATAAACTTAAGCTGCTTAGCGAAAAATGTAATGATTGAAACAAAATAACATTACAACACATTTAAGGGGCCACAATTTAATCAATATGTTTTGCAGGATGATCTCACACCAACTTCCTGCAACATCTCTGAGGTTATCAGGTACAGTTTTTATAATATGTCTTTTTAAAATGTTACATGTACACAGTGTTCAACTTTGTCAATACTAATTTAAAAATGTTACTCAGACGATTAACCATATCTTTTTACATAGTTTAACTTATGTTGTAAGGTCGACAATCATTAAATCAACCTTCTCAAGATTTACTTTGCGAGAGCAAAGATTTTAACATTAAATTGTTTAACAAGTTAAGAAATGGTCTTTGAATTTGTTATGTATAAGGAATGTACTGCTGAAGTGGTCGAAATTGAAGAGACACATGGGCAAGAGGTATGCATAAGATATTGTAAAATATCAGTCATCATCCATTTTAACTGTGATGTGATATTTAATATGTTCTAATGGTTTCCACAGTAACATTTTGTTATGCATGTATATACGTTTATATGATTCTTTAAGTGGAAGAGCAAATTTCAAGGTTTATACCATTTCAAAATGTCGTTTTTCAGCAGCTCGGTCTGGTGGTCGGCAAATCCAATTGGACTGTTTCAAGGAAAATTTTAAAAAAAGGAACATAACAGAAAGGTTTAAAAAAATTGGTTACCAGTTATTTCATTGATATTACATTTTCATGTTGTAATTCTTATATTCTGTATGTGCGTTATAAATTAAGCAATTTCTTTTCTCTTCAATTAGAGGCCTAGGAAGAAGGGGAGCTTAAAGACACAGACAACTACACAAACTAATGATGTCACTTGCCAAACCGTTGTCACTTGGGATCAGCTACATGTTGAGGCTCATCATGGTCCTCGCAAGAGTAAGTGTTGTGATGCAGATCTCCAGTGGCCGGAATTTGAATTGAATGTCAGCAGTGACCAATGGAAATTAATCCTGAATCATTGTTACAGCACACATCATCACCCAGAAGAAACAAACAACAGAGAAGATGTTTCAGAATTGCATGCAGAACAGCTCCCACAATCCGCACCCTCTAGGAAAATGCTAAGTAACAGACAATGTTCCCTGTTTCCCCAATACATGTGGACAAATTGGAAATATGATATGATATGATATGGCGTTTATAACATGCCTATGTTTCAAGGCACGAATATCACACACAGAAATAACTGAAGCATCTTCACTACTGATTGACGATTGTGCTTGTGATGTGGACTTCACTCTTCCTAGTGTTGAGGCCTTTTCCACCAGCATGGAATTGAAAACCTCTATACTTCATGTGGATTGGCTAATAAAGGAACCAAAATACATTTTATTTGACTGCTGCCGGATAAAGATTATGAAAATGATTAAATGTGATCATAAATTGTGTAGGAGGATTTGTGAGGAGTCATTGGTAAAGTTTACTCATGTAGTCAAATGCATGAATCTGAAGATCAAGTGTTGCTCTGTACACCACCATGACTAATTTTCATGGTCTGCTCAACCTACACTTGAGAAAGTGCCTGCTGGAAATGTACTTTGTTAATCTGCTTAATTGTTTAGCCGATCGACGTACAGTACAATTTCAAGTTTTTCTAACTTGTGGGACTCGAGTTCCTTTTAAAAAACAGTACTACAAATATCAGAAGGATTTCTTGTTCCCCGCTACTAGCCAGGCATAGAGACTCTGAAGAGAGGGTCCCTAGATAGGCCCTCATGTCCTCTATGTGACTGTCAAGCCGCAGAACGAGGGATGAGAGGTGTAACTCGATGTTTGGCCAGTCACCAAATACACCAAAATATCAATGATATGACAAGAGATATTCTCTCAGACAACCACTTAAACCGTATCCAGTTGATGGTTTAGAGGAGAGACGGTGTCTCATCAATGGATCAGGTCGAGTGACAGAAAACCCAAGCATCGATGACGTCACTAGAGACATCCTAGCATAGCAGTTAGTCATGAAGCAATTATGCACTTATGCATGAAGTAACGCAGACATACACTAGTTTCTGTTACTTGACGACATTAAAAACATGCTTATGACTCTCGTAGGTAGAGGACGGATACATTTACATAATGCTAAGGACCTTTCTTATTCCACCAAAGCAAACTGAAAAACCGCAAGAACCTTGCATATGCTGTATTGCAACTAACCATAAGAAGTTATAGAAACATATAAGGAACCTGTAGGGTGACTAAAGTGAATGAGGCTGGAAGCACAGGCCTCATATCCACGGAAGGCATGACATCGGTTATCAAAGGTAGGTTGTGCTCTAAATTTTTGTTAATGGGGGGAACGTGTTGTAGCCCAGCAAGGATACCATAAAAGAAAAAACGAAACACAAACTACCCCTGTCTACCGCTTTGTATCTTACTATACACTTTCTTTTGATTCTCATTTCTTATGTAACTTTTTTCAAACAACTATGTGGACATACACAACCCTGGATTTAGGAAAAATATATATAACATTTATTTATCTTTTCTCTATTCAATTCAAACCATATTAAAAAACATACATTTAGACAATATTACTTTAGTGATTTCTGCCAAACAATTTTTGGGTTTCAGATATGTACAGATATGTACAATACTTGAAATAGCCATTTGCGGTCTATTACATGTGACCCAGCAGAGCGAGACAATGCCAATTTGCTCGTGGTGGGAAGAGAAGCTGTTCACAGTGAAGCAGGTGCTCTCTCAGGCCAGGTTTTCAGACAAGTAGCAACACTATTGAACACACAGCACTCCATAGCCATTCCCATTAACTTGAGAAGGTACACTGAGCTCTGTGACCGGTAAAAGGTCCCAGGCCTGGAAGGACGTGCTCTAGCCAATCCAGAAGCTCCATTTGTAAGGTGATATAAAATGTTGCATGGGCCAGTGGTCTTCCTGCAATACTTTAACAATGTAGTGGGCACCTTTTGCTGCTAGTCTCAGGCAAAGCCACCTGACATGGCGAACCAATGGGATATATTAATATATGGGACCTCTATAGGTAATTAGTACAAACTGATCAATGGGGATACCTCGCCAATGGGGATACCTCGTAGGTTTTTTGGATGGACCTGGGTTTTGGGAAATCATTACGACATAAAACCTTGTGACACAGGTCCGGGAGCTCAGATTGCTGGATAATTTTGTTTTCATGTATGATCCCTGTTTATTGGAGAAATAAAGACAGTAAACTTTGCCCCATGTCTGAGTCTTCTGTTTTTGCATCTGGGAATCTTGATGGGCCTAAGTTACTCTACTGATATTGAACATTGTTATTGCGAGCTACTGATTACTCTGGCATACTTCAAATGTAACCGATCTCAATGGACAATGTTTTCGCTGGCAAAAGGCTCTGGCTTGCTGGTGATGGACAGTGTGAGAGTCCAGGTTTTTCTGCTAAATAATGCACTTGCCAATTCCAAGGCATGGAAACCAAAAACAAAGTGAGTGCAGTCTCTGTACAAGTAGCTAAATGTACATCTTCTGTTGCCATTGAAAAATACGGTTTCATTAAATCCATTTAATTTAATCCAGAGGAATGCAAATAGACCGGATAGCTACTGATAAGCACGTTTCAACAGCCAAGGCCATGTGAGAGCAGTTCGCAGGCATAAAGCATCAATACGATGTATGGCACATCACAAAATCAATTTCAAAACGAAATACAGCTGCTGGGAAGAAGACTACAAAAAACATTTTAAATTGGTTACTGTCTTTCAGCAACCATCTTTGGTGGAGCTCAAAAACTTGGATCTGTAGATATTCTGGTTGAAGAATGGCGTTAATTGAAGCATCATTGTTCTAACATACATTCTTGGAGAGGAAATAAATATTTCCATGAATGTGAACATGGAGCAAAGAGCAGCAGCATGAGAAAAGGAGGTTGGTTCCAGGCTGCCCTCCTCACATAGCACATGAGAAGAATGTGTATGACAAAATGCTTTCAAGAGACATGAGGGGACTCTCCGAGTTCTGCCACACTCGAGATTTGGAGGTGTTCTATAAATGTGCTTAAAATACAGGCCTAAAAGGTTGCATTTTGGCATATATGGTATGCAGGGCAGAACAAGCCTGGCTGTACTTGAATATAGCGAGAACGTTGCATGGGAACAAGCTAAATCTGCAGGAATTTTCAGGATGCCTCGTTACAACAAGAAGTTTACCAACAGAAGCAAACATTAGGAGGAAAAGCCAATCTTCCAGCAGATGGATTTTGAATTAATGAAAAATCGGGAATTGAATGTGTTGGTAATGCAAACGCATGGAATTGATCCATATTTTGTTTCCAGGGCCCAGTCTATGCCACGGAACATTGGAAAAGAGGTTTGCCCACCCAAACCTGAAAATTTCGTCTTTGAGATTTAAATGTTGTGTGGCTCTCTTTACACTATTTAACAAAGGCAGTTTCAAGCTTTTGCACAGTGTTTGGAAACTGTTTTAATTGTACAATAAATGGAATAGTATGTCACTTGAGATGTAATAGTTAAACCATTTTTTTATTAATTACTATTTGTGAAATAATGTCACTGGATAGGCCTTAACACTTCTATTTTTCTTTGATTTCTGTATTTATTACCATCATTATAATTGATTTATATTAGAACAATAAATGTCAGTCTGATTATTTCAAGTATGCGACTCAAATCAAATGAAATGTAGAGGAGACTGGTGAGCTTAAAACCAACAGTTACCAGGAGCTACTTTTGACTGCCAAAGGCCAATTAATGTAACCCTATAAACTAGCTCCTTGTTCCACAGTGGTAGTTCCTGGTGACCGGTTACTGCTGGATACCCAGGCACTGCTTGTAATTCCTGCTTATCCAATCCTAATTTTGAGTCCTTTTTTTTAATGAACTCACAATAGTTGAAGAATCTAAGCAGAAGAATTGAGTAGCAGACATACTCAACTCAATTTGAGCAGCAGACATACAGAAATGCAATGTCTCCAAAGCCCTGGTCCTCTCCAGGCTGGACTACTGCAACAGCCTCTTCCTCAATGTGCCGAAAGCCTTCCTTTGCCCCATTCAACTAATCCAGAATAGAACTGTGAGATTTATCCTTGGCCTCCAACCCAGGGACTGCATCTCTCAAGCCCAAAAATATCTCCACTGGCTCCTGGGGGCTGCAAGGATCAAGTTCAAGATGCTTCCCTTCATCCACAAGGCTTCTGGGATCAGGGACCCTACTACATCCAACTCTTTCCCTAAATATCTCCATCTTAGAGACCTCCAGTCATCTATCGGCAATTCTCTGCAGATCAAATGCTATTCCAAGCAGAGAGTGTGTGGTAGATCACTTTCCTTGGCAGGAGCATCTCTCTGTAATGGCCTCCCTGGGCCTCTCAGGCTTCTGCCTGATCTCATTAAGTTCTGGAAGATTCTCAAGACCCAACTTTTCTCTTCTTATTCCCCCCCACTTCTAATGCCCCCTTCTGTCGCATTGAAGGGCTGCCTGGTCACTTCTGAGCTCCACAGGGCACCAGGCCTTCCTCAACAAGTTTAGCCCAGCAGCCTGTCATCCTGCCCCCACCACCTGCACTTGCCCTTCTGGGCCTCTTTCACATGACAAGACCAGTGGGGTGTGCATCCTTACCGAGCCTGGTCCACCCCTGTACTTGTGGTTCGCATGTGGTCCTCACTACCTGCTTCCCCTGGCACTTGCCCACCTGCCCTGACCTTAGCACTTGACTAGCCCCATTGGCCCTCTTCCCCTCCTCCTCCTCCCTGCACTTGTATACTTCGTCTTGCCCCACTCCACCCTCCCACCCTAGCATTTACCATTCTGCCCCAACCTACACCTCCCCCTCTCCAGTCGCTCCACCCTAGACTTCTTGTTGCTCCTCTTGCATGATCCTAATGACACATGGCCTAGTAGGTCCTCTTTTTTTAGAATGGAAACACAAGACACAATGTAAGCAAAGTTTTAAATAATATTTAT
Source organism: Ambystoma mexicanum (assembly GCF_040938575.1). Classification (NCBI taxonomy): domain Eukaryota; kingdom Metazoa; phylum Chordata; class Amphibia; order Caudata; family Ambystomatidae; genus Ambystoma; species Ambystoma mexicanum. Next base: position 1,217,675,265 of record NC_090933.1, on the reverse strand, counting down.
GCAAGTGAGGATGGCAAGTGTGCTGTATGCTGCATGATTTACGCTGTGACAGATTATTGTTCAATTTTACGCAAACAGTGGACATTGTATGTGTTAATTGTAACTTAAATTGATAGTTAATATAAATATATACTGTGTATATACAATTATAAATTGGGTACTGAAATATATTTTTGTATTCTCGGTTTTCTGTAGTTATATTATACTGATGTGCAACTGTCATGGGTACAATTTACCGGTCGATGTCTTCTATAACCGCAATTGGCCAATAATCATCAACAATGCATCTGTGATAACCATTATCTGAGATAATCACCAGACACCAATCTGTCCTTTTGTAATTGCAGTAATAGGAGCAACATGCCAGCCTATAAATTCTAAAATCGTGCAGATGTGAAAGTGTTGCATTTGAAATTTAAACCACTAATTTCTCATCTGTAATGGAACACCTTGTTCCTCGATCAGAAATCAGTGATGGAAGATAATAACTTTCTATGAAGAATGCAAAGACTGGGATTAATTGATTGATGAACGGAATCAGCATGATAAGATCACTGTGAGAACCATGCGATGTTCGCTAGCTATAACCTATATTGGAAAAAGTTACTCATGTTTTCGTGGACTTAATTACCTCTTTTTAGTGTTATGTCAAAATTAAAAGTACTTGTTATGTTCCGACGATTTCTGTTGTCGGCAAAATAAACAGTTTTTATCATTTTGCATCATTTATGGATGTGTGTGCTTATGTTCTGTTATGTTCATAGTGTTAGATAACGCTATGACGTTGTTGATGACAGGGTACTTTTGGCTACACTGCCCACAAACAGCATTAAAATATTTGGAGCTCATTGAGAGCATCTGGTGATGTCAGCGTTAGGGGCAGGTGATCTGAATTAGCGCCGGAAGGTCCCTTGAATTTAGGGATGGATCAACAGATAAGATTCTGGAAGCACAGCTCAGCAGCGATGTGCTTGCCTTGAAAACAAGACGACAGGAGGCAACACAGGTTCGATACCCGGGTCCGCACGTAGAAACCTCTGGGTATTAAGTGTGCTACAAGTACGCAACTAAGAGACATATTCCTGAAACAACGCCTCAATGCCCCGGGCTGTGTGAGGGCTTTAAAAATGCAAATAAATAAAATAAAATAAATAAATTAGCACAAGTTGGCAGTACCCAACCCTTCGTTTTTCTCATGCGTAAAAGTTAGAAAAATGTGGGTAAGTGGCATTGGAATTATTTTTAAGAACGATCAATCTATGCTCTAAAATACATGCCCAATTGATTGGGCCAATACAATTCCTGAACGAACTCCCCCTTTAAGCAATAAGCCCCTGTATTGGGGTCTGGATCGGGGTGGGGGGGTAACAGCCAGGGTGCTCCAGTTATATGCCAAATTGAAAGGAGGGCCTTAACGCTGCATTCCTGTGTTGCCATCAGCCAGTGAGTCCCTCAGCATGGGTGCTGAGGACAAACCAGGGTGGTGTTAACAGCAATGCATTTGTGTGAAACAAGGGGTCACAGCGAGAGCGCAACTCTTTGTCTCCCACAAGTTACCGCTCACCCAATATGTCCACCATGTAAATGGAGAGCAGACCTCTCTTCCATTTCCATAGAGGCAATGGGTGGGCCGTGCAGTGTGGCGCGGCATGGTGGCACGGACTCAGGTGAGTGGGGCCTGGAGTTTGAGGGCTGGAGGATGGGTGGAGGAGGGAAACGACTTGGAGCGGGTGGGAGATGGCCGGTGGGTGCGTCCACTGATTGGGTTGTTCTGAACCCATGCTTGGCTCGCACAGGTTTGAAGCAATCTGGTTGGTGGATGCTCCCTTGGAGGGGGCTAATATTCTATGTTATATGGAATTAAATGGTTTGATAGCGATAATGATTTGTCACTTATATAGCACTCTCGCCAAAGAGATTGGTACTTATTTATCGAACTCGGAAAGATGAAAGGCTGAGTTGACCCTGTGGCCTGCAGATCACACACAGAACCCAGCAGCAAGCACTTTATCTACTGAGCTATCTGACCGGCATACTACGCGATTCATCCTATGAGCATGGGTAGGTGTGAGAATGTTATGTGGTGGAATGATAAGCAATAAAACTCGTTAGTCTATAGAGATATGATAGGCTATTTATAACGCGTTGAACACCCAGAGGTGAGAGTGGACACATGCCAAAGGACTAGGCCCTCCGGATTTAGGTTTTAACAGATGATGTCCTTCGTGCTATGCCGAGCTTGTGTTACCCTCACGCCGCCCACATGTGGCTTTACCCGGGGGTTTTGCTGCATTTTGAAAGCAACTTTTTGAATACACTGGTAAAATAAAGTTACGAATGATTTTTTGGAGGGGAAAAATAAGAAACACAGATAAACAAAACTTTACATTTTTTGGAAAGCATCACGAAAACATCACCAGAATTAAAAAATAAAACTGGGCCACATGAAACACTATAAATATTGACCAGTTTATCTTATTTTATTTTAATTGTACTTAGCATTGACGTCTAGCGCCCATGGGACTCTGACACTGCACCAGTTCACCTCAGTAGAGTACATTTACAATTTTTCCTTCATAAATATCCATATAGAATTCTCTAAGGACGTCTGTGCATTTAGGACTGCCCTCTCACTTAACATGTTCTCCAAAAACGGGAAGGACAGCCATCAGACCCCAACAGAGTGACAGATGTTTCAGCCTTTTTATCCTCAAATTCAAATGTCGAAGTGGTCCAAATAAGTATGTATTGTTCATGGTTACAACACTTTGAAGTTAAGATGTGTTTTGAGAAAAATAAAAATGATCACCAAGCCCAGCCTTGTATACTTAGAGATTCAAACATTTAACTCTTTCATCACAGTCATAGCTTCCATGCATACCGATCTTTAAAAAAAGCTCTCTGATTTCATGCAAATCAGGCCGGAACTCTCACTGGTGCTATTTGTCCCCTTCCGATTATAAAGAGTACAATAGGGAAAAAAAAGTAATTGGTTATTCTAGGTTTTGATAATGTGCTTTGCTCTGCAAGAGAAGTATAACATTCTTATTATTAGTAATATATACTGCAAGCGATTCTTAGAACATTGCAACATTTGAAAAAGAGACAATTTACAATTTCAATACAATGATCTGTTTCTTCTATTTCATTTTGCCTGCTCACCACTGATTTGCAGGCAGCGCTAAGGAACAGGCACACCTGCTACAGTATGCACAAGCACTAATTATTAACAAGGCATGTCAGAACCACAGCACTCCCCTTGGATCCTATCCAGGTTGCACTCATACCCACATATGGACAACATGCCCTAGTGTGCTGGTGACATTCCTGCATGACCCACTCAATAACAGTGGATATCTCCAAATAGCAGACCAGTCCACAGATTGGTGGATGCCTCTGTCGCTGCAGCTCTGACTCTCATTTTAGCCCTGCACATTACAGCACCCCCACAAAGACTAAAGAAACACTGGCTGAGACACCAATGGGTTCATCAGCCAGCAGTAGAAAGTTTCCACTTGCCAGTGAAGTGCTCATTTTAAGTTGGCTGCTAGTCCTGGTTTTTAATTTGGAAAAGCTGTTCACCCTACATATACAGCCGCCCCGTTATCCTCTCTGAGCCGCTACATTGAAAAAGTTAGCGAGGCTCCTTACCTCACATCGCACACCATAAGAGATGACTAAACCACTCGTGGCTACAGCCCCGCGCGTGCCTATTCAGACTCCCCTGTCCTTGCATCCTAGTCCGCCTTCAGGAAGCAGGGAAGGGGGAGCTCCATGATGCTGGGGAGGAGAGGGAGATATAAGGAGAAAAAGTGTGGAGGGGGAAAAGGGAGCGAGAAAGAACCGAGAAGAGTGAGTGTGAAGGAGCAGGGGACAGCAAGAGAGAGGTAGAGAGAAAGAGAGAGAGAGAGAGAGAGAGAGAGAGAAAGAGGGAGGTTGTGAGATAGGGGGTAGATCCAATGAGAGAAAGTGAGAGAGAACGAGAGAGCGAAAGACAGAGAGAGAAAAAGAGAGAGAAGGGGAGGTGATGAAGCAGAGAGAAAGAGACAGAGAGAGAAAGAGGGAGGCTTTGAGATACGGACAGAACCAATGACATGGAGAGAAAGAGAGGGAGGGAGCGAGAGACAGAGAGAGAGAAAGGGAGGTGATGAGGGAGAGACATAGAGAGAGCGAGAGAGAAGGGGAGGTGATGAGGGAGAGATGGAAAGAGAGAGACAGAGAGAGAAAGAGGGAGGCTTCGAGAGACGGACAGAACCAATGACAGAGAGAGAGAGAAAGAGAGAGTGTGAGAGAGAGAGAGAGAGAGAGAGAGAGAGAGAGAGAGAGAGAGAGAGAGAGAAAGAGAGGGAGAGAGCGAAAAAGGGAGCGAGAGACAGAGAGAGAGAGAAAGGGAGGTGATGAGGGAGAGACAGAAAGAAAGAGAGGGAGCAAGAGAGGAGAGAGGGAGAGAGAGAAATTGTCATATGATACACCTGGCAAAGCGAGCAGGATTATAATGTAACTGGGTAGTTGTGCTGCTATTCTTCATGTTTATGTAGCGCCCATTGTGATGTACACTCCAGGCCTTGGTATGAGAGGCCCACAGGGATCTGTGGGCCAGCAGGGCCCCAGGGATCAGCGCAGCGCAGCAATGACTGGACGCGACCACTTGGGAAGGTGCATAAACCTGGACTGCCGTCCCGGCGGCAGTTCCGGTGGTTCCTTTATTTCTGGGTGTCACGTGACCCGGAAGTATCTGGGGCACGTGACACCACATTCCTCCCCAACTTGGAGGTGTTTAAACAACAATTGACAAACATAGAAATTACAACAGGTGCAGTATTCTCCAAACCTTCAAGCCTTATCTGGGCCGGGTCGCTTGTCAATAGATTCCGTCCACCACGTATCCCTGGAGGCGGGATGACGGTCTTGCTCTCTCCCTTAAGTGGTATCGGGGATTATCCCTCTCTGGATTGTCCATGGCTGGGGGCCTGGATCCGGTTATGGCCTCGTGCCGGTGGGGTGTCCCCGGCTCGCTTGGTGTGACGTGCGCTCTGGGCATCATCTGGTCTCAGGGTGTGCAAGGTGCTGCTGACTCTTCTCTTGCGGCTGCCGGGCTCTCCTCCCATAGCTCGCGTGGCACTTTCCAGAAGTGTGATATGTTCCTTGTCACTGTTTCGCTTCCACGGGTAGCCGTAATCATGCTGTGGTTTGCGGCACTGACTGTCCATGGTTGGAATTCAAAGTTGAGGGACATCTTCTTGGGTGTAGCTCGGTTCTTGACAATGACCGTGTCTCCTGGTGTTAGATCTCGGTGACTGGCTCGTCGGGTGATGCTCTCTTGCTCATTTCGCCTTGATCTCCTGGCGTCTATAGCTGGGATGTCGGGTTCAGGGGCTACCCATTGTGGCTGTATGGGGAGTTCTGCCTGTATGGTTACACCAAACATGAGGGCAGCTGGGCTGATTCCTGTTGAGCAGTGTGGAGTTTGCCTGTGGGTCCTTAGGAAGCGGTAGACTGCTTTTAGCCATGGATGTCTTTGTTCTTTGGCGATGCGGATGACTTTATTGAGTGACCCCATGAATCTCTCAGCGTCACCGTTTGCTTGCGGCCATCTTGGGGTGATCCGCTTGTGCTTCACGTTTATGTCCTTGAAGAAGGTGTGCAGCTCTTGGCTGGTGAACGGCGGTCCATTGTCGCTTTTGACCTTTGATCTGGTCTTCCGTTTGTTCGTGTAGGCATGCCATTTCCAGGATGCGGGACAGGCGTACGTTTTTCTCTGAAAAGATGGCTCTTCTCAGCTTCTCAGAGGACATGCCGTTGATTATTTGGAGACGGATGGCGAATTCCTCATTGGGGAATTCACAGCCAACCGCCATTTCGCGTAAGCATGCATGGAATTTATCAACTGTTTCATTTTCTCATTGTCTGGCCATGCAGAAATGAAAGCGTTCATAGTCTGGGTTGAGGTCTGGTTTGAACATGTTTGTGAGTGTGCTTTTCGCGTAGCGCTGCAGCCCCAATGTTGAGTAGGAGGAAGGTGCACTTCTTCTTTGCTACCTTGATATCTCTCGCATCGAGGTGCATTTCAAATTGTTGTAGCCAGATCTCCCAGCGAATGGCAGCTCCCGTGGTAAATGGGTCAAAAGGTGGCATGAGTGGGGTGAGCGCTGGGTCAGGGTGATCTGGGGTGATCCTTCCCCTGGTTGATGAGCTTGTGCCGGCCCTCACAGGGCTAGTTTCGGGGCTGGACATGGTGCAAGCTTCTATTAGGTGAGGGGGGCACTTTTAGGCTGGGTGCTTTTGGGTGGCACTCACCGGTATTTGGAGCTGGTGCCTGGATGTAATGGTCGTGACCTCCTGCTTGCTGAGTTGACCAGGGCTGTGTGTTGCCCAGGAGTCTTGCAAACTGTGTAGGAGGTGTGTATTTGAGTGTCTTGACGTTTTGCTTTGAAAGACTGGGTGTTCCGGCCTCTGCTTCCTCCAGCGATGGTTCTGGAATGTTGGGGGGTTTGAAATCGAGGCTCTGCTAATACGCGTGTTCTACGCGGCCTCATGGAACCTCCCGCGAGTGAACATCGTAATGAGGCGGAATGGGTTTAACGGGTCCGCCTCCATTAGTGGAGCCCGTTAACCCGTTCCGCGAATCTCGTAATGAGGCCCAGTATGTCTGGGTCGGGGTCTATTATCATTTCTAAAGAATGCAGTAACTGAGAAACCTTTTCTTTGAAAACTGCATGAAATGTTGGTTTTTGTATTTTTCAGTGTGCCAGGGTTTTGATAATGGTGGATTTATTTTTAAATGTGTTTATGTGTAATCATGTTGTTCAGTGTTGCTGTTTTAATGGGACTCCGAAATAAACCTTTCTACTACTACAAGCGAGTGACATGGCTGAGGTTCTCCACTGACCCATCGATCGATCAAATCCATGCAGCATAGCTGGGCTCTTACCTTGGTAGGCATCCAAAGGGCATCACAAGACTTGGGCATCAGCATATTACAATGGGTTCATGGCATCATGGAATAGGGCAAGAGCTTTTCTTTTTTTAGGGATGGCAGTATGATATGATAGGTTATTTATAACGTGCTTAATACCCAGAGGTTTCTAGGCGCGGACCCAGGGATCGAACCTGTGGTGCTCTGTGTCGTCTTGCTTCCAAGGCGAGCACGTTGCCCCTGAGCTATCCTCCCGAGAATAAGCTAGACATCGGGGAGATGAGCAGAGAGCATCAATGAATGAGCGGTATTATGTCATGGAGGTTTCTTATATAGTGCCTTACACCAACCAAAGGGAAGGGGAGCACTTCTAAAATAAACAGGCGTTGTTGAGGTTGTAGGAAAAATCGGGCAGTAGCGCTGAAAAGAGACACAGCCTGGCAGATGCAGGGGTGATTCAGAAGATATGAATTACACCTGCACAATGATGCTCTGTGAAATGAGCAGCACAAGTCTCCAGTGTGTACCTCTTCCCAAGCAGTATTTGTTTGCAGAATATCCAAATATGTATCCCACTGTCATCTGTAGGCATTTTCTGTTTTCAGTGTGGATGTTGTGATGGATGCTTCTTGGTAGGTGTTGCGGTGTGTACTACATTTAAGCAGTATGCTAATAGCCGGTGCCGCCACAAGCCTGCAGCTTTGTTTTCATTTGTGTCAATTTCCTTACATTTATATTTCAGATGCAGGAAGGACCCGGCAACCCGCCTACTGTGGAACAGATGGCGCCCAATAATTCCTGCTGGGACGCCACTCAGTCACAGGGAGCGCCACCTTTAGAGCAATCCCTAAAGAACTTGAAAGCTATTCTTCGATCGACAGGGAGAGAGGGACGCCATGGGGGGATCAAGGGGTGCATCTCGGAGCAAGACTGTGCGCACACACCTGTGCCCGCGCATGGACAAACAGTATGGCACAGCCAAGGCTATTGGGATTTTCAAAAGGCATTGCGGACATGGTAACATGTGAAAATATACAAAAAAGGTAGCAGGCGCCCCTCTCGCGAAAGAACACGGCATGATAACCTGTTCAGTGGTTATTAACCACTTTGAGAGTTCGCAGCCATCTGCTTTTTGCTCACTCTACCTTTCACAGATGGGAAATAGCCATTTGCATATCTGTCTTTGTCCCGCCCACATGGGCCATCCAGCACTGAAATGCTATGACAATTCCCTTCTGAACAAGAGTACCATCAGTAACCCCATACACGTGTGTCAGCCTTGTTGGGCCTCATCAGTGAGGTGAAGCTTTGTCTCTCTGAGCACAGTGAGCAGGGAGTCCACATCTGGTTGCCCCCAGGTAACTCAGGGTGACCAACCCCAAGTTCCTTTCAAATATTTCATAAAAGGTAGCAGGCACTCCTCTCCAGAAAGAATATGGCATAATGACCTGTTCTGAGATGAGAGTTTGCAGCACACGCTTTTTGCTCACTGTACCTTTCACAGATGGGAATATCCATTTGCATATCAGTCTTTGTCCCACCCACATGGGCAGTCCAGCACTGAAATGCTATGGCTATTCCTCTCTGAACAAGAGTACCAAAAGCAACCCCATACACGTGTTTCAGTCTTGTTGGGCCTCATCAGTGAGGTGAAGCTGAGCCTCTCTGAGCACAGTGAGCAGGGAGTCCACGTCTGGTTGCCCCCAGGTAACTCAGGGTGACCAACCCCAAGTTCCTTGCAAAAAGCTGTGTTCTTACGAGAGAGGAGTGCCTGCTAGCTTTTTTGTACATAAATATGAAAAAAATATAAATATAGCCTGCTTCAACGTCGTCCTGCCAATTGCAGAATTAGTATTATAAGCGGTCAAATAGAGTTTTGGCATCATTACCGCCCCACCAAGCAGTATTGTGATTTCCTATTACTGGCAGCAGTTCGGCAACACTGTCAGTGGTAAATACTAGAGTTGGGAATTACATCAAAGGGAACAAATAAACATGATCAATAGCAGAACATCAGAACATGTGTGGTGCTGATCCTGCGCACGGTGTGGTGTCCCCAGTTCACTGAGGGTCAGTGATCGTACTAGTAGGTCCAGAGGATGCTTTTGCACTGGTGGAGGGTCTAATGTCATTGATTCACCGCATGGTGGTCTGGGTACCACAGACCTGTGCACCGGTGACATGGGTGTGCATGGGTACCAGTGCCGATTGATCGTGGGTGGTGTCTGGTCTATGCAGTGGTTCCTAGTCTCCTAGAGTGTCACAGCGCCTGGGTGCTTAGTGGCAAGGCAATCTGTTTTGATGTGGGCATTGCCCAATTCACTGCCATGCCAGCGATGTTGCCACTGAGTGATGGGCTCTGCCTGCTTCTCCTTACCTGTGCCCCCACTTGGGCTGCTGTTAGCCGGCTGTGGGCCCTGCTGCAGAGGTGCTGACTTATACTAGCCTGCCTTCCTGAGGAGTTGTGAGAGCAATGACTTGGTGGCTGGGAAGCTGGGCTGTGAAGAGAAATAAAAAAGGATTCAATGTTTGGGGTCAGTGCATCAATGTGGCATCACGTGGCGGCCATGTTGTTGCTGAGTGTGTGTATATTTACCTGAATGGCAAAGACTTCCAAGTGATTCTCTGGGCTGTTGAACAGTTTGGATGCTGCATGATTGGGACTGGCAGGTGCATTTTTCCTTAGGAATTGGTTATGAGGTAGGTGGTGGCCTACAGTCATTGCAAACGTGGGGGAAAGAGAGCCAGTTTAAAGTTGCACGCAATATTGTTTTGCTTGGGTGGCCAATTAAGGTCAGCATGCTGGTATCCTCAGTTTTCACCGTCTGCGATATGTGGCGAAGGATCCCCAACTTTCAAAGTGCTGAACTTCAGCAAATTGTACTGGGTGCCAATGGCCGTGTAGGTGAGAAAACGGATACCTCCTCATGGGGTGTCTGTTTCATATGCAAGAAACGGGGGAAAAGATGAGGACGGAATATGGAGGTGGGAGGCCCGTGCCCATGGACATCATTTAGGGGTTGCCAGGGGTCCGGCTACCACCTCTGGAAATCTTCTGGGTACCCAAATCCCTTCCCCTGAAACCCTCGGCCTACTTGCCCGCCCTAACATGCCAAAGAGTGATGTATTGCTCATGGTCAGCCCATGGCTGGCTGAAATAAATAATCTGTGTTTGGACCTGTAAGTGTGCTCGGTCCCATTGGCCGTCTCAAGATTAGGAATTATTTTATAGTGGGAGCCACCACCACACAGGAAATGCATGAAAGAGTGCACACGCTGTCCATTAGCATAAGGAAAATAAACATTTCCCACAATAGCACTTCTTATTGCATCTTCAGAATTATTATTATGTAGGGAGCTGTATTCCTGCTTAAAGAGAGTGTGTGTGCGTGCGTGAGTGCGTGCGTGCGTGCGTGCGTGTGCATGCGTGTGTGAGAGAGAGAGAGAGGAGGAGCTATCTCTGTGTTTGCATTTTTCACATTATGAAAGTAACCTTAGACAGTAAGTAGAAAGAGATGGAGACTGCTCACTGAATGAACTACTTGCTGATAGTAAATCCTGCACCCGTCACAATAAACCATACTTGTTTTACCCAACAGGGGACGATAAACATGTCTTTTATATTTCCAGATTGATTGAGATTGTGGTTTGGTGCTTTGCATATTCGCTTATTCGCACACAAAGAACTCGTTCTGCCCATGAAAGAATACAGTGCACAACATTTAGCATGCTAGGGTAAACCTAAAGAGGGGATGGTAGGTGATGTAGTCTGCTGGAACAACTGAAGACAGTAAAGCAGATTTCCTGAGCACAAATCACGGATTCGCCACTTGACCAACATGTGTGATCCTGGGCAAATAAATGTACCTTATATGAACTAATTATCATTAACTTCTCAAATGGAGATCACCTAGAAGTGATTTAATTCACTTTGCACTATAAAAAAAGCAAATGAGTCATGCATCTACTACATAAGGTTTGATCTGTCATCAGAGGACAGTACTTAGGAAGCAGAGGCTGCATTTGGCATGTTATCACAGCACTTGGGCGTGTGCTTGCCTATGGTGACTGTACATGGCATATGAGTATTAAATGGCATACGATGGAACTACTTAGGTATAAGAGAATGCACTTAGCCTATCGTAGCAGTGCATGGCATACAAGGCAGCATTTAGCAAATTACGACCATACCTTCCAGGTGCGGCTTTGACAAATAGTAACTGGCAATATGAGGCTGTACTTGCCTCCGTGCTCCGTGCCTGTGATGGCTCTGCTCCGTGTGCTCTCAGCATGTCATGACTGCACCCATCACATATTGAGGCAGCACAGTTGTGAGGATATTGTATATTGCTGAACATCCAGGCTTTTGTCTCCTTTCATTTTATTTATTTTGTAATCAAAATAGCACCTTTTTTTACATTTGTGATTGTGAGGAATTCAACCGTCCGCACAGTGCGTTTGTGCTCACCTGGGCTTTTTTGACATTTTAAATGAAATTGAATGATGGTAGATCAACCTCTGGAAAATGTGTGGGGCTAATCTGCACACATTTTCCTATGCTCACTGCACAACCTACGCATAGACCTGTGTCCTTTTGGTGGACACAGCCTACAGGCGCAGTCACCCTGTCATTTTTAGTTGGGATATGACAGGGGGGGTACACAATGCATCTCCAGAAGGGGGAGGGCTAAACCTTCCCCCTGACATGGCCAGCCTGATTAACTGACAAAGGCTCCATGTATCCACCCTGGCAGCAATTTGCAAACTAAGCAGAGAGTAATTCAAACAGGCCCACATGGGGCCTGGGTGCAGAGTTTGACAAAGGAGACAGGAAACCCCAACAACCTTCCATATGCAACTGTGTCAACCTGATGCCAGCTCCCGCCCTCAGTATCGCTTGACAGTGAAATGTCATGACTGGGACTGCTTGTTTACAGTAGTCAACCCCATAATGGGGACCCCATTCATAAGGTACGAGTATGTGGTTTGCAGGAGCCAGAAAGTCTGGTCTCGCCACAGCTTCAAGGGAGACCAGCCATTTTAATCAGGAACCACAGAGAGCTCCATTAAAAACAGAGACCCTTTGATCCTCAACAGACAGGAAGATGGGTGGGACGTAGTATTACATTCTTTCACCCCTTTACCTTTTCTGTTGCAAAGAACGCTGGTTATGACCTCACGTGTACAAGAGATTGTTGGTGGGAACCCAGGATTGGTTCATTAAGGTAGGCTTAGCGTACACCAATCCCTGTGGAATGTTTAACTTTAAAAGAGGGCCAAGCCCCTCTTTTGACAGATCATCTGAAGGCTTCACCAGAAGCAGAAGGAAGAACTCATCATTGCACCCTGACTGAAGCTATAGTATGCCTTACATCTTCCACCACTGTAGGAAGGCCAGGACCTCCAAGAGGGAAGCAAGATATCTCCCCTAAACATCTTTCAGGGAACAGAGGGAGATACCAAATCTAGATGACCCTAAAGCAGCTCTAGAGCCGGTACCGCCCAGCACACAGCGTGCCCTGCTAGGCTCTGCAGCAAGCTAACTAGGTGGGAAGTGCCAGAGTGTCTCTTGACCAAACCAAGGACAAGGCAGCTGCCTGCAACACTCTCCTCAACTTTGGCCCATCCACCTTAAAGGACAGCACAAGCCCAGTGAAGAAGCTAGGAGAAGTGCCTCGATGAGCATCTACTGACGTTCGCCTTAAAGGACATTTTCCAGACAGTCAAGCCCCTCAAGCTGCAACGACTGCACCGCTGACTGTGGTTATGCCGCAGTCGCTAAAGCTGTCCAAGATGCCTCGGCCAGTGCTACAGAACCGCCAACCAGCACTGGGGCAACAATTCTATACCCCAAGACACTGTGTAAGCCAGCCTGCAGCCATCCGTCCAGCTTCGCTCACTGAACTGCCTGCCGTCTGATACCAGCAGCTGTCTCCGGTCTTGAACTCTGTCGCAGAAGTTGTAAAGCACCCTGAAACCGACTCAACCCTGCCGAGCACCAACAACTCCTACAACACATGGTACATTGTGGTTCAGTCCCCTTATTCTTCTCGGAAAGCCCCCAGTGACATTTTATGACGTATTTCTCCCTTTGTGCCGAAATCAAGTATCCTTGAACTGTTGTGATGGTTTATTATACCAACTACCCTCCTGTCAGTATCCAGAGTGCATCCCTTTTCCTTCTTTGAAACTGTCTGTCCTCTGCATTCCTTTACAGAGTGGGTCATATTGCGTAGGGTGCTAGAACTGTCTTTTGTGATAATAATAAAGTAGATATTTTTATACAACCTTGACTGGAGTCCCTTTTATCATTGGGTAATAATTGTATTTTTGCTGTGTTGCAACTAACCAACAATCCACAACCTTTCAGAGATAAGTCTGCCATTCCATCCACGTTACCAACATTGGGCAAGGAGGTTTATAATTTACTTGTGTTTCCAATATGTACATATCCCTTCTGGTGTGCTAGAGGTTTGGGGCTGATTGATGGTTTAGAAACTGATATTCATCCCTGGACCACTGGTGCCCAGGAAGTTGATTCGTCACAGTGGTGACATTTCCTGTAATGTCACCAGGGCCAAATGTCATATAAAAACACTTCCTATGAAGTCAACAGGGGCAAAAATCATTTGATTTCACTTCCTGTGATGCCACTGGGCATGTGATGACACTTCCGCTACACCTGCCATTTTGGTAAACTGTCTTCCCTGCCCATGCCGTACTTTGTGGAAAGCATGGCCCACACGGTATCCCTACATATTATCCCCACCAAAAATATTTCCGTTAAATGGTCGTTTGTCTCGCCATAGGTTATATTTTTGGGGGGATAATTTGTGGGAGCAGGTGTTGCGGGGGTGTCCCCCACACATTTGAAAATAATGCAGGGGTTGCGGGGGTGTTCCCCGCAGGGCCGATGGCTCAATATCTCCGCAAAAATATGGCAATATTATTGTGTTGCAATTTTTTTGCGGGGATAATAACACATGTAACCGCCCACACTCTAGAGATATTGAAGACCATAAAACGTAGAGCAGCAGGTAGGGTGTCGGGCTGCCAGAGGATCGGTCTTGACTGAACTACTTACTTGGTCTACTAGAGGCAATGGAGCAAACCACAATGGAGTAATTCTTGTCATTCTTAGAGACCTCTGTTTCCCAGCTCTTCTCAGGAAATGCCTCGAAGAAGGTTTTCTCCATGGATAGGGCCCATCCTCAGCGATTGCTGGAATCTCCACAAAGCTCTCCCCTTTGGGCTGCCTTGATTCGGCTCCTTTGGAACAGGCGAACAACTTCGAATTAAATGCAACAGATGCCTCTCCAGGCGGGTGCCTGCCCTGCAACATCATTGGCAGCCCCAGGATGGAGGCAAAGGCTTTGTGTCCGGTAAGCACCGCTGACTCTTGCTATGGAGAAAGTGAGCATCTGTTCCTTGTTAAAATGACCCCTGCATTTGCTACAGCCCTGCCTGGGCTGCCTATCTTAAAATATATTTGTCCAATAACAAGGAGCCGGCAGGCGACACCGGCCCTCCTACAAGGCCCTCCTTTAAGGCCTTCTTCCCCTGTGTGGGGGATTACTTTCACCAACTTCGAAGTGACTACATCAGGTGCCTCTCCAGGCGGGCGCCATGGAGGAGAAGGCTTTGGGCCTCATTACACGGTAGGCGGTAAGGGTTTACCGGTACCGGTATTTTACCGGTACCGGTAAATCCTTAGCCCCTTACTACGAGGTCCCTTTGCGGGTTGGAGAATTTAACGCCTGCTTTTTGCAGGCGTTAAAATCCAACCCGCAAAGGGACCCAGGGAGCTAATTACAGTACCGCAATTTGCGGTACCGTAATTAGCGCCCTCCCCATTCCCATTATGCCCTATGGGGCAAAAATGGGAATGGGGAAGGGCAATGGTGGAAGGGGGAATTACCGCCCCGCCAACCTTGGAATGGGGCGGTCATTCCCCTTTCCACCAAGGCGGTACCGGTAAATTACCGGCATGAACCATGGCGTTAATAGCGCCATGGTTTATCGCCTACCGTGTAATGAGGCCCTTTGTGTCCAGTAAGCACTGCTGATTCGTGCTATGAAGAAACTGAACATCTGCTCCTTGTTAGAATGGCCTGTGCATTTTCTATAGCCCTGCCTGGGCTGCCTACACCAGCCTGCCCTCCTCTGCCTGCCATAGATTGGCTGTTGGGGAAATATATGTGTCCAATAACGAGGTGCCAGTGGGCGATGCAGCCCCACTGTAAGGCCCTCCTTTGATGTGATATGATCTGATTTGGTATTAAAATGTGTCTGTACACAAGTGTTTCTAGGTGCCACAAGGGAGGGGAGATGGAGGGAGGACAAGACAAACAATCCTACTAGGCCTTGTGACATTCGGATCGTGCAAGTGCAAAAGCAAGAAGTGTACGGGGGAGGGGGAGGGAGGAACTGCAGGGGAGGGGGTAGGAGGAAGTGCGATCAGGGCAGCATGGCTCTGAGTAAATGCAGCCAGGTCAGCATGGCTCTGGGAAAGTGCAAGGAGGCAGGGGGGCTATAGAGGTTATTGTTACAGCCCCCAAGTGTGTGGTAGGCTAGGATGCAGTTCATGGAAGACTGGTCCTGGAGGAGCCTGGTACCCGGTGAGACTATGAGGGTAAACAGCAACCAGTCTGCGCAGCAGGCAAGGAAGTTAGCAAAGAAGTGAGAGAAGGCAGAGAAGAAAAGGAAGGTCTTGAGCCGTTTCCAGAACTTCAGGTGATCTGGCCCAAGTCTAAGAGGGGCACGAAGGTCGTTCCAGAAGGAGGCACCTGCAGAGGATGGAGATCTACCCCCACTATCTGCTTAGAGAAGTGTCTGACCCTCGGATAGTTAGCTGAGCGAAGGGCTCTAGTAGGCTCTATTAGGAAGGTTTTTATGCAGGGAGAGTGGGCTATAGTGAGGGCCCCGGCCCCAAGAAGGCCTTTGGGACGATGCAGAGGGTCTTGAACTTGATCCTTGCAGCAACTGGGAGCCAGTGGAGAGATTTCAGGGCTGGAGAGATGTGATCCCTAGGCTTGTGGCCAAGGATAAGTCTTGCAGTCCTGTTCTGGATTAGTTGCAGGGGACGAAGAGTAGCGTTAGGCAGATTGAGAAAGAGGCTGTTGCAGTAGTGCATCCTGGAGAGAACCAGGGCTCTGGAGACAGTGAGCTTCTGGGGGAAGGTGAGAAAAGGTAGAATACCTCTGAGGAGGTGCAGCTGGAAGTGGGACTTCCTGGCAAGGTCTGTGATGTGAGAAGAGAATGAGAGTCGAAGATGACACCACGTTTTTTTGCCTCACAGGAAGGTGAGGGCGGCCACAGTGAGATGGGGAAAGCAGGAGCAGGGGACCCAATGAGAAGGATGTCAGTCTTACTAGCATTAAGGCAGCGATCATTGGAGGCGCAACACTCCTGAATCATGGATAGACAGTCAGGAATGAGCAAGGAAGGTGAGGAGGCTGAGGGAAGCCTCTAAGAGAGATGAGTTTTGTCCACATTACACAGAAAGTTAGAAGAGAAGGTGCAGATCAAGTGGGCCACAGGTGCCGGAGAGATATTGAAGAGCCAGGGTGAGAGGATAAAGCCCTAGGAGACACCACATGTGGAGGGAGAGGTGGTGGAGAGAAAGTATCCAAGTTGGACCTGGGAGGGTCGGTCCAGTCAGACTTTAAAGACTTCTTCCCCTGTATGGCCCTGTCCATACCTGGCCGACATGTCTGCCATCACCCACCGCTTGTGCTCCCTCCTTATCATCCACTCATGATCCCAGTTTCCCCCAGGATATACCCGCTCAATTCAATTCCTTGCCCGCGTCGTCGGACGTCCTTGTTTCATGCTATCAAGGTAATCGTTTAATGTATTTACCTACTATGTAAGTAGTGTGGCCAGTGCCTGGCCAACCTCTCCATTTCGCCATCCCTGTGCTTGTTGCAATCATACGTGCCTACAATACTTAATAAGACCCCAGCAGACGGAGACTGTAAACACCTTCACATCTGACTTACTTCTTCATTTCAAATTGCGTATTCACAATCCCATAACAGACTAGCGCAGCTTGCGCTCCATGCCGAGTACCTCCTTATCTCTCTTGTCAGCCTTGAGCGGTATCTTGCATTCATACCTGCCTGCAACTACTGATTTGTACTTATCATTCAACCTTGTGCTGCCTTTGCATTTTACCTGCCTGTAACTTCTGATGTGGACTTTCCATTCAGCCTTGTGCTGCCTTTGCATTTTACCTGCCTGTAAATATTGATTCTGACTCTTCATTCAGCCTTGTACTGCCTCTGCATTTTATCTGCCTGTAACTACTGATTTTGACTCTTCATTCAGCCCCATGCTGTCGCTGTAATTTACGAAACTGCATACTCTGTTCAATTTGCTTGTCTGCATGCCTGATGTCGCCCCCTGCACCATGACTTGAGGCTTTGCCAGTCTGTATTCACTCGTACCTACTTTGTCCCATTTGCTTGCGTGCATGCCTGTTGTAGCCCACTGCACCATGAGGTGAGGCTTTGCCAGTCTGTATTCACTCATACCTACTTTGTCTCATTTGCTTGTCTGCATGCCTGATGCAGCCCCTGTACTATGAAGTGAGGCTGTGCCAGTCTGTATTCACTCATACCTACTCTGTCCCATTTGCTTGTCTGCATGCCTGATCTAGCCCCTGTACCATGAGGGGAGACTTTGCCAGTCTGTATTCACTCTTACCTACTTTGTCTCATTTGCTTGTCTGCATGCCTGATGTAGCTCCTGTACAATGAGGGGAGGCTTTGAAAGTCTGTATTAACTCGTACCTACTTTGTCTCATTTGCTTGTCTGCAGATCTGATGTAGCCCCTGTACCATGAGGGGAGGCTTTGCCAGTCTGTATTGACTCATACCTACTTTGTCTCATTTGCTTGTCTGCATGCCTGATGTGGCCACCGTACTATGAAGTAAGGCTTTTCCAGTCTGTATTCACTCTTACCTTCTTTGTCTCATTTGCTTGTCTGCAGGTCTGATGTAGCCCCTGTACCATGAGGGGAGGCTTTGCCAGTCTGTATTCACTCGTACCTACTTTGTCCAATTTGCATGTCTGCAGGTCTGGTGTAGCCCCTGTACCATGAGGTCAGGCTTTGCCAGTCTGTATCCACTCATACCTACTTTGTCTCATTTGCTTGTCTGCATGCCTGATGTAGCCTCCATATCATGAGGTGAGGCGTTGCCAGTTTTGCACACACACTCGTATGTAATCTGTAACCAATATGCGTATTTGCTCACTTCGCTAATTCTACCATGCACTTTCTGTAGCTAGTGCCTAGATGCCCGTGGGTTTTGTGCGCTGAAATAAATGCAAAAAAATAAATAAAATAAAGCCTGCCGAGTGACTGCATAATGGTCAAGCAGTATCACAGTATCCAGATTACAGCTAGGAAGCTCAAAGGATGGTGAAGACCTTTGATGGTGTTAACAAAACACTCAAAAGAACAGAGATTGAGTATGCACTTCTGCTCTGGGTCGACGTTAATGGACTTAAGCAGTTTTTGTGACCCAGAGGCAGCCCTTCACTATGCATGACTCTGGCCTAAATTCTTTTGCACCATATGATAGTACTCATGCTGACAAGGTCCATCCATATGCCGGACTTGCAAGGTGCGCACATGAGTCCATTATGTCATATTAGCTGGAGAGCTACATTCTGTATTTTCTTCCTGATCTAAGATGGTGCCTAGTCTCCTCTGTTTCGCTGACGGTGTCACGTGATTGATTGCACGTGTCTGATGGGAGCCAAATCCCTGCAGCAAGCGAGTGCGCCACTGGGAAACAGAAGGCCAGGGCATCTGCCAATGACCATGCTAGGGACTGGCATGGTTGTTCTACAGACTTCACACCCAACACAGGTATTCATTCACTTCAAGAAACATTACTCTCCTTTCTGATGGCACACTTAGGGCCCGATTCATGGAATAATCTGTGTGAAAAAGCAGGACTTTGTGTGCCAAACTGCGTGCAAAATCCTGTTTGTCGATTCATGGAATCGACTGTGCTGCACCTTTTTGTATTTTGCAGTGAATTCACACAAGCTCGTTATGTCACTGCGAGATGCAGAATGCCGTGCGTGAGCCACCATGCAGAGCGTGGACGTGGCTTGCGCGGAGGACAGGATAGGGGCAGAACATGGAAAATGAGGAGGAACGAGGCAAAAAGTGGCCGTTCGGAGGGACGGTCCACAGGCCGTCCCTCGCACGCCTATTATTGCATGGAACGATACTTATTCATGAACCCGAGCGCGCAACCTCTCAACGGAATAATGTCCATGCAAAGCCCTCTTTCTATCCGCCACCTGAAGGCAGGCGTACAGACACTTGCGCATAGAATTCACCACGCAGGAACAAGAATGGGTATCAGGTTTAGGGGTGCGTGTACACAGCAGTGGTTCCAATCTGACTCAGGGGTGCGCGTACGCAGTGTAGCGGGATACAGGAACGGTTTATGGGGGTTCATATGCAGGTTTTCTGAGTTGTACCCGAGTTATGATAAATCGTACGCATATTGTCAAAGTGCCAGTAGCAGGTACAGGGGACCCCATGCAGGGTCTCCAAGATGCATGCCTGCTTGCAGGGGACCCCACACACTGTTTGAAGGGTGCGTGTATTCGCACCCGTGGGAACATGCAAAGGTAGCTGTTCTGGATGTTTTTGCTTTTCATGGGGGCGTGTCAGCGGCGTTCCGGCCATGAATTGCGTATATGGTTACTTTGTGCAAAAAAATCCATGATCCATGAATACGCAGAGCATGTATTTTCTACTCTGCGCAGTGTTGTTCTCAGCGCGCAGCCTTTGCAGGATAAATGCACACTTTTCCATGAATTGGGCCCTTAATCACATTTTTATTTTGGATATCTACTGCCCTCCCTGTCCTAGCTATAGCGACTTTCATGAAGATATCTTGCCGCCCCTTCACCCTCCAACTTTTGATGCCCACGTGCCATGGAAACTTCAGATCAAGTGCATACTACTTAACATGATGCCTCAAGAAAAACACAAAAAAAGGCTATATACTTTACACTAATCATCACTGAAAACTGGCTTACAGACATACGTGGATCTGAATCACACATGCAATGCCAACAGTTTACCAACTCCACACTGTAGATAGCACCACCTCTGCAGTGGGGAGATGCAACCATCTTTCATCACACTTACAAAAGCGGCCATCATAAAATCTGGAATTCCTATTCCCAAATGCAACCTCTCTACTTCTTTCTTTTCCCACGTGGGAACCGCCCTCTCCTCTAGAGGCGCCGCCCATTACTTCCGTGTTTGATCTTCTTGCCCAGTGTAAGTTCAGAAGGACTGCTCCAAACCGATGCTCTTGCATGTATGGGGGGACTCAGGGTTCAACAATAAGGGAGAAAGCCTAATCAGGACCGCTTTGATGATGGGTAAGAAAGTGTTGGCAACGGAGTGGGGCAGCTTTACACCGCCACGTATACACAGATGGCAAGAGGGGATGGAGTACTGTGGAGAATTAGAAAAAAGGGTCTATGGGGATGCCCTGAAAAGTTTGAAAAAGTATTGGCACGATGGATGGAATTGGGTTAAGCAACGGTTAAGGACGGCCCACGGGGAGGGATGGGAGGAGAATTGGCCCACCCATGAGCAGCAGCCAGACTATAAGGGGGGGGCAGTACAGGACTATGGACGGGGGTGGACTAAACATGGGGGAAGCACTGGGAATGGCAAGGGGACCACTTTGTGGTTTCGAACTGTTTGACTTTTTGTTTCCGTTGTTTGTTTCGATGGTTGATCAGGAAACGATAAAAAGTTATAAAACTTGATTTAAAAAAAGAAAGTAATTATTGGCCCCTTTTGCCAACTCTGTTGGTTCCCTTGACTTTTTGCTGAACATGGGGTTTTCTGGACTGTCTCCACTTGGCTACTTCTCACCTAGGGCACACACTCCTTCCTAGCTGGCATGGCTACCATGGCAGAGATGCTCCTTGCACTCCATTTTGCCCTGGGGTGACTTTTCCTCATCCTAAATAAGTGCTGGGGAGTACATGGGTGGCAGATATATCTTTAATGTTTGGCTACACCATCCTGTAAGCTTTTTACTGTGTTGGTAGCCAAACACGCAATATATTGTGGTCAGTGTGCTACTAATGCAATTTATCATTCCTACACCCTGGCCATTTGAGTGTGTGTTTGAACCAGGTGGAATGTTCAGAATTGCCATTTTGACTAAAATCTTTCCAAAATCTTCCCAAACACCCTTTTGATGTGTGCCATGAAGCTGTGACTAGATCAAGGTCTGCCAGATATTCCAATCCCAATCCCTGAATGAATGCCCAGGAAAGGGAGGATTGACCAGGCTGACCTGATAGGATGGAAGCTTTGAAAGGTGCATGGATGCTGATTGGATAGTTGGGGTCATGTGTGTGTATCGGTGGGCATATCCTGAGCCAATGCTTCAGAGCCTACCTTGAACCACATCCTTGAGAGGGAAGATGGGACGCATTCGATGGGCCTGTGCTGCTTTTTCCAAATCTACCAAAGGCAAAGCTTTGCTCATCTCCATCCTGGGGGATCCTCTTTCAGGCTGTTCCTCTCTCTAATTCTGTAGAAAACGCTAGGTCATCCATCACTAACGCCCTGTGACCGCCATCAAAGCTTCAGACTCCTTCTATGGCTGAAAGAGAAAGGTTTTCCCTCCGTCTGTACTGGAACTAAGTGGCCTGTGCTGCTGCTCCTCAGATCCTTGTGCTTCTCATCATGAGATGTCTGGACTTGCATCCTCAGGGTCGCCTGCATCCATGATGTAGGAATGTCTTGCTGCTTGTGCGAAGCCCTTTGTGCCCTCTTGCGCCACTCCTGACTTGCTTGCTGGGTCACCTCTGGTGAGACCCCTTCTCCGTGGGCCTTCCTCGAGGTCTCCAGTCAGGGCAACCTTTCTCTAGTCTGTGCTGCCACCCGACTTTGTTGCTGATCCTCTTCGCCGGGGTCTCTGGGCTCCTGCGCCACCCTTGGCTGCGACCATCTTTGTTCTGTAGGCTTCAGTCCCTCTCTGAATCCATCCTTCACCAAGCCTTTGCTGCATTCCAGGGGTCATTACCATGTGGTAACAGCCCTTGGCCCAATTGAATAGGTCTGTGAAAAGCGAAGGCCTTTTACAAAGTTCAATGGATGTTACAGGCTGGTAATGTCATGAGAAGTGGGGAATTATTCCACCCAATGATGATTGAATGTTCTGTTTACAATAAGGAAAGATAAAGGAGAAACTTTGGAATGTTAGGACAGAAGACCTACATCAGCTACTGTTGCCCTCTGTGCCACTGCATCGCCTGCAATGGAACTGCCAACATTCTAATGCCCTAATAACTTGTAAATGCCATTATCCGTGTGTTCCCTGCGTGGGTGCAGGATTTTGCAGAGTAATCCCTTTGCTTCTAAAATTGCCTGTGTATTTGTGATAAATGACTGCTTTTCACTCTTTTTAATATAGCACCTTGTGTGATACGTTTCTTACTTGCTGATAATGCAGTTTGGTATGTTAAGTGAACATATGTTGAATTGTGATTGCATAATAAGTTACTGAATTTGTATGTACTGTAATGTACATGAAATTATATTGATGTGACTATGTATTGTATTTACTTTGTAAAAGTTAAATTATGAACTGATTACAAATAAATAAAATAAAAATAAATATGTTATTATGATGTATACTTTGCACTGTTGCCATTCGCATTGTACCCGGGAGCTGTGGGGGATCTGAGTGGGAGTGCGTGGAGTTGATTAGGATGGAGGAGGGGAGAATGCACATTATTAACTTGGGTCTTGTGGTGCAGACCGGAAGTAGCCTGAACCCAGCGTGCGGCTGATTTCTAGAGCATAGAGGAGCTGTGTCCAGAAAGGAAAGCGTGTGTGCCCATGGGTTTAGGACTCACTGGCCGGGGCTGTGGTATCCAGGCTGGTTATAGAGGTGTCATATTCTGTTTTTTTGCATCTGGTGGGGGCTATTGGGAAGCCATCTGCGATTGGGTTGGCTGATTTGCTTGTAGTGTGTTTCAGCATTAGAGTGATTAGTGGATAGGCTTGGAAAAAAGCTGCAGTGAGAACACTAGAGAGTGTATATATTTTAACTGCCCATATTGCACTGATGCCCAGGACTACTCTTCGGCTGTCTATACGGTGTGGCAATTGGGGTGTGGTTCGCATGTAAACTAGAGAGAGATAGGGTGGCAGACGCTGTAGTGTGAAGTCAGGCCTGCACACGTTGAGCATTGTATTGATCTATGTAAAGCGCATTGGACAAAAGTGCTACATGAATAACAAGTCATTATGATTATTATTAATATTATTCTCTACTGAAATCAAGAGCATGTAACATGGCCACTACAACACTGCTTTCTGAGCACTTAAAATGTATTAGAGTAGCCAGCCAATCGGCTCCCTAGAAAGCTGGGCTTGAACCGGCATTATAAACCTGCGTTCTAAGTGGGCTGGTGTCCGCTCCCCTGTTTAACAGCCCCCTTTGTCCTCTGCGCTGTTGGGCGCCCTTACTCTGCCATACGCCTCCTCCTCTTGTAGACCTCTCTATACCATCCCAGCCCACCCCATACCAAACCGCCGCCTTCCAGTCTTACCATCTGCTCTCGCAGCCAAGCCATGCCGCTTCCCTCCTTGGGCTTGCTCCCAAGCCCTGCTCGCATGTGCATGGCGGCCATCAGGGGCGTTGCTGGGGGGGGCGGGTAAGGGAGCTAAAGCCCCTGATCTTTTGGTTGTAGCACCGGATAGAATCTCAGGAGCTACAACCAAAAGACTAGCTAGCCCCCAGTCCCAACAGTTCCGACATCAGTTTAGCCCCGGGTCTTTTCCAGACCTAGCAACTCCCGTGGCGGCCATCTTAGGCCAGGTCAACCTTCCCTTTGATGAATGGGGGCATGGCACCCTTTCATTAAAGGGAACATGTTTTAAGCATTACTGA
This sequence comes from Ambystoma mexicanum, assembly GCF_040938575.1. Classification (NCBI taxonomy): domain Eukaryota; kingdom Metazoa; phylum Chordata; class Amphibia; order Caudata; family Ambystomatidae; genus Ambystoma; species Ambystoma mexicanum. The sequence continues at coordinate 1,217,651,382 of NC_090933.1, read as the reverse complement.
AGGACACAATTAGCATCCCGTTCCACATGACCAGGTGCTAATAATATGAATTGCCACGTTTGCGTGTGGTCTTCTCACTAAGGGGCTTAAGCCCCCTGCAAGCTCCTTGCTTCACGCAGGCCTGGCACAGCTTGGGCTGTCTGGTTGTTACAGCCAGGCTTGCCTGTGGAGTGCGAATTAGAGGTGCATTAATGGTACAGTGAAATTCTAGTGAGTTTGGACCTATATGCGCAGGAGGAACGTCAAAATAGCCTTAATACAGGAAACACATCTAAGTAAAGTTGAATATTTGAAACTCAAAGTTAAATGAGGGGTTCAACTATATTTGTCTTTTCTTCATCTCATAGGGGTGGTGCTGACTGGGTATGTGTAAATTCTATTGGGAATGGATGCGATATGACAAATATGGGGGAAATCATAGGTGTAAAGGCTTTTCATTATGGGAGGATAATATTGCAGTTGAATGCATGTGCTCCAGGTATGGTTATTGTGTATTCTTTAACAACATGACCGGGCTGACTGGGGAACACGCCTACCACATGTTGCTGTGTCTGAGGCGTTCTAGGTTACAATGATTGGCTTGTGTATGTCCAAATCATGTAATATTAGAAAGGTGGTACTTTGTCACAACATCAACAAACTGGAAAATGGCATCAACATTTTTAGATTGGAAATGTCTTGCAGAAAAATCAGCCAGGGCAGAACTGGCTGTTAAAAAGAGAATCTTCCGTGAGAAGCTGGCCCGAGTAGACAGATTGGTTGCAGTGCTTTTATTAAATATATAAATAATGACAGGAATTTTAGCCAGCAGGTCTTTAGAGAGACAGCAGATGTTCAACAACTACACAGATCCCTGTATTTTGTAGCAGTTCTAGGTGGTCATGGCGCAGGTAGCCTGATGAAGCTGACTCGCCACATCTCTGCTAGTGCTAATGAAATAGTGTGTAGTATGGGCAAGGACGAACGGTCATCACGAGTTTGGCGGTAACCCTTAAATTCAGCGATTATTGTTATTACTGTCACATTTAAGGGTCCACCAAATCACGTGTTTGGTAGGATTTGCCGCCAGCTCTGAGCTGGTGGGAAATCTGCTGCAAATTGCCGATTTTCGGTGCAATTACCGTGCGGTAATATCACTGACGGTAGTCATGCTGAAAATTCCCCATTGGGCCCAATGGGGAATGGGGAATACCCGAATGGGCCCAATGGGGAATTCCTGTTCTGCCAAATCCATGATCCGACGCTAATAGCGCTGGGAGGGGGGGTTTGCAGTAATACCGCCGGGATACCGCCCAACTCGTGATAAGGCCCTTTGTCCAAAAAGGGACTCCACAACTAATACCAGAAGACTGATGCGTAAGTAGAGAAAACAGTGGCCAGTCTCGATGCGCAGAAAGCATGTCCAGTGTGTTGATATGGTATTTGTACTAAAAAATAGTGCAGAGATTTGGGGGTTACTCAAGATATCTTAAATTTGGTGTGAATGCTTTAATAGTTACCTCTTCCCATGGTGAGAATACTCTCTCATCCTCACCGCGGTTCCCCTCACCCCTGGCCCAGATTTCCCTAAACCCCAATGTGGTTACTGGAGACCAGTAACCCTTACTGTCTGTTACCTGTCTGGCTAGAGATGAGGGCATAAAGGGAATTTGCATCTCTCTCTTACTCCCTCTGGGGCATCCTAGGTGGAACCCAACCTGGGGTCCCACAGGAATACTGATCACAGGAGTTGGTGCATTCAAATTGTCCAGGCTTTTCCTCTCACACCTTTCAACTCCTCACACTGATAGTATTTGTATTTATTTGACTTATAAAGCACCTTACACCAAAGCGCTGGGCAAAACAATAAGCGGTACAATAACACAAAACGTACAATTAGGGTGGAAAGTCAGATCAAGAAATAAAAAATGGTCTTTGAGGTGAGTTCTGGACAGAGATACAGAGGGAATAGAGTGAATTGAAAGGGCAGAGTATTCCTTCCTTTCCCTTCCTTCAATTCTCTGTCCTCCACTTACTCCCACTCTCGTCCTTCCCCCACTTGCTCTCACTCTCTGTTCCTCTGATGTTATACCAACTCACACCTACTTGCATTCTACTTCTTCACTCTATTACTCTCTACTACTACACATCCACTACTCTCTGCTACTCTCCTCCCTTTGATCTCTACTCTCACTCCCACCACTCTCTACCACTCTCCTCCCACTACTCTTCACTCCCACTACCCTCTACTGCTCTCCCCTTCCCTCTACACTCTACATTACTCCCCACCCCTTTCTCCCTCTGTTACCCTTCTTTCACTTCACTTTCTCTGTCACCTTTCCCATTCGGCCTCACTTACTCCTCTACACTCACATCTAGTTTCACTCACTCACCTTACTCAGCATGCACACACTTTCACACCCAAGTACCACTTACTTTCACCACCCAATACCCACGTTGCTTATGCTGTCTGTCATTTTCTTCAACGCTCTGCCCCACCATCAGTCCACCTTCTCCTCCCTTGACCTCACCCGAACAACCCACAATCTCATATTCTTCCCGGGCCCCTTTATCCTCTCCCTTGTATTGACCCTGATGGTCAGCTTGTTTCCCAGGCCAATACCTGCTCCTGTTCTCCCATTGGCCAGGTTATAGAGATGGGAAAAAACAACCTTTATGGCCAAACCCCTTAATGAAGTTGAGGCCACAAGTATCTCGCAATGGCAGCTTGCTACGAGGAAAGGAAATTTCAGATTTTCGTTATCAGTGCAAGATGAGAGTCCAGTCTGACAATAGCGTTCTGCTCGCTGTATGTTTGCCAACGTCTGTCGCGCTGGTGGGTTGCAGGAACGATTCTCCACTGCAAGGATTGCTGGATGTGGAAGTCCTGTATAGGAAGAGAGACAATGCTGGTCTGCATGGTGTACAGCAGGAATGGGGTGAAGGCAAGTGATACTTTGCATTTGTAAGCAGGCACATGTAGTGGGGACAGGGACTGGGACCCTCCCAACTCCCGTACACCACCTCTGGGGCAGGAATGGCAAACTCCCTGGGTGGCCTCCTGCCCCAGGTTGAGAGCACTCACCTGACCTTGCATATTGCGAGTCATTCAATCAATCAATCTATTTGTCTTAACTTTGGCATAAAAAACATAAAATGTGCAAAAGCACACAAAAATTGATACCATTATTTTTTGTATATTGGTTTAAAAAAACCTTTACAAAATCACATAGAAAGTCATAAAAAACATTAAAACACAAATATTAACGCGATTATTGACATTCAAATACATAAAATATTCTCGTTGAACTTTTCACAAATATTAACATGAATATTAACCTCCAAATACATGAAAGAATCTCTTCAGGCTTTTCATTAAATCACTTAGGACACTCATTCATGCTTACAATTACCACAAGGCTAAAATCCATTTATAGTATTTTTGCATAAAAGTCTAAAAACATATCCAAGCCTTATATTAATGGCAGTACTAAAATAGGAGCCATCAGACACAAGACTAATGTGTCACTACTACTCAGCAAACCATGTAATGCTTGAGTTTAAACTTGCAAGTTCTTTCCCTTATCAGATTAGGTAACATTACATACAATCGTCAGGAAAGCTGTCACTCTGATCTTCAGCGAAATATTTGTTCCATGTAGCATTTTGAACCATATTTGCACTCTTATGACATACGCTGTGTCATAGACAAATTCAGAAAAATATGCAATCCTCTCGGTAATCAACATGGGACAAACCAGCAGCAAGTGCAACAATGTTTCATTAGTCTCTTCATTTAAACAAAATCTACATCTTTTCTGAGTCTCTGGAATTATTTCCTAATGAAGCGAATTTCATTCATATTCATTACATTGAACCTGAACCGCATAACATTATTGCGGAAATTACGAGAGGGATATTTTACAAGATATGACTCTAAAACGGGAAACCATTTCCACAGGGATAAAACTTGGGAATACAATTTAGACTTCATAATTGCTGCATTGTTGGCAACCCAGTCAAACGCTTTTATCAACATTTTGGTCTTTGCAGGTCTCTCAAAAAGACGTTTTAATGTAACTCCGATATTTAACAGAATATTTTCCACTTCTGTTTTCAAATGCGTCATATACTCCCCTGATACATCATCTTTAAACAATTTATACAGCACATTTTTTCCTGATAAGACACACTTTCTGTATAACATATTTTTTTACATTCCATGATACCTTTTAGAGAACAGATGGCCAAACTCATACATTATAATTTCCATTGGTATGCATTTAGGCAAAAAAAAAACCTTTTTCCATATTGCAGCTTCAATAGTTTTAAGGTAAGGAGTGAGTTTATCTGGATAAAATTCATGACCGTACGCCAGTCTCGGAATAACCTGCAAACTGACATGCTAAATTGCCCGAATTTTCTATCTATCACTCTCATTTGCTATCCTGCTTCAATAGCCTTCAATTCTAAGCATTTTTTCACAAAGCTTTGCGTCATAGTGCTTGACAAAGAATAGCCCAAGAACTTAAGTGCTTTCTGAAGACGTATACCAGTTCCTTCAACAAACCACACTGGATTGGAACCTTTCCTGCTGCTTTATCCTAAATTTATGACTACAGTTTTCAGAGGATTAATTTTCAATTTCAATTCACCTGTAAACCTTGAAAACACATCAATAAGCCTTTGCAGGCCAATTTGTGTTCTGTCAAAGAGCAGGAAGTCATCGGCATATGCAACCCATTTTATGCCGATTTGACCGATCTTTGGAGTCAACAGACCAGAGGGATCAAACACTACATTAGCTCCTGACACATAAAGATTAAATAAAATCGCCGCCAAGGCACATCCCTGTTTGAGACCATTCCTAGACCTTATTTCTTTCGACATCAAACCCTCATTATTCAGTCTGACCTTCAAAACTGTGTTGGAGTATAGATGTATGAGCATTGAAAGTAAACCTTTTTCTATTTTCAACTCAGCAAGCCTTTGCCATAGCAATGGTCTATCAACCATGTCGAAGGCTGCAGATAGATCCATTGATGCGGCATACAATGGTAGGTGCCCTGCTTTCAATGCTTTGCTTTGCAGGATGGAGACAAGTCATCCCCCCGCATCCGTCCCCAAACCTTTCCGAAACCCAATCTGTCGAATATCAAGGATTTCCTCCTCATCCATCCATTTTATCAAGTTTTCCAATACAATCGATGAAAATACCTGGGTCTCAATGTTGATCAGGGAAATTGGTCTGTAGTTCAAGGGACTCAAATGATTACCTTTTTTAAAGATGAGGAGCACATACGATAATTTCCAAGAATCTGGCATTGACTGTGTCTCGATCACATCTTTAAAAATAAAGCATAATATCCTTGCCCACAAGATTTCATTCTGTTTGAGCGTGGCACAAGACAAATTATCCGGACCTGGAGTAGTGGAAGGTTTCATCTTCCTGATTGTTCTCAATATTTTCTCGACAGAGACATCTAATATCCATCTATCGTTCTCATAGCCAGATATTGCCTCATCATGTACTGAGGGTGCATATAGATTTTCAAAATGGTCACACCAGACACTTTCACTAATTGGGTTAATATTTAATTGCATTTGGGAAACCTCAGTACTGTTAATAAGGGCCCAGTAAGATCTGGAGTTTGTCTCCTTCATTGCCTTGAGCATTGCTTCGCCATCCTTTTGGGATTGTGTGGCCCGATGTTGAATCCTCCAGTTCTTGTAACGCTGGCGACCCAATCTACACTGTTCATTATGAGTAGACTGTCAAGGATGGCACTCTATTAAGAGTGGCACAGGACACCCAGAAAGGGTTTGGGTGGTTGTGCCAAAATAAAGTGGATAGATTAGTACACACACAGCAGAAAGGAAAGAGAACAAAGAGTAGGCAAGAGTAGCAAGGAAAAAGGTACAGAATGAATTCCCTCTTGGGGTGTATGCAGATATAGGAAAAGAGTAAACCATGAACCTTAGGAAATACTCTAGCCTTCTGCACAGTTTGCTATAACAGAGGCCCACGCTGTTTGCTCATGGCTTGGAACAGCAGCTATGGGTGTCTGTAATGTAGAAACGAGACAAGGGAAGGGGCAGAGGTTGACTGATGGGAACCAACAGACAAGCTCTGTACAAAAGGGTCTACAAACAGTACAAGAGAAGATACTTACAGACAAATCCAGGAAAAGGAGGTTGATAGCAAACTAGCAGAAGGAAATGAAGGGAAAGTCGTGTAACAGGATTGGATAGCAGAGGACAGTAAGGAACAAGGTTGAGATCTCAGAGGAGCAGGAAAGCAATGAGCAAGCCCACAGGAGCAGGGCTGTAAGGTAGAGAGCCCAGAGGAAAAGGGCTTAGGGCAGCAGAGTAAAGCAGGCTGCACGGCAAGGAACCCAGAAGGGAGTGGGCCCTGAGGGGCAGGGCCGCTGACCGTAGAACGTTGCAGAGGACTGTAGAGGGCTGCTAGGCCGAGAACCCAGTGGAAAAAAGTAGGTAGTAGGCAGCGGAGCGTGATAAGCTGCAAAGTAGGAAGCCCAGAGGACAAGGGCTGTAGGCAGCCAGAGTGAGGCAGGCTGCAGAGCAGGGAGCCCAGAGGACAAGGGCTGTAGGCAGCCGGAGTGAGGCAGGCTGCAGAGCAGGGAGCCCAGAGGACAAGGGCTGTAGGCAGCCGGAGCGAGGCAGGCTGCAGAGCAGGGAGCCCAGAGGACAAGGGCTGAGGCTGGAAAGCAGCAGAGCGTGATCAGCTGCAATGTAGAGAGCCCGGCAGGGCAAGGGCGGAGGCTGGAAGGCAGCAGAGCGTGATCGGCTGCAATGTGGAGAGCCCGGCAGGGCAAGGGCGGAGGCTGGAAGGCAGCAGAGCGTGATCGGCTGCAATGTGGAGAGCCCGGCAGGGCAAGGGCAGAGGCTGGAAGGCAGCAGAGCGTGATCAGCTGCAAGGCAGGAGCCTGGAAGAGCAGGGCTGAGGCAGGGAGCCCAAAAGGTTAGGGCTGTAGGCAGCAGGGTGTAGCAGGCTGCAAGGCAGGATGCCCAGAGGAGCAGGGCTGAGGCAGGGAGCCCAAAAGGCTAGGGCTGTAGGCAGCAGGGTGTAGCAGACTGCAAGGCAGGAGCCCACCAGGGCACTGGAACAAAGAGCAGGTGAATCAGGAAACAGCATACCAAGTTTGTAGCTCGAAGCAAATAAGGTGCCGGAAGGACTCTCAATGCAAGAGACTGAGCTCTCGCAGGCAGCAGCCTTTATACTGCCCAGCCCAGCACAGAGGCAGGCTAATTGGTTGCACCTGGCTCAGCACACCTGCAGACAATCGGCCACCTCCCTCTCTGTTCCTGAGCTGGTGGAAGCAGAGCAAATCCCTAGGGCTTCTGGGGATTGTAGTTCTGATGAAGAAAAATAGGACTAGCCAGGAATAGATGGTTATAGCCAAGTGCATTATGGTAAGTGTAGTTTTCTGGGAAAAATAAAAAAGCACCAAAGTCTTGCAAATGGGAAATAAAGTCCAAATAGTGAATAGCGATTGATCCAAGAGTTTTCTGTAGATAAATGAATAACAATTTGTCCATATTGATCGCCAATGTATGCGCCCATTGCGCAGGCATGACAGTATGCCCCTCTCCAGGCCCCTCTCCAGGCTCCCTGAAGACTGACCAACAGGAAGAAGGTCTGTCACACCGTGAAAGAGTCTTATTCCGAAAAGGCACATCATGAAGCACCAAAAAATGTTTAAGGCTGTAAGGTGGGAGTCTTGACATGTGGAGACGGTATCAATGTGCTGAACCTTTGCGGTAGAAATCAGAAAAGACAAAGTCTTTGGAGCACAAAACCCAATAGAGTGTTCATGAATAGAGGAACTGTGAATGTCTGTTGCAGGTTCCATGGCAAAGCTTGCTTTGAAAGGCAACAGTAAGGTGGTGAAAGGTGGAGCCAGAGGCACAGCAGAGTTGGTTGCTTTAGGAAGGTTTTCCAAGGCATCAGACACAGCAATGGCAGAGTCAAGATTAGCCGCAGAAACGTCAGGAGTCACAGTGGCGGGTTCTCCATGATTTGTAGGAGTTTCAGAAGCCACCGCAGCAGAGAGATCATGAATGGCTGTGGATAGTTCCGATGCTGTAGCAACTGGGAGAGTGGGTGCCATAGAAGAACCAGCGGACAGTGACGCACCTGAGACTGATAGAGTAGAGTCTGGTAGTCTTAGTGCTGCAGAGGCGCCAGTAAGAACAACCGGAGCTGTAGTCCCAAAAGAAAAGTTGTTATCTGACTTAGCAACAGGTTCTGTCCTTGCAGGCAGAGAGGAAGGGGGTGCTTCTGCTGCGAAAAGAGTGATGTGAGATGCTGCAACAGTAGCAGATTTAGAAGTATTAGCAGGAGGAGCAGCAGAGATTGGGCTAGCAGATGCAGAAACAGGTAAGAAGACAGATTTGGGGTCATGATTGGGTAGGCGTTCTGAAGGCTGATCTTCAAAGTCTGGTGTGCTCAAATTACTTGGTGGGTCTGGGGTATAGACTGATGGAAAGGCTGGATTCCAGGCAGGTACCGGGTATTGTTCAGGATTGGAATCATGGTCTAGAGTACCAGAACCTGAGTTACTGTAGTTGGAAAGTGAAAGAGCTGTGTCAGACTTTAGAAGGGATGCATATGCTAAATTTAGGTCTTCCATCTGCTTGGTATAAATCTGTATCCTTTTCTGCGTGGCAATTCCAGGCCTTACCATGTTGATCTCTAAAGACAGTATTTCGGGTGTAGGACATTGTGTCAAAAGGTCTGTAATATTGTGTCCCTTCATAGAATTTTTACTACGTAAATAAACCAAGTCATCATAGAGATCTTCGGTCTTTCTTTTAAGTTGTAGGAGTTTTTCTTGTAGCAGGTATGTATCATTAGCCTGATCTAAAGCTTCAGAATCTGGTGTGGCAGAAAATTCGGTTGTAGCAATGGGAAGACTGACCTTAAGGTTATTGTGGTTGGTAGATACTGGGGAAGTATTAAGACCACCGATGGTCAGTATTGGTCTTTTGTACCCAGGACTAGGTGAACTAACCTCAGGATACATAATGCCGGGTCCTGCCAAATGAGGGTTTCCAGTAGGCTGGGGAGCTTGCCAAGCAGATCTTGAACATATCACTCTAGCAACAGCGTACTCTGGTTTAGAGAGCCCCACAATGAGTGCAATATCCTTGGCTGTAACAGTGTTAGAAAAATTATCAGACGCAGGAGTGTCTTTCACTGTTTGGGCTAACAAGATCTGTAAGAATTCATTATCTTGCTGTAGCTCTTCAACCGATAAGGACTGCGGATCATAGTCGCAAATGTCATAATAGCTATACATGGAAGAAGGGTCAGCAAGCCAGTGAGTGTAGTACCGTGCTTGTAAATCTTTGTTTACTAAGGCGAGACTGTTCTTTAGACTAAGGTTCTTGTTTGCTGTCTTTAGGGAAAGTATAGATTTTTGCAAAGGTTTCTTAACTCGAAAGGAAAGCATCCTTGGTCTGTGTGTGCCTTTCCTGCCTATGGAACAAGACATTTTTGGCTCTTGCATTCTGTCAAGGATGGCACTCTATTAAGAGTGGCACAGGACACCCAGAAAGGGTTTAGGTGGTTGTGCCAAAATAAGTACACACACAGCAGAAAGGAAAGAGAACGAAGAGTAGGCAAGAGTAGCAAGGAAAAAGGTACAGAATGAATTCCCTCTTGGGGTGTATGCAGATATAGGAAAAGAGTAAACCATGAACCTTAGGAAATACTCTAGCCTTCTGCACAGTTTGCTATAACAGAGGCCCACGCTGTTTGCTCATGGCTTGGAACAGCAGCTATGGGTGTCTGTAATGTAGAAACGAGACAAGGGAAGGGGCAGAGGTTGACTGATGGGAACCAACAGACAAGCTCTGTACAAAAGGGTCTACAAACAGTACAAGAGAAGATACTTACAGACAAATCCAGGAAAAGGAGGTTGATAGCAAACTAGCAGAAGGAAATGAAGGGAAAGTCGTGTAACAGGATTGGATAGCAGAGGACAGTAAGGAACAAGGTTGAGATCTCAGAAGAGCAGGAAAGCAATGAGCAAGCCCACAGGAGCAGGGCTGTAAGGTAGAGATCCCAGAGGAAAAGGGCTTAGGGCAGCAGAGTAAAGCAGGCTGCACGGCAAGGAACCCAGAAGGGCCGGGCAGCAAGGAGTGGGCCCTGAGGGGCAGGGCCGCTGACCGTAGAAGGTTGCAGAGGACTGTAGAGGGCTGCTAGGCCGAGAACCCAGCGGAAAAAAGTAGGTAGTAGGCAGCGGAGCGTGATAAGCTGCAAAGTAGGAAGCCCAGAGGACAAGGGCTGTAGGCAGCCGGAGTGAGGCAGGCTGCAGAGCAGGGAGCCCAGAGGACAAGGGCTGTAGGCAGCCGGAGTGAGGCAGGCTGCAGAGCAGGGAGCCCAGAGGACAAGGGCTGAGGCTGGAAGGCAACAGAGCGTGATCGGCTGCAATGTGGAGAGCCCGGCAGGGCAAGGGCGGAGGCTGGAAGGCAGCAGAGCGTGATTGGCTGCAATGTGGAGAGCCCGGCAGGGCAAGGGCAGAGGCTGGAAGGCAGCAGAGCGTGATCAGCTGCAAAGGAGGAGCCTGGAAGAGCAGGGCTGAGGCAGGGAGCCCAAAAGGTTAGGGCTGTAGGCATCAGGGTGTAGCAGGCTGCAAGGCAGGACGCCCAGAGGAGCAGGGCTGAGGCAGGGAGCCCAAAAGGCTAGGGCTGTAGGCAGCAGGGTGTAGCAGACTGCAAGGCAGGAGCCCACCAGGGCACTGGAACAAAGAGCAGGTGAATCAGGAAACAGCATACAAAGTTTGTAGCTCGAAGCAAATAAGGTGCCGGAAGGACTCTCAATGCAAGAGACTGAGCTCTCGCAGGCAGCAGCCTTTATACTGCCCAGCCCAGCACAGAGGCAGGCTAATTGGTTGCACCTGGCTCAGCACACCTGCAGACAATAGGCCACCTCCCTCTCTGTTCCTGAGCTGGTGGAAGCAGAGGAAATGCCTAGGGCTTCTGGGGATTGTAGTTCTCGTGAAGAAAAATAGGAATAGCCAGGAATAGATGGTTATAGCCAAGTGCATTATGGTAAGTGTAGTTTTCTGGGAAAAATAAAAAAGCACCAAAGTCTTGCAAATGGGAAATAAAGTCCAAATAGTGAATAGCGATTGATCCAAGAGTTTTCTGTAGATAAATGAATAACAATTTGTCCATATTGATCGCCAATGTATGCGCCCATGGCGCAGGCATGACATAGACAGGGACAGATTTTGGGCCTCATCACAAGTTGGGCGGTAACACCGGCGGTATTACTGCCGGCGGTATTAGCCCTACCGCCAAACCCCCGGCACTATTAGTGCCGGATCACAGGTTTGGCGGTAATGGAATTCCCCATTCCCCACTGAGCCCATTCGGGAATGCCCCATTCCCCATTGGGCTCAATGGTGAATTTTTGCGCTCTTACCGCCGGCGGATTTCCAGCAACCAGCAGCTGACACCATGATTGCAGCGCCAATGCTATCGCTGTGGGATGCCGTTTCCACACACAGGGATATGTCCGGCACTCACTCAAAAATGTGGGAACTATGGAAGAGAAGGCCACTTCCAGTCAGTCTGCTGGGAGGACAGGCCATTCCCCACACCACGAGCACCCATGACGCAACAGTACAGGTCCTACCAAAGGGCACTACAAAACCAACCATACCAAATACGCCCATTCCAGAAAGGGCACAGGAGATACGTGAGATCAGTCGAAGAACTCTATCCAGAAGATGAGTCACAAGAACGTGAAGCGCAAGACCTAGACTTCCCAATTCACAATGAATATGATGGTCTGCCGTCTTCATACCAAGGTTACTATACTATGCCACCCTATGGCCATGACAACTTGAATGAACAATATGACCTATATGCAGTAGAGGAATATGTCAACCTCATCATGGATGACACGAAAGCAGGAGAAGCACCACAGATAACAGTAGACATATGTGGGAAGCTGTTTTGTTTTCTCATTGACTCAAGAGCAACCGTGAACATTATGGGAGAAAAAGAATTCTTACAAATCCACGACAGACTAAGGTTAATGCAAGCGACCTCCAAAATTTTTCAATGGGGCGCTGACATAGCATTACAATCCGTAGGACACTTCAAACGCCGCCTCATTCACCAAGGCCACACCACAACGTCAGTCATTCGTGTGATCAGGAGCCCGACAAAAGGGAGGTGCCTTCTCAGCTACAAGACGGCCTCATGTTTAGGGCTCATCGACATCCATGTGCAAGAAGGTGACACCATCCTCTCCAAGGACCCACTTACCAAGACAAAGGAACGAATATGCAACTTAGAAACCTATACACCAACAGCATCCAGCATCATGAAGGAAACAATCTTAACAGAGTTTCCACTTCTATGCACATGTCTGGGCAAAATGAAAGGCCCACCCGTCAAACTACATATTGATTTGTCAGTTCGCCCCGTTCCTCAGCACCCGCGCCGATTTGGCTTTCACCTCCAGTCAGCCGTGTCTGAGGAACTTAACCAACTCTTGGGTTTCGCCACTCGTCATCGTCCTGAAAGAAAACGGCCACCTACGACTCTGCGTAGACATGAGGATGGCCAACACCGCCATTCAAAGAGAACGGCATTCCGGACCAAGGATAGAGGACATGATCGTGTAACTTAATAAAGCTGCCCTTTTCTCCAAACTTGACCTCAACCAAGGCTACCACCAAATGGAACTTCACCCCGACTCCAGGACCATCACCACCTTTGCCACACATGACGGACTCTTTTGCTACAAACGCCTAAACTTCGGTATATCATCAGCAGCCGAAATTTTTCAGGAACCAATTCGGCAAGTCATACGCCCAATAAAAGGGACACTCAACTACCATGATGACATTCTCATGTTTGGACAATCACAGGCCGAACATGATACAGCCTTAAGGGCGACTTGCAAGGCCATCCAACAGGCAGGCTTGACACTGAATATAGAAAAATGCAGGTTTAGCAAATCCAAACTCAAGTTTTTTGGACATATCTTTTCGGCGGACGGAATGACCCTGATCCCGATAAAGATGCCACTATTTTCAACCTGCAAGAACCAACCAAGCAGCAGACATCAGATCATTCCTGGGTATGGCGGGCTACTGTGCCAGGTACATTCCCCACTTTGCTACCATTACAGAACCACTCTGACACCTGCTACAGAAAGAAATCCCATTCATGTGGTCTGACGAATGCCAATCAGCCTTCGACTCCATCAAACAGGCACTGGCAGAAGCCAGGAGGCTTGCATATTTTGACCAGGATTGGCACACAGAAATTGTAGTAGATGCAAGTCCTGTGGGGTTGGGTGCCATTCTGGCTCAAACCAGTGGAGCATATACCCACCCGAGACACATAGTGGTTTACACCAGCAGAGCGCTAGCCCCACCGGAGTCAGCATACCTACAAGCCGAAAAAGAGAGCCTCGCCGCTGTGTGGGCGTGTGAACAGTTTCATAACTTTGTCATAGGAAAGAAATTCACCCTTATCACGGATCATCAGGCCCTACTGTCGCTCTTTGGAAACCCTAGGACGAAGATGCCTCCAAGAATCGAGCGATGGGGCATCAGACTTCAGGAATATGACTTCCAGGTCATCCATTGTCCAGGTGGCAAGAACAACCCAGCGGATTACTTATCAAGACACCCAGCAGGCAAGCCTGCCCCAAGACAAGGAGACACGGAATACATCAGCTATGTGACGTCCAATGCAATGCCACCGGCCGTCTCATTGGAAGAAGTGGCGTTAGCCTCAGGGGCAGACCCGTCCATGGCTCTGGAAATCATTCTCACTGAATACAACCAGTGGAAAGACTTTCGCCGCGCTGTGTGCAGCCATTCAGGCGTATGCAGAGACGAACTAGAAAGACTGGCCAAGATTCACACAGAACTAGCCGTACAAGACAAATCAATCCTTCTGGGAGGATGCAGACTAGTCATCCCAACGAACCTCCATTCGGAGGTCATCAAGATGGCCCATGAAGGTCATCGAGGAGCTGACAATACCAAGAGACAATTGAGGTATCATGTCTGGTTCCCGTTTCTGGATGCTATGGTAGAGCGGTGGGTGAAAAACTGCATAGCGTGCCAATGCACGGCCAGAGTTGAACCTCCAGTCCCGCTCTGGCTGACACAAATTTCAGACCACCCATGGGAAAGAGTCACCGTTGACTTCTATGGACCCCTTGAGTCAGGTAAATACTTGCTACTTTTTATCGAAGTACACTCCAGATTCCCAATTATCAAGAAGGTCAAGTCCACAGCCTTTGCCCAGGTAGCCGCCCTCTTTGATGAGGTCATCAGCGAATGGGGCATCCCAGAAGTCATCAAATCAGACAATGGTCCACCCTTCTGTAGACATGAATTTGGGATATTCTCAAAACACATGGTATTCAACCACCAAAAAATTACACCACGCTGGCCTCAAGCAATGGTTTCAATCAAGAAGGTATTGGAAAGAGCACGGGTTTAAGGCACTGATCCGCACCAGGCACTATGTCGAATGTTAAGAGACTATCGCAATACACCCCATGAGGCCACAAACAGAACCCCGGCGGAACTAATGATGAGATACCAGGTCTTCACGAGGATCATCAGGAACCCAGTGAATCAGCCCGCAGCGGATCCAGATGTCCTAAGGAGAGATAGTGAGAGAAAGGAGAAGACAAGACTAGAGACTGATGAAAGAAGAGGAGCTCAACCAAAAGAGTTTCAGATTGGGGACAAAGTATGGGTGCAACAACCTATGCACAAGAAAACTGACACACAGTTTGCACCAACACCCCTCCAAGTCACAGCTGTAAAAGGGACAATGGTTACTGCCATAAATGCTGAGAAAGAAGTAACCAGAAACAGCTCTCAGTTTAAACACACCAGTAGAGAAGAAGAGCAGGGACCACAGACTCCTCAACCAGATCTGGAATATCCTGATGCCAGAAACGACCTGTGGATTCCCCCAGAACCACCAAACTTACAATAAGTGGAATTGTATGACACACATGATGGGACCCCAATGTCAGAACCCCTACGGCGACCACAAAGGAATGTCAAGAGACCTCCCAGACTGGTTGAAGAATGCTGAGCACACGCAAGGACATTCGTCTGGGGATGTTGTCACATAGCACTGTCTCTTTAAAACAGAGTCTAGGCCCTGAGGGAAGAGTCACGTGCCTTGTGATGTGAGGGAATGAGAAGGGGAGGAGTAAAGGAGAGTTCAGTTCCATTTTGAATTCGAAATAAAGAACACTTTATTCCTATAGCTGACGTGCGTCCTTTCTTTGACAGACCCTAATAGCTAACACAGGTTCTCCAAATAGCCTTTTAGTTCATAACTAGATATAATTTCCAGGTAGTTTATTCATTTTCCTGGACCTGCTTTGCAGAATCATTCCTTCAAAAACCATAACTCGAAAGCTTCTTTGAGTGCTCTGATGTCGTTATGCATGGCGGGTTAACCCGGAACTCAGAGAGATCAAGTGCATATAGCATACGCTTTGCCCCTTTAAACTAAGGAAGGGTCATGTGCCTGCTTAAATATTGTTAATGCTGGGACACTACAGAATCGCACCCATCATAGCAGTGGTGTATCCTGGGAGTGGCGTCGGGTGGCACGTGCTACCCCTGGAATCTGACTGACCACCACATTATCCAAAACTATGATCATTAAGTGGGTGCGTGTCTGAACGCCACCCCTGCATAAGTCAGTTCCCCATTTGGGCCACCGCAGTCAAAAGAGTCTGGACACACCACTGCATCATAGAAGAGATTTCAACCAGATTACGAGTCAACAATTAATTTAGTTAAGATCGACTAACAATCACTCTGCATCTACACTGTCAAACCACACCCGCCACAGAGCAAAGCAAAGCACAACTATGCCAAATATTATAGATCTAATCAGAGGCAACACAGCATTCGCCATTGACTTCCAGAAGAATATGTTTGATGCAATAATGTTAATTTTTTAAATTCTTTTAATTTTTTATATTGTTTATTGGTTACAATTAATTCAATCTTAACAATAAGAAAAACAATTAATCAAAACTGTCGAAAACATACAATTCTTAAAATCACTACACAGAGGGCCTCAGCACGAGTTGGGTGCTGCCGGGGCTATTGGCCCTAACGCCAAACCCCTGGTGCTATTAGTGCCAGATCACGGGTTTGGCGCAACGGTAAGTCGCCATTACCCATTGGGACCATTCGGGAATTTCCCATTTCCCATTAGCCCAATGGGGAATGTTCAGCGAAACCGCGGCGGTAAAAGCACTGAAAAATCTGCAAAATCGTGGTGGATTTGCCCCTAGCTCAGAGCTTTGGGTAAATCCACCATGCCTGTGATTTGGCGGACCCTTAACTGCTGCGGTAATAGCGTTACCGCCACATTTAAGGGTTACCGCCAAACTCGTGATGAGGCAGAGAGTGTTTAAAAAAGTAACAGTTCTCTGTATCAATGTGTACTCCCCCAGCTTGCATTTCATGGATCACATGATCAAATAAGCAAATAAGCAATGCCAACAGTTTCGACTTTTGTCTACGCATGGGAAATCCATTTTTCCAGACAATTGCATAGTGGTATTAACAAGCCATCTATGTTAGCATCTGCAAAACTGGTGTAAGTACCTGGCTATATAATAGCAGTGCCTGGCAAATTCCTAATACATTAACATAAGCCACAACTGCTGGCTTTGTTAATGCTTGTTTGTAACAGGACTTCATTGAAGGACATGCAGAGTGTAAATCGAGTGGCTGAAAGCAGACCTGGTTAAAACATTTGTGTTACACTGTAGTGCATTTACATCTCCAATTTAGTGATTCACTTCTTTGAAAAAATACTGCCAGGCAATTTGAGCACAAAGTTTGCTGGTAAGGCTTGAAAAAGCTAGCTCAAAGTGATCCGAGGTGGAGATGTTTTGGGCGGGGAAGGGTAGGAACTGGGTGCAAATGGCCATAGAGATTTGCATGTCCATGGGCACTCAATGTGTGGGTAAATAACCGAACAACAAGTTTGTGTCTGTGGGGTTTTACGCGGGTCCCCTAACCGCGTAATGAGTCACACGGGAGCCGGGGATTAGTGTGACCGCTTTATTCTCCCTTCAACATCCAAAACTGCCCTTTCCTGTCCCGCCCCCTCCCTAGCCCAACGTCACTTCCCTAGCCGGGAACTAAGACCGCAACGGCGGTCTGCCCACGCAACGATGTGGGTGGGCTACATAGCCCTGACTAACAATCCGACATCTCCCCCCTTTTTAAACAACCACATGTCTCTTTGTACCTTACTCCATTTCTTCTATGAGTCGGTGGGGCTTGAAGCGACTTCTCTGAGGGCGACCTCTGCTGCCTGGTGTGTGCTCATCCGGACCCTGGGGTGATGACCTGTCCTCACCTTCTGAGGACTCACTCTCCTCCACGTAATACCTGTCAAGGGCGATGTCATCTTCGCTGTCAGCTTCTTGATACGAGGTATCCTCCCTGTAGCACCTCTTGGGTTTGAAATACGATATGTTTCTTGTGACGGAGGACTGGTCAGTCCTCTGGGCCGTAATCATTGTACCTTTCTTTTGCGTGACCGTCAGCGGTTCCGGTGCAAACGTGGCGTCCTCCTTGCGCTGTTTCGGTTGCCGCAGCCACACTTGGTCTCCCAGTTCCACGTTCGACTCCTGTGCTTTTCTTTTGTGATCCGCCGTGTCCTTCATTTTGGCTTTGGCGGTGTCATCCTTGTTTCTGGCCTCTAGTTCCAGAGGCGTGGCTTCGGCTGCGTGGGCGTCTTCTGGCAGTCGTGTCTGTACTGGCCTGCGGAACATCAGGTCAGCGGGGCAGAAGCCCGTGGTGCTGTGGGGAGTGTGGCGATAGTCCCTGAGAAACTGATACAGTGCTTGTTCAAAAGGTTTGTGGAGGATGGTCGCTATTTGCAGAGTTCTCTTGATGTTGGCCATGAACCTCTCAACCATTCCAGTGGCCTGAGGCCATCGCAGAGTTATCTTCCGATGGTGGAAGCCCATATACTTCGCAAAGTTTTCGAAGTCTGTGCTCATGAAGGGCGCTCCATTATCAGATTTGATGATCCTGGGTATTCCATATGTGGACAGCATGCGGTCTAGTGCCGGAATAACGCTGGTTGCTGCTGTGCTATCCACGATCTGTGCGTCCGGGAATCGGGAGTGTTCATCTATTAACACTAGCACATATGTGCCATTTCTTAGGGGTCCAAAGAAGTCCACCGCCAGTTCTTCCCATACCTTTTTCGGTAGTGGCGACATGTGGAGTGGGTTTGGGTGCGGAGGCGGTGCTACCTGTGCGCACGTTGTGCATTGCCCTATGATTTCCTCAACCATCGAGTCCAGTTTGGGCAACCACACTTTTTCCCTCAGTAGTCTCTTGGGGGCCACCACTCCCCGGTGACTTTCGTGTGCTACTTGGATCGTTCTGGTGCGTAGCGATTTCGGGAGGAGCACTTTGCACCCTTTGAGTATTACTTGATTGTCGACGATGGAAAGTTCGTCCCGGACATGGTCTATCAGTTTGACGTCTGCTCGGACCTCTTCCGACTCGTGCTGTGCCTGTTGACGCATGTGCGCCCTTCTGTCCGCTTGTATGCAATGTCGCACGATGCGTAGAGCCGGATCTTGTTCCGAGTGTGCAATGATGTCTGCCCACCCGACTGGTAGTGGTTGTAGGTGATGCACTACGTAATTGAGGTATTTGTCAGCGATGGATGGGTGTGGTGTGGCCGGGCCGGTCGGGTGGCGTGATAGATAATCCGCTGGATTGTCTTCTTTTCCAGGCCGGTGCTTGATGACGAATTTGTAGTCCTGCAGTCTTAGGCCCCATCTGGCTATTCTGGGCGGCATCCGTGATTTGGGGTCTCCATATATTGTGATCAGTGCCTGGTGGTCGGTGATGATGGTGAACTCCTTGCCATACACGAACAGATGAAAATATTCGCATGCCCATACCACCGCTAGGCTCTCCTTTTCCACTTGGGAGTAGGCTTGTTCTGTCGGGGTTAAGCTCCTGCTGGCGTATGCGACCACGTAAATGTTTGCCGGTTCCAGCGGGTCAACTTGCGTTAGTATGGCGCCCAGACCTACGGGACTGGCGTCCACTATCACCTCGGTGTGCCTTTTGGCGTCATAGTACGCCATGTCCTCTGCTTTGGAAATGGCATCACGTATCGCCTCGAATGCCTTTTGACAGTCCGTGGACCAAGTGTATGGTTGATCCTTGCGCGTTAGGAGGCGCAGCGGGTTACTGATGGTTGCGTAGTCCTTTAGGTATCTGGAGCAGTAGCTGGCCAGTCCTAAGAAAGAGCGAAGTTCCGTCGTGTTCGTTGGGGGTGCGGCTGAGTTGAGTGCCGCCACTTTCTACGGGTCTGGTCGCATCTCTTTGTCGGAGAATATGTGTCCGAAAAATCATAGGGAGTCTTTCCCGAACTCGCATTTGGCTTTGTTGAGCGTTAGTCCTGCCTCTTGCAGTGCAGCGCACACTCTGTGGAGGGCAGTGTCGTGCTCTTCCTGGGTCTTTCCAAATACGAGGACGTCGTCGGAGTAATTTAGGCAGTTGGGCACGTGCCTGATGACTCTGTGTATTTCCTCCTGGAAGATTTCTGCTGCGGAGGATATCCCAAAGCTAAGTCTTTTATATTGAAATAAGCCCAGGTGTGTAACGAAAGTCGTGATGTACCTGGATTCGGGCTCGATCTCTATCTGATGATAGCCTTTGGTGAGGTCCAGTTTCGAGAAGACCTGGGCCCCGTGGAGCAGGTGTATCATGTCCGTGATCCTGGGCGCCTGGTGTCTTTCCCTTTCGATGGCCACATTGGCCCTCCTCATGTCGACACACAGGCGTATGGATCCGTCCGGTGACTTCTTGGGGACGGGAACGATGGGGGACACCCATGGAGTGGGTCCTGAGACAGGTTCAATAACGTTGAGTTTGATTAGTTTGTCCAGCTCCTCTTCGACCTGGTGTTGTATATTTATCGGAATGCCCCTGTAGTGCTGGGCGACGGGTGGTATCTTCGGGTTTATGTGCAACTGTACCTTGCGGTGCTTTAGTTTTCCTAGGCCTTTGAATAGGTTGGGGAATGTTTGCTCGATGGCATCCGGTCTGGCAAAGTATTTATGGGCCATTAGCTGATACAGGATGTGCACCAAACCCATCTCAACGGCAGTCTTGAAACTGAGAATGCACCCGCTGTTGGCTTCCGTCTTCAGGATGTGTAGCGTGATTTTTGCGGCGTGCGATTTGTGCACGCACCATGCTGATATGGTTCCTTTGCATGGCAGCGGGGTCGTGGCGCCGTAGGGGTATATGTCCACTGACGCCTTTCGGATCTTTGGGGGGCTGGGGAGCGAGTTGTACGCCTGTTCACTTATTATATTAACAGTTGCCCCCGTGTCTATGAGGAATTCTAACGGTGTGTTGTTGACTTGAAGCTGGAGCGTTGGGCTGTGCTGGGTGGCTGTGGCGTTGTTGAGAGCCCACATATACCCTTTTTTCCGTTGATCATCCTCTGATGACTGGGATTCACTGCCTGATGGGGATCTCATCTCAATGTACCGGACGAACCGTCTTCTTTGCAATCGCCTCGATCCGTCCGAGGGCCTTCTGTCGTCTCTGGTGTAGGCGCTCCTTCGTGGTTTTTCTTCTCTCCTGGGTCCCGGCTGGTCTTCCTCACCTCTGCCTGCTGGTGGGCTATGTCGCGAGCTTCTCCTTCTCTCTTGTTGTCTCGTTCTGCTGGGTCCCTGTCCCGGTGGATTTTTGCATACGGCTCTGTAGTGGTCCATTCCGCCACATGCGGCGCACTTTTGTCCAATTGCAGGGCAGTCCCCCGCGTGCGGATACTCGAATCCGCATCTGTAGCACGTGGCGTCCGTTCCTTTCCCGCTCTGTGAGGGGGCCGTGTATAGTTTATTGATGGTCTCAGCAGTCGGTGGCGGGTGTTGAATGGTGACTTTGCCTAGACTGTCGAGTTGCGACTCCACTGCTGCTTCCATCCTGGCAAGTGCAAGGATTTCCTCCAGGGACCTTTGTTTCTGGAGAAGCTGTTTCCTGAATGGCTGTGAGATGCAGCCTGCTATGACTTGAGATCTTAACGCCTCGTCATTGGACTACTTATGGAACTCACAATACTTTAGCTTGATGCGTAGGCGCATCACGAAATTGTCGAGGGATTCTCCTTTCTCCTGTCGCGTAGTGTGAAAGACGTGGCGCTCATAGTCAACGTTTGTATGGGGCGTGAAGTATTCTGATAGCTTCCCGTATAGTTCCGCGTAAGTGACAGTGTCTACGTTCATCAGTTCGCCTGCGATGTCCCTGAGAGCGGGGCCTACTGTCATGAAGAGGGTGTTTTTTAACATCGCGTTGTCTATCAGACCTATTGCCCCCGTGTAGAATTTGAAATCCCTGAGCCATATGACCCATCTGGGTCCTAGGTTAGATGTGTCTCTCACATCAAAGGGGCCCGGTAGCGGTAGGTTGTGGGCGGCAGTACCTGAAGTCGGTGCCTGTTGATTGCCATCGTTCACTGCTCCAGATCCATCTGACGAGGAGGCTACGGGGCTTGCTGGGCCCGACATGTTCGCTGTGACGGTGGTGTCGTGTGACAATGTGCAGCCTCTTTTCTGGCTCTGGCTTGCCCTCGTGTCCCTCACGGGCTGGTGCGTGACGGTGGTGCCGTGTGGCGATGCGCAGCCTCTTTTCTGGCTCTGGCTTGGCTGGTGCGTGTGCTTGACCTATCGATTTGGGCCTTGGGGCCCACCTCCGGGCCTGCCGCCGATCGCGTGTTGAAGTGGGGGAGGGGGGGCGGGACCCTGGCAGCTTGTCTCCGGGCCCGCGTATGCTCTTGCAGGCGCCGCCGCACCCGCTCCTCCGCGGCTCCGAACGCTGCGGCCGCTCGTGTCTGCGGCCTCACAGCAGGTTTTGGGAGGTGCGCCGACGCGCCACGCCGCTCGACCGCGGACCTCCGCGGTACTCCTGTGGCGTTGCGCCGATGCGCAGCACCCGCTCTCCTGCGGGTCCCTGGGTTGCGAGTGGGTACGCGTACCCCTCGTCGCCAGATGTGGGGTTTTACGCGGGTCCCCTAACCGCGTAATGAGTCACACGGGAGCCGGGGATTAGTGCGACCGCTTTATTCTCCCTTCAACATCCAAAACTGCCCTTTCCTGTCCCGCCCCCTCCCTAGCCCAACGTCACTTCCCTAGCCGGGAACTAAGACCGCAACGGCGGTCTGCCCACGCAACGATGTGGGCGGGCTACATAGCCCTGACTAACAATCCGACAGTGTCCCTCCTCACACGACATTGCGCTCCTACCTGTACTATCATTCAACAGGTTTGGCTTATAGGTGGCACTTCAGAACCACCTAATAGCCAAAACTAAAAAAGAAGCAGCCATATTGCTTCGAGATGCATTTTTTAATGAATGGCATTTACATTTTGCACGAGGTTTACGTTTCCGCGTTTAAATTGCTATGCGATCTTACACAGAGTATGCAAAATGCTATGCTTGTTTCTAACCAAGGACCAAGCTCTCTGAGGGTTTTCTTCCCCCATCTCCCAAAGATGCAGCCTAGGGGCCAGTGATAAAATGTGTTTACAACCTTGGTTCTTATTTTGTCTTCCTTGATCTGCAGCACGGAACTGAGCATTGCATTTCAAAAAGTTAAACATGATGGAAAAACAGGTTTTGAACAAGTTATGAAAGTTCAGTGTGTAAATAAATCATCATATCCTCAGGATGTGTGAATGAATCTTCATTGCTTGTCTCTCTGTCCTTGGTTACTAGTCCGAAATTGTCTTCGCCCCCACGGGGCACAGGCTTACTCCTTATGGTAGCTGTGCTGTACAACATACAACAAAGAACAGCAAGCAGAAGAATTCCTCAGGTGAGTACAGGCGGTCAGTGGTTGGCCACTGATTCTTGACTTAAGTAGGCTGGCTGCCCTCTCTATAGTGGTCCTTGTACGAACGTGCACGTCAGTATACTGCTCTTTGAAGTATCCTCGGTCGTAAGGTAAGTCACAGATGAATCAGGAACCACTCTTTTACAGTGGAGCATCAGTGTCAAACTCCAGCCTTTAAGGAGTAAGAGTTCTTTGCAAGGTCAAAAAAGTTGTTCTACCAGGCACAATCACTGGACGAAGACGTAAGGGTAACGTTTCTGAAGTCCACTTACCCAGTAGCCATCTTGCTGTAGAGACAGCATAGGGGCTCTTTAGGAGTTGGATGGTATACCGGTGGTAAATCTGCCAGTATGTCACCCAACGAATATACTGTTACTGCCACTTTGTCCGGCAGAATCGCTGCCAGATTAGAAGTGGTGGTGGCCGGAGTTAATCCC